>NC_086448.1:386315151-386673651 GCF_028390025.1 Pseudophryne corroboree | reverse complement strand
TTGCTTTCTTTGAAAGAGATTCCTACAGTATACTCATTACCTCCCCCCTTGGCTGTTGCCAAGCACCAAGTATGTAAAACCTGGTGTAGGTGTTTTGTCCATCAGGAAAGTGGTTAAAAATCCCAAGGGAGGGGGCCTGATGAAGCTGGAGACTATATCTGTCCCACTCATGAAAATAGGAGTTGTGATCTCTTGGGGATACAGCTAGTATGCTGGAGGTGACCTGAGTTTCTGTGAAGTCCCCCACAACAGAAATACTTAAAACTTGTTTGCGTAAGTGTAAAGATTTCTGTAAGTTTTTTCCTTTTCATTTATTGAGATTGCTGTATTCTGTGTGTGTTTTTAAAATATTCTTAATAATCTTTGTAACCTTTTTGTAACGAAAGCTCTGAAGTATTCTTGAAATTAAAATCCTAATTTTAGTTCTGATCCTGTTGTTCTTATGAACTCCAATGCCTGTGTGGCTCACGCCTATCTATTTTTCTAAGTATTGCAGTGTGTGTATGACAGGTAAAGCTAAAGACGCCTGTAACGTCCGTAATACGTTGAAAAGTCTTTGCTGGTGGCAGCTGAAAGTATTTAAATAATCCCGTGTGTCAAAAGTGACCCCGTACGGCGCATGCGGCAATTCTCAAATTGGCGTATTTGTGGAATTGGCCGGCAGCGTCGTCACACCCTAGTATTCTTTCTTCATGCCTTCGCCTAATATGTTCACACAGTCATGGAACAATTTTTGCTAAATGTAATATCGATATGAATCTCCTTGTCCCACATATGCATATTGTCCAGGGACAATTGAGGGCATATATATTTGATTTATCTTGTGAAACAGTTAGAAAGCACCAGGAGGTATTTACCAAAAATATTTTTTTTTAACAGAAGTGTATATAATATAGCAGGACATATTTGTATGGTCAATTATATTCATGAGCTAGCTCTGCAGGGTCAAACATAGGGAGCTTTGTACACCCGTGCACACCTTGCACAGCTTTTTTTATTCTGCTTCATATAGGATACTCACTCTCTCATTCCAGCAGCCGGGCCACTCTGCAATGTTTTTCAACAACAGAGGGCTCTGAGCAGCAAGATTGGAAAAGCAGAAGTGGGCACCTCTTCTAGTCTCATTCAATACTGAGGTGTAGGGAGCAGGCCCCTCTCATCCCGACATTCGATGCACCAGCAGATATTTGGACAGCAGAAGGTCTGCACCCTCCAAATACCCCGGTATTCTTTTTCTGTGCCTTCACCTAATATGTTCACACAGTCATGGGACTATTTTTGCTTCATGCAATACCCATATGAATTTCCTTCATGTGGAATTTAGGGCATGGATATGTGGTACTTTAAACTGCTTGTTACAAATTGTATTTTGATCTGTGTATGAATAAGTATAGTGTAAATTGCCTTACCACAATCTCTCAGTGAATTGATATACATTTGCATATGAGTAATATAGTATAAAACTCATTAAGAATGGTCATTATAACCATCAATTAATTACGTACAATATGTCACTCTGTGGGGTAACCTTCTTAACCTATTGGTCTATACATTAGTGCCTATGCTATGTATGTGACCTCAATTGCATTATTCTGTGCAGGGAAACTGTATCTTCTCCATATGATGCTCTGTGGTGCATTTAGTTATTTGTAATTGTGGTGTGAAGAACATATAAACCCCACACAGAGAGTGATGAAATTAATGTTGCATGTTATCCACATCATACTGTGAGAATAATTTATAATCTTGTATGGGACACCGAGGTCAATGCATGATCATGTGGTTTTGAAGTGATGCTTTGTGGTGCATTTAGTTATTTGTAATTGTGGTGTGAAGAACATATAAACCCCACACAGAGAGTGATGAAATTAATGTTGCATGTTATCCACATTATACTGTGAAAATAACTTATCTTGTATGGGACACCGAGGTCAATGCATGATCATGTGGTTTTGAAGTACATATAAATCTCACACAGATGTTGACAGCTTTAATATCATATGATCTCAATTTATTAGCTCTTAAGAAAGCTGCATTCTACATACTGAGTTCATTGGTCCACTTGAGTGGTTTGAAGCACATACAAACTTTACACAGATGATGAATAATAAAAGTCTGATGGCTGAGAATTAGACGCAGTGAAGCCCATTCTCCCCATTATTGTGGTAACTAGGTTATAGACCTTGGGGAGCTCACAATTTCTGTAATAGTGCTAACCAATGTATGTGGTAAAATAAGAATTTACTTACCGATAATTCTATTTCTCGGAGTCCGTAGTGGATGCTGGGGTTCCTGAAAGGACCATGGGGAATAGCGGCTCCGCAGGAGACAGGGCACAAAAGTAAAGCTTTCCGATCAGGTGGTGTGCACTGGCTCCTCCCCCTATGACCCTCCTCCAAGCCAGTTAGGTACTGTGCCCGGACGAGCGTACACAATAAGGGAGGAATTTTGAATCCCGGGTAAGACTCATACCAGCCACACCAATCACACCGTACAACTTGTGATCTAAACCCAGTTAACAGTATGATAACAGCGGAGCCTCTGAAAAGATGGCTCACAACAATAATAACCCGATTTTTGTAACTATGTACAAGTATTGCAGATAATCCGCACTTGGGATGGGCGCCCAGCATCCACTACGGACTCCGAGAAATAGAATTATCGGTAAGTAAATTCTTATTTTCTCTATCGTCCTAGTGGATGCTGGGGTTCCTGAAAGGACCATGGGGATTATACCAAAGCTCCCAAACGGGCGGGAGAGTGCGGATGACTCTGCAGCACCGAATGAGAGAACTCCAGGTCCTCCTTAGCCAGGGTATCAAATTTGTAGAATTTAGCAAACGTGTTTGCCCCTGACCAAGTAGCTGCTCGGCAAAGTTGTAAAGCCGAGACCCCTCGGGCAGCCGCCCAAGATGAGCCCACCTTCCTTGTGGAATGGGCATTTACATATTTTGGCTGTGGCAGGCCTGCCACAGAATGTGCAAGCTGAATTGTATTACACATCCAACTAGCAATAGTCTGCTTAGAAGCAAGAGCACCCAGTTTGTTGGGTGCATACAGGATAACAGCAAGTCAGTTTTCCTGACTCCAGCCGTCCTGGAACATATTTTCAAGGCCCTGACAACATCTAGCAACTTGGAGTCCTCCAAGTCCCTAGTAGGTGCAAGGCACCACAATAAGCTGGTTCAGGTGAAACACTGACACCACCTTAGGGAGAGAACTGGGGACGAGTCCGCAGCTCTGCCCTGTCCGAATGGACAAACAGATATGGGCTTTTTTGAGAAAAAACCACCAATTTGACACTCGCCTGGTCCAGGCCAGGGCCAAGAGCATGGTCACTTTTCATGTGAGATGCTTCAAATCCACAGATTTGACTGGTTTTAAACCAATATGATTTGAGGAATCCCAGAACTACGTTGAGATCCCACAGTGCCACTGGAGGCACAAAAGGGGGTTGTATATGCAATACTCCCTTGACAAACTTCTGGACTTCAGGAACTGAAGCCAATTCTTTCTGGAAGAAAATCGACAGGGCCGAAATTTGAACCTTAATGGACCCCAATTTGAGGCCCATAGACACTCCTGTTTGCAGGAAACGACCGAGTTGAAATTTCTTTGTGGGGCCTTCCTGGCCTCACACCACGCAACATATTTTCGCCACATGTGGTGATAATGTTGTGCGGTCACCTCCTTTCTGGCTTTGACCAGGGTAGGAATGACCTCTTCCGGAATGCCTTTTTCCCTTAGGATCCGGCTTTCCACCGCCATGCCGACAAACGCAGCTGCGGTAAGTCTTGGAACAGACATGGTACTTGCTGAAGCAAGTCCCTTCTTAGCGGCAGAGGCCATAAGACCTCTGTAAGCATCTCTTGAAGTTCCGGGTACCAAGTCCTTCTTGGCCAATCCGGAGCCATGAGTATAGTTCTTACTCCTCTACGTCTTATAATTCTCAGCACCTTAGGTATGAGAAGCAGAGTAGGGAACACATACACCGACTGGTACACCCACGGTGTTACCAGAACGTCCACAGCTATTGCCTGAGGGTCTCTTGACCTGGCGCAATACCTGTTCCGTTTTTTGTTCAGACGGGACGCCATCATGTCCACCTTTGGTATTTCCCAACGGTTTACAATCATGTGGAAAAAACTTCCCGATGAAGTTTCCACTCTCCCGGGTGGAGGTCGTGCCTGCTGAGGAAGTCTGCTTCCCAGTTTCCATTCCCGGGATGAAACACTGCTGACAGTGCTATCACATGAATTTCCGCCCAGCGAAAAGTCCTTGCAGTTTTTGCCATTGCCCTCCTGCTTCTTGTGTCGCCCTGTCTGTTTACGTGGGCGACTGCCGTGATGTTTTTCCCACTGGATCAATACCGGCTGACCTTGAAGCAGAGGTCTTGCTAAGCTTAGAGCATTATAAATTTACCCTTAGCTCCAGTATATTTATGTGGAGAAAAGTCTCCAGACTTGATCACACTCCCTGGAAATTTTTTCCTTGTGTGACTGCTCCCCAGCCTCTCGGGCTGGGCTCCGTGGTCACCAGCATCCAATCCTGAATGCCGAATCTGCGGCCCTCTAGAAGATGAGCACTCTATAACCACCACAGGAGAGACACCTTTGTCCTTGGATATAGGGTTATCCGCTGATGCATCTGAAGATGCGATCCGGACCATTTGTCCAGCAGATCCCACTGAAAAGTTCTTGCGTGAAATCTGTCGAATGGAATTGCTTCGTAGGAAGCCACCATTTTTACCAGGACCCTTGTGCAATGATGCACTGTTTTAAGGAGGTTCCTGACTAGCTCGGATAACTCCCTGGCTTTCTCTTCCGGGAGAAACAGCTTTTTCTGGACTGTGTCCAGAATCATCCCTAGGCACAGCAGACGTGTCGTCGGGATCAGCTGCGATTTTGGAATATTTAGAATCCACCCGTGCTGTTGTAGCAGTATCCTAGATAGTGCTACTCCGACCTCCAACTGTTCCCTGGACTATGCCCATATCAGGAGATCGTCCAAGTAAGGGATAATTAAGACGCCTTTTCTTCGAAGAAGAATCATCATTTCGGCCATTACCTTGGTAAAGACCCGGGGTGCCGTGGACAATCCAAACGGCAGCGTCTGAAACTGATAGTGACAGTTCTGCACCACGAACCTGAGGTACCCTTAGTGAGAAGGGCAAATTTGGGACATAGAGGTAAGGATCCCTGATGTCCCGGGACACTATATAGTCCCCTTCTTCCTGGTTCGTTATCACTGCTCTGAGCGACTCCATCTTGATTTGAACCTTTGTAAGTGTTCAAAAAAAATTTTTAGAATAAGTCTCACCTAGCCTTCTGGCTTCAGTACCACAATATAGTGTGGAATAATACCCCTTTTCTTGTAGTAGGAGGGGTAATTTAATTATCACCTGCTGGGAATACAGCTTGTGAATTTTTTCCCATACTGCCTCCTTGTCGGAGGGAGACCTTGGTAAAGCAGACTTCAGGAGCCTGCGAAGGGGAAACTTCTCGACATTCCAATCTGTACCCCTGGGATACTACTTGTAGGATCCAGGGGTCCTGTACGGTCTCAGCGCCATGCTGAGAACTTGTCAGAAGCGGTGGAACGCTTCTGTTCCTGGGAATGGGCTGCCTGCTGCAGTCTTCTTCCCTTTCCTCTATCCCTGGGCAGATATGATCTTATAGGGACGAAAGGACTGAGGCTGAAAAGACGGTGTCTTTTTCTGCAGAGATGTGACTTAGGGTAAAAACGGTGGATTTTCCAGCAGTTGCCGTGGCCACCAGGTCCGATGGACCGACCCCAAATAACTCCTCTTCCTTTATACGGCAATACACCTTTGTGCCGTTTGGAATCTGCATCACCTGACCACTGTCGTGTCCATGACATCTTCTGGCAGTTATGGACATCGCATTTACTCTTGATGCCAGAGTGCAAATATCCCTCTGTGCATCTCGCATATATAGAAATGCATCCTTTAAATGCTCTATAGTCAATAAAATACTGTCCCTGTCAAGGGTATCAATATTTTTAGTCAGGGAATCCGACCAAGCCACCCCAGCTCTGCACATCCAGGCTGAGGCGATCGCTGGTCGCAGTATAACACCAGTATGTGTGTATATACTTTTTATGATATTTTCCAACCTCCTGTCAGCTGGACCTTGAGGACGGCCCTATCTATAGACGGTACCGCCACTTGTTTTGATAAGCGTGTGAGCGCCTTATCCACCCTAAGGGGTGTTTCCCAACGCGCCCTAACTTCTGGCGGGAAAGGGTATACCGCCCATAATTTTCTATCGGGGGGAACCCACGCATCATCACACACTTTATTTAATTTATCTGATTCAGAAAAAACTATGGTAGTTTTTTCACATCCCACATAATACCCTCTTTTGTGGTACTTGTAGTATCAGAAATATGTAACACCTCCTTCATTGCCTTTAACGTGTGGCCCTAATAAGGAATACGTTTGTTTATTCACCGTCGACACTGGATTCAGTGTCCCTGTCTGTGTCTGTGTCGACCGACTAAAGTAAACGGGCGTTTTAAAACCCCTGACGGTGTTTTTGAGACGTCTGGACCGGTACTAATTGTTTGTCGGCCGTCTCATGTCGTCAACCGACCTTGCAGCGTGTTGACATTATCACGTAATTCCCTAAATAAGCCATCCATTCCGGTGTCGACTCCCTAGAGAGTGACATCACCATTACAGGCAATTGCTCCGCCTCCTCACCAACATCGTCCTCCTACATGTCGACACACACGTACCGACACACAGCACACACACAGGGAATGCTCTGATAGAGGACAGGACCCACTAGCCCTTTGGAGAGACAGAGGGAGAGTTTGCCAGCACACACCAAAAACGCTATAATTATATAGGGACAACCTTATATAAGTGTTTTCCCTTATAGCATCTTTTTTATATATTTCTAACGCCAAATTAGTGCCCCCCCTCTCTGTTTTAACCCTGTTTCTGTAGTGCAGTGCAGGGGAGAGCCTGGGAGCCTTCCCTCCAGCCTTTCTGTGAGGGAAAATGGCGCTGTGTGCTGAGGAGATAGGCCCCGCCCCTTTTTCGGCGGCCTCGTCTCCCGCTCTTAACGGATTCTGGCAGGGGTTAAATATCTCCATATAGCCTCCGGAGGCTATATGTGAGGTATTTTTAGCCAAAATAGGTATTCATTTGCCTCCCAGGGCGCCCCCCTCCCAGCGCCCTGCACCCTCAGTGACTGCCGTGTGAAGTGTGCTGAGAGGAAAATGGCGCACAGCTGCAGTGCTGTGCGCTACCTTTAGAAGACTGAGGAGTCTTCTGCCGCCGATTCTGGACCTCTTCTTACTTCAGCATCTGCAAGGGGGCCGGCGGCAAGGCTCCGGTGACCATCCAGGCTGTACCTGTGATCGTCCCTCTGGAGCTGATGTCCAGTAGCCAAGAAGCCAATCCATCCTGCACGCAGGTGAGTTCACTTCTTCTCCCCTAAGTCCCTCGTTGCAGTGATCCTGTTGCCAGCAGGACTCACTGTAAAATAAAAAACCTAAGCTAAACTTTTCTAAGCAGCTCTTTAGGAGAGCCACCTAGATTGCACCCTTCTCGGCCGGGCACAAAAATCTAACTGGCTTGGAGGAGGGTCATAGGGGGAGGAGCCAGTGCACACCACCTGATCGGAAAGCTTTACTTTTGTGCCCTGTCTCCTGCGGAGCCGCTATTCCCCATGGTCCTTTCAGGAACCCCAGCATCCACTAGGACGATAGAGAAATTTATATACCTTCACATGATATCATAGCCCTATGCGGCAAGACTTCTGTACCATACAGAAGCACTGAGCATTATTATCAATAAATATTTTCGCTCATGGCAGAGAAAGGTCTGCCATATTAGTTAGAATTTATTTGGTATTACGAGCCTCAAGGCAGTATATGTGTATTTCATCACTTCAATTTTAGGAATTGCCTTATGGCAGAATTTATGTGTTTATGTATTTGTTGTCACAACTGAGGGCCTTAGCTGACGGGAGGCAGCCTCAGTTGTAGGGGCTGAGATGTACCGGAACCTGGGAGGTTGTATCAGACTTCTGGACATGTAAGTAACATGAATAATAACTGCCCGAAGGCGTGACCAAGACAACTTGGATAAAAGTCAATGATGTTTATTATGACAACTCCGCAACACAGCAGCAGTAAAAGAAAACGTAAAAGTCAGCAAAGAATAAATACAGTTCCTGGGTACTACAGGATGGCAGGAGCCACAGGGCACTGGTAGTGTGAGATAGTTCTTATGATCTTCTAGATGGAAAGTCCTTACCAGGCCCGACTGTAGCAATGGAGATAACCCAGGATTGTGCCAGCTGGTGTTCCAGGAAAAGCTGGGTTGCTGAAGATAAAACAGCTGCTGTGGATACTGGCTGGAACCAGACTGTTGTTAGCACGGAGCGGATACTGGCTGGAACCAGTTAAATAATAAATGAACTTGGGAGCGATGAAATATGAACTGAAATGTAGAACTTGAGAGCGGAGAAATAATAATACCGGTGGAGAGTGGTAAAGTGTAGAAAGGACACCGGCCCTTTAAGGGAAGCTGTACTCTGCTGGAAGCTGAGCTGGAAGCAGGTAATGTTGTAGCTGGAAACAGATGAATCCACAATGGATTGGAGAGTCAGGCTACACCGCAGGTGGAATGCTGGTGCGGGTCTCTATGGTGGAAGTCTTGAGACAGGAGCTGGAACCTGGAAGACAATCACAGGAGAGAGACAAACAGGAACTAGGTTTGACAACCAAAGCACTGACTCCTTCCTTGCTCAGGCACAGTGTATTTATACCTGCAGCAAGGAAGGGATTGGCTAGGCAATTATGCAGATTATCAATACTGAGAACAGATTGGTGGAAATGATCAGCTGACAGAATCCAAGATGGCTGCGCCCATGCAGACACTTGGAGGGAAGTTTGGTTTGTAATCCATGTGGTAATGAAAACAGTAATGGCGGCGCCGGCCACCGGAGACAGGAGGCGCCAGGCTGACAGATGCACATCCAACCACGCGGACACAGCGGAGGCCGCGGTTGACGTAATCGCCACTCAGACACTCTGCATGCAGAAGTTCAGGGACGGCGGCGGAGGCCGCGGGAGACGCCATGCCAGGTGTAATATGGCGTTTACTGTGACAGCGTCCCAGAGTGACAGGAGAGGATACAGGAATGTACACATCAGGATAACAGATGGAATCCGGTCCTGGAGCGCTGAGCCAGCCTTAGGAGGCATCTGATGGGTAAGAAATGGCGTCCAGATACCCGGATCGTGACATTTGTCTAGTGATATTGTGTAGTCTATAGTTTTAATAGCTATAATAAAAGTAAAATTTTAAATTTCTATATAAATTAAGCGTGCCCCGGGTCAGACTTTTAGTCTTCTTTTGTCCTGCTCACTTGCAGGCCTACCCATTCTCCAGATGTAACAAGTCATTGGGGCGTTACTCAAGTAGACATGATGGCATCTCGTCTTAACAAGAAGCTTCAGAAATATTGTTCCAGGTCGAGAGACCCACAAGCAATAGCAGTGGATGCACTTTTGACCCAGTGGGAGTTCCAGTCGGTGTATGTGTTCCCTCAACTTCCACTAATACCAAATATTCTCAAGATCATAAGAAGATAAAAAGTTTGGGCGATCCTCATTGTCCCAGACTGGCCAAGGAGGGCTTGGTATCCAGATCTTCAGGAGTTACTGATAGAAGATCCTCGGCCTCTTCCTCTTCGCGAGGACCTGCTTCAGCAGGGGCCATTTGTTAATCAAGACTAACTGCGGCTACGTTTGACGGCATGGCTGAGCGCCAGATCCTAGCCTGAAAGGGTATTCCCAACAAAGTCATTCCCACACTAATTCAGGCCAGGAAAGAAGTAACGTCTAGACATTACCATTGTATTTGGAGAAAATATATATCTTGATGTGAATCCAAGAATTCTCCAACGGTGGAGTTTCAATTAGGACGTCTTCTCCTATTTCTACAGGCTGGTGTGGATGCAGGCTTAAGATTGGGATCTATTAAGGTCCAAATTTCGGTCTTGTACATTTTCTTTCAGAAACAGTTGGCTTCCCTTCCTGAGGTTCAAACGTTCGTGAAGGGGGTTCTGCGCATCCAACCACCATTTGTGCCTCCTACGGCACCATGGGATCTTAACGAGGTGTTGCAGTTCCTTTAATTGATTGGTTTGAACCTCTGCAAGTGGTTGAGTTAAAGTTTCTCACTTGGAAAGTGGTCTGTTGGCTTTGGCATCAGCAAGACGGGTGTCTGAGTTAGGGGCCTTGTCTCACAAGAGCCCTTATTTGATCTTTCATGAAGATAGGGGTGAACTAAGAATGTGTCAGCAATTTCTTCCAAAGGTTGTGTCTGCTTTCCATATGAACCAACCTATTGTGGTGCCAGTGGCTATTGACACCTCAGCTGTTTCAAAGTCCTTGAATGTGGTCAAAGCTTTGAAGACATGTCACGAGAACAGCTCATATAAGGAAAACAGAAGCATTGTTTATCCTGTATGATCCCAACAAGATTGGGTGTCCTGCTTCTAAGCAGACGATCTCTCGCTGGATCAGATGTACGATTCAGCATGCTCATTCCACGGCAGGATTGCCGATACCGAGTTCGGTAAAGGCCCACTCTACGAGGAAAGTGGGTTCTTCCTGGGCAGCTGCCCGGGGTGTCTCGGCATTACAGCTTTGCCGAGCAGCTACATGGTCAGGGACAAACACGTTTGCTAAGTTTTACAAGTTTGACACCTTGGCTGCTGACGACCTTAAATTTGGTCAGTCAGTTCTGCAGGAACATCCGCACTCTCCGGCCCGTACTGGAAGCTTTGGTTCATCCCCATGGTGCTAAATGGACCCCAGCATCCTCTAGGATGTTAGAGTAAATAGGATTTTAATATACCTACCGGTAAATCCTTTTCTCATAGTCCGTAGAGGATGCTGGGCGCCCGCCCAGTGCTCCTTTTTCCTGAATTATATTTTTTCTTTTTACACAAGTTTTCACGTGTTAAGTTGTTATTCAGCAGTTGCTGTAAAGTTATTCATGCTCGTTGACATGTTTTGAGTTGTATGCCATGCTGTGCAGCATGGTTGAAAGGTGTGAGCTGGTGTGAATCTCGCCACTAGCTTAAAGTAAATCCGTCTCTCAAAGTTTGTCCGTCTCCTCGGGCACAGTTCCTATACTGAGGTCTGGGGGAGGGGCATAGAGGGAGTAGCCAGTTCACACTGTAAAAAAGTCTTAAAGTGCCGAAGGCTCCTGCGGACCCGTCTATACCCCATGGTACTAAATGGACCCCAGCATCCTCTACGGACTACGAGTAAAGGATTTACCGGTAAGTATATTAAAATCCTATTTTTAAAATCAGGTAAAGAATCTCAATTAGGGTCTTAATATCGACCTATTACATTAATAAATCTGGATTTTAAACTCCTGGCTAAAAGTAAGGCTAATATACTGCAATCTTTATGTTTTGAACTACTGACTGACCATCAACTAGGTTTTGTTTCAGGCTGTCATGCGGTCAAAGCAATAAGAACTGAATTGCAGCTATTGTATATCCCTTTATGTCCTCTTCCACTCCTACTATATTACTTAGTTTAGATGCAAATAAAACATTCAATACTATATCTTGTATAAAATCTTACTATATCTTGGTCTTTCTTGTATAAAATTTTATAGGGAATTTGGGGAAAAATTAATTGATTTCATTCAATTTTCATATGTGTCTCCCATCACATCATTATTAATTAATTTACTATTAGTCCAAAAAATGAGTATGAGCAGAGGTTCCTGTCAGGGATGCCCACTATCTCTGCTTTTATTTAATTTAGTACTGGATCCTATGCTGCGCTATTTACAAAACTGGTTGGAGTTAAGAGATACTATGGCAGGTTCTCAAGAGATTAAACTAACAGCATTTGCGGACGATCTGTTATTATATATAACAAATCTGAAATCTTTCCTAAGTCTCTTAATGCAGAAACTTTGAAAATTTGGTAAGGTATCCGGATTCAGAATTAATTTTGATAAATCAATAGCTATTTACCTCAAGCAATGCTATAGGAAACCAGCATGGGCACATGATTTACCCATTACCTGGGCCTCAAAGTTTAGAACTTATTTAGGGGTACAGTTTCCGAATTATCTAAGTTTGTTATATAGGCTCAATGTTAAATCTGCCATAAAAACGTGAAAGGGAATTGATGGATTAGAGTCATCTCCACACCTCCTTTTTAGGGCAAATTAATTTAATAAAAACAGTGTCGTTTCCTGGGCTATTATATCCGTTGCAATCGCTTTCGGTTTTATTTACTCGGAAAGATTTGCGAGAAATTCAGTAAATTTACCTGGGAAAAGAATTGGTCTTTCAAAACTACAGTAACCTATCTCTAATGCAGGGGTGGGGAACCTTTTTTCTACCGAGGGCCATTTGGATATTTATAAAATCCTTCGGGGGCCATACAAAAATTCTCAACTTAAAAAATTACCCTGCCCCCCAGTAGGTCTGCCCCTTAGAGGTACTGTGTGTGCGCGCCGGAGGCGCGCAAACGCCACAAAAATGGGTGTGGCCAGTTAAAATGGGACGTGATACACATATGCCCCCAATAGTGCGGTGCCAGATCCACAATTGCCCCCACAGTGCCAGGTATACAATTGCCCCCACAGTGCCAGGTATACCCTCACAGTGCCAGGTATACAGATGCACCCACAGTGCCAGGTATACAAATGCCCCTCACAGTGCCAGGTATACAGATGTCCCCACAGTGCCAGGTATACAGATGCCCCCACAGTGCCAGGTATACAGATGCCCCCACAGTGCCAGGTATACAGATGCCCCCACAGTGCCAGGTATACAGATGCCCCCACAGTGCCAGGTATACAGATGCCCCCACAGTGCCAGGTATACAGATGTCCCCACAGTGCCAGGTATACAGATGCCCCCACAGTGCCAGGTATACAGATGCCCCCCACAGTGCCAGTTATACAGATGCCCCCCACAGTGCCAGTTATACAGATGCCCCTCACAGTGCCAGTTATACAGATGCCCCCACAGTGCCAGGTATACAGATGCCCCCACAGTGCCAGGTATACAGATGCCCCCACATTGCCAGGTATACAAATGCCCCCCACAGTGCCTGGTATACAAATGCCCCCCACAGTGCCAGGTATACAAATGCCCCCCACAGTGCCAGGTATACAGATGCCCCCACAGTGCCAGGTATACAAATGCCCCTCACAGTGCCAGGTATACAGATGTCCCCACAGTGCCAGGTATACAGATGCCCCCACAGTGCCAGGTATACAGATGCCCCCACAGTGCCAGGTATACAAATGCCCCTCACAGTGCCAGTTATACAAATGCCCCCACAGTGCCAGGTATACAAATGCCCCCACAGTGCCAGGTATACAGATGCCCTCCCCTCTCCCCTCCGTGCTGCTTACCGTGCTCCTTTCGGCGGGACACGGAGGAGAGCGCGGCTGTCGGGTGGGAGCGGCGGCGTGTAGTACTTCAAACCAGCCGCCGGTTCGAGAGCCAATCAGAGCTCGCGGACCGGCAGCCGCGGCTCCTGATTGGCTGCCGGTCCGCGAGCTCTGATTGGCTCACGGACCGGCGGCTGGTTTGAAGTACTACACGCCGCCGCTCCCACCCGACAGCCGCGCTATCCTCCCTGTTCTGACAGCTGAGACACGCTGCCGCCGGACTGAGCGGCAGCGTGTCTCACTGACACAAGCTGGTGGGCCGGACCAAACGGTTCCCCACCCCTGCTCTAATGGATGAATCTATTTACCTAATTTGGAACGCTACAATTATTCAGCACAACTCCATTACATTAACCCTTCACTGTGGATGCTGGGTCTGTGAGACTCAGCCATTCTGATTGTTGTTTTATCTGGTTGAATTTCAGAGAAGGAGCGATATACCTTTTTCAGTACCTTCATATCGTGTCGCTTACTGGGAGTAATTCTGAGTTGATCGCAGCAGGAACTTTGTTAGCAGTTGGGCAAAACCATGTGCACTGCAGGGGGGACAGATATAACATGTGCAGAGAGAGTTAGATTTTGGTGGGTTATTTTGTTTCTGTGCAGGGTAAATACTGGCTGCTTTATTTTTACACTGCAATTTAGATTGGAGATTTAACACACCACACCCAAATCTAACTCTCTCTGCACATGTTATATCTGCCCCACCTGCAGTGCACATGGTTTTGCCCAATTTCAAACAAAGTTCCGGCTGCGATCAACGATCAACTCAGAATTACACCCACTGTCCGTTGACTGATAAAGCATAACGACAGTGGCGGATCCAGGGGGGGGGGGGCACCCAGGCACGTGCCCCCCCTGTCATTTAGGATCACTATAGCTGCAAGCAGGGCTACACTAGCAGCGCGTTACCAGGCCCGGCGCGACGCATACGCCGACTACGCAGCCGCGTTGAGCGCCGGACCTGTGAGGGCGCTGCTGAAATCACCGCTCACTACCACCCGCCGCTCACCGCCCGCCTGCCCAATAAAGCCGCCAGCCCAGGTTAATACCTTTCACCGACCAGCTGTATCTCTGTGCGGTGCCTCCGGAGCAGAAGGTGGAGCTTAGCGTAGCTGGTGGTGTCTCCAGGGCTGCCCCGACGAGAAGCAGCGGGGAAGAAGCTGTTCGGGCTGCCTTCACCCAAGTGCTCCCCGGCCCACAGCCAGCCGGCCTCTCTGCAGCTCCCCCCTCCTAGCTCCAGGGTGCTCGGCAGGTCCGGCCACGTCTACACCTGCTTCACTAACATCACGGCCAGGACCGCAAGGAGGTGACAGAGCACTGGGCCACGATCCTGCATTCCCTCTGGACCCTGGAGTATACTCCCCAGCACAGCCGCGAGTTTAAGGTGAGAGACAGTCACAATTTTGTTTGAGGGCTATCCCAGTCTGTGGAACTACTTATCCCAGCATGGACAATGCAAACAGGGGGTCGCTGTCTGCCGTTATGTGTAAAAAGGGGGTCGCTGTCTGCCGTTATGTGTAAAAAGGGGACGCTGTCTGCCGAAATGTGTAAAACGGGGGTCACTGTCTGCCGTAATATGTAAAACGGGGGTCACTGTCTGCCGTTATGTGTAAAACGGGGGTCACTGTCTGCCGTTATGTGTAAAAAGGGGGTCGCTGTCTGCCGTTATGTGTAAAAAGGGGACGCTGTCTGTCGTACTGTGTAAAAAGGGGACGCTGTCTGCCGTACTGTGTAAAAAGAGGACGCTGTCTGCCGTAATGTGTAAAAAATGGGACGCTGTCTCCCGTAATGTGTAAAAAGAGGACGCTGTCTGCCGTAATGTGTAAAAAATGGGACGCTGTCTGCCGTAATGTGTAAAAAATGGGACGCTGTCTGCCGTAATGTGTAAAAAATGGGACGCTGTCTCCCGTAATGTGTATAAAGGGGATGCTGTCTGCCGTTATGTGTAAAAAGGGGATGCTGTCTGCCGTACTGTGTAAAAAATGGGATGCTGTCTGTCATAATTTGTAAAAAGGGGACGCTGTGGTACTATTTTGTGGCCACACCCCTTCCCCACAAAACCATGCCCCAATATTTTTTTGCGCGCCTATGCCGCGCACTGCCCCTGTTTTACATGGAGGTGGGGGTGGGATCCGATGCCATTTCTTGCACACGGTGACGGCACTGTTGCTAGGTATCCATTTCTCTGGCCATGAGCAGGTCCCCCTCACCAGATCCTCTCCAGGGGTGAGGGAGTGGACTTGGATGGGATGGGGGGGGGGGGGCAAAGTATTCTGTCGCACCTGGGCCCACCGCTCGCTAGTTCCGCCACTGGCTTTGGGATTTATGTAGCAGAGGGTGCCTTGCGGAAGTCACCGTACATTGTAAATCCTGCAGCTACACATCCATTTTAGGATCATGTGCAGAAAGGGAGCGGGACAGGCCACAAGCTTTGTTAGTAAACATAGAACTTTTCTTGTGTTACGGTTCTTTTATAATATATTTATCTCATTAACATTTTTATATGTGTGTAATGATCTCTCTCTCACGCGCTATATATATATATATATATATATATATATATATATAGATAAAAGGGGGGAGATTATTGCGCCACTTGTGTACAACTCCAGTAATAAAATATCCACATGTAGTCAAAATAAATAACACTCCCTATAGGTTAATACAGGGCGTCAGCTGTCCCCCAAAAAACACAGGGATGGTAGTTCCCTGTAGCAAAGGATTAATAACACACGGGGGGGGGGGGGGTGGGGGATATAGCGACCAATGGTGTCTTAAAATATTTCAATAAAAGTGGATCTAGAAGAAATATGTACTATATCTATAAATAATAACTAGCCAGATCTATAAAAGGTTAATTTATTAATACATTAAAACAGACAGTGATTAAACAACTTGACTAAAATTTGAGCAGCAAAAATTCTTAAAAAGTGGGATAAAAGCAACAGACACAATGCAATATAATACCAGTTAAAAATGTATGTTAAAATATGTAAAACAATTTTAACTTAACTTGGTATGAGGTCACTGCCAGGTAGCCCAACGCGTTTCGTCATTCAGACGATGAAGTCTGAATGACGAAACGAAACGCGTTGGGCTACCTGGCAGTGACCTCATACCAAGTTAAGTTAAAATTGTTTTACATATTTTAACATACATTTTTAACTGGTATTATATTGCATTGTGTCTGTTGCTTTTATCCCACTTTTTAAGAATTTTTGCTGCTCAAATTTTAGTCAAGTTGTTTAATCACTGTCTGTTTTAATGTATTAATAAATTAACCTTTTATAGATCTGGTTAGTTATTATTTTATAGATATAGTACATATTTCTTCTAGATCCACTTTTATTGAAATATTTTAAGACACCATTGGTCGCTATATCCCCCCCCCCCCCCCGTGTGTTTTATTATATATATATATATATATATATATATATATATATATATATAATAAATATATATATATATAATATATATATATATATATAATCTCGTTTGTATGGCTGGTGACCCTTGAAACCCAGTGTGTGTGCCACCATATACGGCTCCGCTGTGGTTTAACATGTATAAGCTGCTTCGCTGTGGTGAAACCTGTATAAGCGGCTCTGCTGTGCTGTGTAGTATGAATTGATGCTATTCTGTGGCCACACCCCTTCCCTATGAAGCCACTCCCCCATATATTCCACTATGGGGCGCCAAAATATGATTTCGCTTACCAAAAAATTAGGCTCGGGCCGGCCCTGCGCGTTACGTCCGTCTCTCCCAGCAGCAGCGAGATCAGGAGGCTGTCACTGTGGAGACAGGATACTGCTGGGCAGCGCTATAGTTACCGGCATCACACCCGTCAGCTCCCTGTGCCGGGCACGCCCGGAGCCTGCGAGAGGAGAGCAGCGGACCCTGCTGTTACTGCTGCTGGGACGGCCGGACTCAGCTTCCCCGCCTCCGGGGATTGTTCCTGGTGTTATCGCCGTTCCCCTGCTCTGTGCTGCACGGTCACTCCCCGCTCACATCCTCCCAGTCTGTGGCTGCTGCACACGGGAAGCTGGGGTGACTGCTTGCCCCATGCCGGCCACTGGAGTCCGGGGCATGACAGGAGGCTGCGGCAATGGCCAATGTCAGGGTAGCTCTGCAGGTGTGACCGCTCTGCAAACGGTGAGTGCCGGGAACAGGAGGACCAGCAGTACATGTACATGCCACTTACCTACATGCTACATGCCACTACTGCCCAACATGCCACGTGCCACTTACTACTGCCCTACATGCCACTTACCTACATGCTACATGCCACTTACTACTGCCCTACATGCCACTTACCTACATGCTACATGCCACTTACCTGCATGCTACATGCCACTACTGCCCAACATGCCACGTGCCACTTACTACTGCCCTACATGCCACTTACCTACATGCTACATGCCACTACTGCCCTACATGCCACTTACCTACATGCTACATGCCACT
This sequence comes from Pseudophryne corroboree, assembly GCF_028390025.1. Taxonomy (NCBI): domain Eukaryota; kingdom Metazoa; phylum Chordata; class Amphibia; order Anura; family Myobatrachidae; genus Pseudophryne; species Pseudophryne corroboree. Next base: position 386,655,701 of record NC_086448.1, on the reverse strand, counting down.
TACTACTGCCCTACATGCCACTTACCTACATGCTACATGCCACTACTGCCCTACATGCCACTTACCTACATGCTACATGCCACTTACCTACATGCTACATGCCACTTACTACTGCCCTACATGCCACTTACTACTGCCATACATGCCGTTTACCACTTACCTACATTCTACATGCCACTTACTACTGCCCTACATGCCACTTACCACATCCCTACATGCCACTTATCGCTATACCTGCCAACTTTTTGCAACATATCTACATGACACTTACCACTTCCCTAAAGGGTACATGACGCCACACTTGCATACTAAATAATATTTATCACATACTTACTGTACATGCTACATGACACTTACCACATCCCTAAAGGGTACATGAGCGGGGCCTTATCACATACCCACATCAATGGTAGTGCATATACTAATTTGTATCCGCTGTTCTTCTATCAGGACACCTACAGTACAGTAGGTTTTGTGGCACTACATTGCATTTACAAAGGAGGAGAAGTGTATACAGGTAGAGGGGAAGAGTTGGGCACATTTGGGTACAGTGAAGGTGTTTATTGATGCACATATTGTGGGTCCCTTTTTATTAGAAATTTGCTCAGACTGGATCTTTGGTAATATGGGGAGAAATGTCACAGGGGGGGGAGGGGGTCTTCTGTGCTTGGGGAAGATGCTCTATCTGGGGGCAGGGGGGTCTTCTGTCCTTTGAGGTACATAATGGTGTTGGAGAAGCTGTGATGTGATGTAGTGCATTGAAGTGGGGGAGTGCTGTGAGGTAGGCATTGATGGGCGGGTAGGGGTGCTCTGCCCAGTCCTGGTTACAGACTCTCTCACCCTGTCACCCACATCTGCCCCACAGACACTCACCCCGTCCCCCACCAGACCAGTCCCCGCACACTCACCCCGTGCCCCACCACACCTGTCCCTGTCCCCCACCACACCTTTCCCTGTCCCCCACCACACCTGTCATTGCACACTCACCCTGTCACCCACCAGACCTGTACTCCATACCCCCAGCGTGATGAAACAAGGTTGTGGCTTGTGAGTACGGAATTCCCTGTGAGGCCACACCCACCATCCCAGGAGTTCGCGCAGAGACCTTCCCCCCCCCCCCATGCCCGCCCACCTGCCTTTCCCTATCGTGGTGCCCCCCCTGTCATTTTGTTCTGGATCCGCCCCTGCATAACGATGTGCTAGTTGCGATTGCTGCAACAGCCCTTCCATTGTCTGCTGGGTCTGAGAGATCCAGTGTCCATATAAAGTAACTCTTTTCAGTGCCGGTAGTCACTGTTGTATGGAAAATGCCACCCGCCAGGAAAAGGAGGAAGATGCAGCAAATGCATCAACAAGGATATAAATTCACAATATTACTGTGAAAAATGTAATAATTTTCTTCATATGGAGCATGAAAAATGTATGTGTAAGGAATGCTTATAAAATACTGGACAGGAAATGTAATAAATAATAATAATGTTTTCTGGGTGAATTAATAAAGCAATTGTTGGAGATTAAAGGCCCATATAGACGGGCCGATGCAGGAGAGATGTGTGCTGAGCGAACCGCTCAGCACACATCTCTCCCGCCGCTCAGCACAGCGCGATCTGTGCTGAGCATGCGGGGGGAGACGGGGGGCCGCTCACTTCACCCAGCGGGTGAAGTGAGCGACTCGCTAGATTGGCCTGCATGCAGGACAATCTAGCAGCAGCGATAGCGATGTGCGGGGCCGCGCATCGCTATCGCTGAGGGGGCTACACACGGAGCAATCATGCCGATATTCTAAGCAATCTAGTCAGATTGCTTAGAATATTGCTCCGTGAGTACCCCCCTTAACAATGGGTTTCTTATTCCATTCCTGATGTCATTCCATATCAATATCCATAGGGTTCCTATAACAACGCAGAAACCGCACTGGGTCTCACAGACCCAGCGTTGTTGTCATAAAATTTGGCATCCCTACTGGTGGGTTAGAGATTGGTTACATGAAAATGATAAATATGCTCATAATTCGCTTGAATGTTTGTTTGTCCCAAATATGGGTGTCTCTGCATTTCTTCATGCTCTAGATTTTGAGGTCACACAGTGTATTACTTCTACTCCTTTATTAATGACAACCAGGAAAACATGGCATAATCTACATCATAGATTTAAAGTGCATCCGTATATATTGTTACATTTACCCTTCATTATAATAATCCAACTTCCAGGGAGGAGAAGCTGCATTTCCTTTTTACCTTATGGAAAACAATGGGCCTATCCAAGGTTGGCCAATTTATTGACAGACAAGAAAACTAGAAACTTCTACACAGACAAGGGAAGCCTTTCTGCAGTTAATTTCTTATAATTTAGCATTCATTCAAGCCCAACATTATTGGTTGGTTTGGTTTAATGTGCTAGATACACTTTTATTCCATCGCACTCCAACTCGTAAAGCAATTTAATCTCATTATTCTTTTTTAAGGATTTATTTGCATTTAAAAAAAATTGGATTATTCAAATGGGGAGATAGAGTCCCTCGAATTTATATGAATTCTTTGCTTAATGTTTTAAAAACCACATGCATCCTTCTACTCACCCCAGCCTATGTGGAAATATTTAAAAAAATATTCCGTAGGGCCTACCTTTGCCCGTTAAAATGTTGGAAATGGGACTTTGTAATTGTTTAATGGGTGGAGGCTGACAGGCTGATCTTTCATTGCTTATGGGATTGCCCAATTATTAAACATTTCTGGGAGGAAATTGAGGATTTTACTAACATACATTTTGTAAATTATTTTCCGGTGAGTGCAGAATAGACTATATTTGGTATATTGCCTCAGGGTATGGCGGCTTCATTGGGAAGCCGGAAGTGACTCTTGGCAATATCTGCTGCCGCCAGGAAAATATATTATGTATGTGGATCCAATTAACACCACCTTCATGGTGTGTATGTTTTGGATAAATTATATTATATATTCTGCGTGGATTTGGTGGAATCATCCCTCCAGAAAGAAAGATGTACAATTTTATTTGATTTTTTTTAAATATGAGAAAGTCGCATTTCAATTATATCTGTACCAATCCAGAAATGAATCAGAGATTGTTCTGCAGCTACAACTTGATGAGACCCGGATAACCATAAATGATTCTTCAAACACTCTTAAATCCTTAAGATATGCACTGACCAGGGAGTGCTGTACTCGCCATGCCCTGCCATGCCATCTTATACACCACCCACACCAGCAGCTTTGAACACTGGTTATTGGCACATGAGCGTGCATCCTGTGCGGTGTGAAAGGTACAAAGGGCAATATAACGGGTTGAGGGACCCGGTATTTCAACCCTGCTAGCGAGCAGGGTTGAGCGCATGTACAACCTGGCTCGCTGTGCAGTGTGAACGGGAGCCGGGTCAGTTCGACACGTTTCCCGTTCACAGTGTGGACAACGCAACGCCCACACCGCGTCACCGCCGACGTCACCAACCCGGCATATTGCCGGGTTGCAGTCTGCAGTGTGAAAGGGGGTATTGAGGCGGGTCGCACACTGGGAGCTCCCGTGTCAGGCTCCTGGGTGCGACCCGCCTCAGACGGTATGAAAGTGGTATTAGTTGTTTTGCAATGTACTGTAATGTTTTATTAACATGTTCTGTTTAGTTTGACACAAATACTTGAGTCATGGTTTAGTGCACTAATTTTATATTTTTTATAATTTTGTTGTAGTATTAAGTCTGAAATAGTTATAAGATATGTGAATTTTATTGGACATTTTGAAATATTATGTTTGTATACTTAATGGTCATGCATTAAAGAGATATAAAAAAAAACAGCAATACTGTTTTTCTATTGCATGACCTTTAAAATTTCCAATAAGATTCACATATCTTACCTGCAGGTAACAACACAGATAATTGGAGGATTTGAAAAACCACCATTTAGTAAATAAATCCTTCAATGCCAATAATAAGTTAAAACAATACATTACACCATGTAATAAAGTAAGACAAACAAGTATGATAATCTATAAAGAAAAAAAATATTGGATAATTCAGTGTGACCAGATTTTCCGCCAGCCTTTGAAAGTTACAGTGAGTGTGTCTGGAACACACTACTAATTTATAAACAGTAACCAAAAAGGTATAACTATTTTTCCATTAGACAGTGTGTTGTGCCTCTTATTTTCTCATGATTAAGAATACATGTTAAAACCTTTTCTGCTTAGGGTTTTCTCAGTTTGTTTTTCTGTAACAGCTCTTTGCTATGCCTGCCCTCATTCTATACTTAGTGATGGGCTTCTTAATGGCTCATTCCATGACATTTTGGATTAGTTACAGAACAAAACTTTAAAAAAATAAATAAAAATAGGTATTAAATAATTGTCCTTTTATAATGTTAACCAAATGTAGCAAAAGTTACATATTTATACATTTAGATTTTTGGAAAGTTTTTTTTTTTGTAATTTACAGTATACAACAATTTAATGGATACACTCTAATTTAGAGAGGACTAAGCGACAGCTTCCCTCTCCTCCACTATAATATGTAGAACTAGTAGCTGCATGTCTTGCGATATTTCTGACGTGGCAAAAAGCCAGGAAAGATGTTGTATAGAGTTCTTCAGACCCAGAGAACTCTCTCCTTTATCCCCTCTTTTTAGGATGAGAAAGCTTTGGTTCACTATGACACCCATGAGATTGTAGCAGCGTTCTGCACTTATAATACTTCACTTTATATTATATCTGGTCACTCTGTATCCTAGAACTCAGTGCATACCTTTCCCATGGCTTAACGATCTGAAAAGGGATAACTTAGAGGAGCTATTTACTCTAATTGAACTGGAGGATGCCACTAAATTGACCCCTTGTGATAAAACCCCACTAAAGGATGCCACTAAATTGACCCCTTGTGGTCCTGATGGTTTTACCATTAACTACTATACAGCTTTTAAAGACAAACTTGCTCCTCTGCTGTTTGAAGCACATGACACTGTTTTCTCATAAACCCCTAGAATCCCACATTACCGTTATTCCAAAAGGGGGTAAGGACCCCCCTAGGTGTCTCAGCTACCGACCAATCTCCTTCCTTAATGTCGATGTCAAAATATTTACAAAACTATTGCTGAACCAACTAAAAATATTATTGCCATCTCTTATCCACACTGGCCAAGTTGGTTTTGTGTCAGGCCGTGGGGCTTGATGAAATACCGCTAAAGTCTTAGCCCTTATCCATCACATCTCCTCCACAGATGACTCAACAATGTTGCTTTTCACAGATGCAGGGGCGGATTTATCTCTAGGCAACATAGGAATACGCCTAGGGCCCGGCGGGTACCAGAGGGCCCGTGGTGGACCCCCTAAAATCCGGCCTTGACCACCACAAATTGCCGTTACAAGATTCCGCATCGGGGCTCAATACAGTAATATCATGAATACTGGCACTGGCTCAGACTGTTACTGTGCCTGCCTCCACAAAACATGTCCTAGAAGAGCAGTGCGTGATACCATGATGTCATGAGTGCCCGTCCGCACTCCTCTTCCATAGGACAAGCCTAGTAATCAAGAGAGGCGTGGAGCGACTGGAAAGAAGGTATCCTAGTTAGGGGGCAGATTGGGAAGGCCACCGGGAAAACGCCCCACTCGGCTGGCTCCCTCCCAGTGTCACTAGAACTGTACCCCGCCACCAATTGGAGTGAGTGCAATGGCCACTCAGTGGGACATGTGGCCCCGTCATTACTGCAGTGACAGGCAGCCTGAGCGGGCTTAGTGTAGTGTATTACACACACACTGGCCACACAGGATGCCTGAGTAGAGGGGGCGAGCAAGGAGTGCCTGCACATCAGTGAGGAGGAGTTAATGTACCACAGCGCAGACCAGCTCTCTCTAAACACAAAATGATGGCTGCCATCCTCATTAGCCCCCAAACCTCCTCCCACACTGCATTCGCTGAGCTGTCAATGTCCATTTGTTATGGCACTTGCAGCAGGCAGTGTTGGGGCCACCCCTTCACTCTCCTGGGGTCCTACTCTTGCATTGGACTCCCAGCCGGTCACTCATCAAAAGTTCTGCCCACTCCTGACCATATGCTGCTGAGTGTTGCCGACTAAGAAGCTGCTGCTGCTGTGGAATGGCTACTTTTGGTGAGAATAGAGGTGTATGTATGTGTGGGTTGGGGTAAGGGGAGGTTAACCAGAGTTGAGTCTAAATCCAAGTGGGCTAAAGGACTTTGCCCAAGTCCAACCGTAACCTTCTCCACACAGCCTAACCCCAGTCCTACGCTTCCACAACCTGACCCTAACCCTTCCCTCTAACTAACCTCCCCTCCTGCAGCCTGACTTTAACCTCTCCTCCTGCAGCCTGACTTTAACCTCCCCTCCTGCAGCCTGACCCTAACCTCCCTGCTTGCGGGCTGCGCCTACCCTCCCTTCCTGCAGCCTGACCCTAACTTCCCCTCCTGCAGCCTAGCCCTAACCTCCCTCTAATCTTCCCGCCTGCAGGCTGACCCTAACCTCCCCTCCTGCTGACTGACCCTAGCCTTCCCTCCTGCAGCCTGACCCTAACTTTCCTCTAACCTCCCCGCCTGCAGGCTGACCCTAATCTCCCCTCCTGTAGACTGACCCTAACCTCTCCTCCTGCAGCCTGACCCTAACCTCACTCCTGCAGCCCGACCCTAACTTCCCCCTAACCTTAACCTCCCCTCCTACAGCCTGACCCTAACCTTCCTCTTAACTCTACATAGTAACATAGTAACGAAGGATGAAAAAAGACAATTGTCCATCGAGTTCAACCTATTTGTGGTCTCCTATGCAGTCTTATTATAGGACTAGTTATTTTTATGTTAGGACTAGTTATATTAACTATAATGCGTGCCTACGCACCGTAACCCTGAATATCTTTATCCACTAGGAATTTATCTAACCCATTCTTAAAGGTGTAGACTGAGTCCGCAGTTACTACTCTCTCAGGCAGGTAATTCCAAACACGTATTGTCCTTACTGTGAAAAAACCTCTTCGCCTCAATGTGCGGAAACTCCTCTCCTCTAACCTAAGCGAGTGACCATGTGTCCTCTGTACTGATCTTATAAAAAACAGGCCCCACCCAAGCTCTGATTATTGACCCCTTATATATTTGTAGATGTTGATCATGTACCCTCTTAGTCTCCTCTTTTCCAATGTAAACATGTCTAGCCTTGCAAGCCTTTCCTCGTATTCCAGCGTCTCCATGCCCTTGATTAGTTTGGTCGCCCGCCTCTGAACCTTTTCTAGCTCCAGGATATCCTTTTTGTAATATGGTGCCCAAAATTGCACACAGTATTCAAGATGAGGCCTCACTAGTGATTTATAGAATGGGAGTATAACACTCCCGTCCCTTGCATCAATTCCCCATTTTATGCATGCTAATATCTTATTAGCCTTCTTTGCTTCACTCCTACTTTGGGTACTGCTGTTTAATTTGTTATCTATGTGAACCCCTAAGTCTTTTTCCAGTACAGAATCCCCTAATATTACCCCATTTAGTATGTAGATGTTATTTGTGGTCTTGCCCCCACAGTGCATTACCTTACACTTGTCTGTGTTGAATCTCATTCTCCATTTTGCTGCCTATGCTTCCAGTTTAGTTAAGTTGTCTGAAGAGACTCCGCATCCCCCTCCGTATTTATAACCTTACACAATTTGGTATCGTCTGCGAAAATTGATACCATTCTCTCTAGACCTACTGTTAGGTCGTTGATGAAAATGTTGAACAAAAGTACAGACCCTTGTGGCACACTACTTAGTACTTTAGTCCAATTTGAAAATGATCCATTGACCACAACGCGCTGCTCCCTATAAAATGTTTCCCTGCTACAGCAGCCTGCTACTGCCCGTCCGTGGTCCCCCTGCGCCCAGGCTGTGATCCCCCCTCCTGTAGCACTGCTGGACTAAACACGGGCGCCGGCATAATCTTGACACATATGGCGCCGCAGCAGAAGACTTCACTAGCTTCCCTCCCTGCACCCCATACGCTTACAGGAGGCGTAGCCACGAAGGGAGGAAGGGAGTGACGTGAAACAAGTGACGTCACAAATGGGCTGCCCATCCCAACCACTACCGTCCAAAACCTGAAGGAAACACTGACAGCAGACAGGAAAAACAAGTACTTGAAAACAGCCGGAGCCTGGGAAACTGACTGATCCCTCTGAGGTGAGGTGTCAGTCCTGCATTGTTGCTGCACTGGCGGGAAGCCACCGTACCAAGCTGACCGCAGCGCTATCTTTTCAAATCTACCTCTGAGTCGCGGACCGGCAGCCAATCAGGAGCGGTCACGCGACCGCTCCTGATTGGCTGCCGGTCCACGACAGATTTGAAATAGTACAGTGCCCGGCTCCCGTCCCTAGGCCCTGACAAGTGCGGCTACAAGGTTCGGCTCCTGCATGCGGCATGCTTACGCAAAGGCTCCGGTTTCCGCCCCCCTGTCAGCTCTGCTGCCCAGCTCCGGCTTTCGCCTGATGACAACTCGGGTGGCCAGCTCCCGCTCCACAGCACAGCTGCCCGGCTCTGGCTCCCGTATGCTGATACCCCGGCTACCCGGCAACTGGTGAGCAAAGGGGAACTCATGGAGTGTCAGGGTGGGGAGAGTGTTTGTGTATATATGTGGCTTTGTATGTAAATGTATATACAGTATGTATGTGTGTGGCTGTGTGTATATGTATATGTGTGTGTGTATACTGTATGTGGCTGTGAGTATGTAGATATGTAGCTATGTGTGTGAATTTTGGCTCATACGGTGTGCTCTAATGTGAATTTTGGCTCCTACTGCATGCTCTTATGTGAAATTTGGCTCCTACCGCGTGCTCTAATGTGAATTTTGGCTCATACCGTGTGCTATAATGTGAAAGGAGCGCCAGTACTAGATGGTATAAGGGGTCCTACTATTGTTGTGCAAAATGTGTATAATGGGTGGTAAACTACACTGAAGGGCACGCCCCCTTTTCAATGACCACGCCCCCTGTCTCGGAGCGCGAAGGTGTGCGCATAATTACAACCGTCACTATTCCATACCCCCACTTCAAAATTTACACTTCGACCACTGTGTGTGTATGTATGTATGTATGTATGTATGTATGTATGTGTGTATGTATGTATATGTTAGTTCTGGCCTGCACGCCTCTGAAAAATGATCACCTGCATCCTGGTGCCCTCCTCAAGTAAACAAGTCGACAAACAAAACTCTCGTTCCGTTCAACGTTTTGGTGTATTTCAACCTTTAGAAAGAAGTTTTGACATCTTCTTTACATAAGAGATCTGTGAGTGTTACTTCTGCTATTATATAAAGCATGCTATATATATATATATATTTCTCTAACGTCCTAGTGGATGCTGGGGACTCCGTAAGGACCACGGAATAGACGGGCTCCGCAGGAGACAGGGCACTTTAAGAAAGAATTTGGATACTGGTGTGCTCTGGCTCCTCCCTCTATGTCCCTCCTCCAGACCTCAGTTTGAATCTGTGCCCGGACGAGCTGGGTGCTACTTAGTGAGCTCTCCTGAGCTTGCTAAAAAGAAAGTATTTTGTTAGGTTTTTTATTTTCAGAGAGATCTGCTGGCAACAGACTCTCTGCTACGTGGGACTGAGGGGAGAGAAGCAGCCCTACTCACTGAAGATAGGTCCTGCTTCTTAGGCTACTGGACACCATTAGCTCCAGAGGGATCGTACACAGGATCGCACCTTGGTCGTCCGATCCCGGAGCCGCGCCGCCGCCCCCCTCGCAGAGCCGGAAGACAGAAGCCGGTGACAGAAGCAAGAAGACTTCGAAATCGGCGGCAGAAGACTCCAGTCTTCATATGAGGTAGCGCACAGCACTGCAGCTGTGCGCCATTGCTCCCACACTACACCCACATACTCCGGTCACTGTAAGGGTGCAGGGCGCACGGGGGGGGGGGGGGCGCCCTGGGCAGCAATTAGAGACCTCTTTGGCAAAAGTTTGCATAATATACAGTTGTGCACTGTATATATGTATGAGCCCCCGCCAAAATTGTACATGAAAGCGGGACAGAAGCCCGCCGTCGAGGGGGCGGGGCTTCTTCCTCAGCATTCACCAGCGCCATGTTTTTTCTCCACAGCACCGCTGAGAGGAAGCTCCCCAGTCTCTCCCCTGCAGTTACACGTTAGAAGACGGTAAAAAGAGATGGGGGGCACATAATTAGGCGCAAAAATCAATATAAACAGCAGCTACTGGGTTAACATTAAGTTACTGTGTTATTCCTGGGTTAATAGCGCTAGGGTGTGTGCTGGCATACTCTCTCTCTGTCTCTCCAAAGGGCCTTATGGGGGAACTGTCTTCAGATGAGCATTCCCTGAGTGTGTGGTGTGTCGGTACGTGTGTGTCGACATGTCTGAGGTAAAAGGCTCCCCTAAGGAGGAGATGGAGCAAATATGTGTGTGAGAGGGTGTCTCCGTCGACAACGCCGACACCTGTTTGGATATGTGTAATTAAGTGCTAAGGTGAATTTATTGCACAAAAGATTAGAGAACAGACAGGAAATCTACCCATGTCTGTCCCTATGTCGCAGAAACCTTTAGAGTCTCTCAATGCTCACTATCCAAAATAACAGACACTGATATCGACACGGAGTTTGACTCCAGTGTCGACTACGATAATGCAAAGTTACAGCCAAAATGGCAGAAAAGTATTCAATATATGATTATTGTAATAAAAGATGATTTGCATATCACTGATGACCCATCTGTCCCTGACACAAGGGTACACATGTTTAAGGGGAAGAAAGCTGAGGTAAATGTCCCTCCTCTCATGAAGAAAAAGAGCGTGAATCTCCAGACAAGAGACTGCAGTTTCCCACAAAGAATTCTCAGGCCGTATCCTTTCCCCACTAGGGCCAGGATATGATGGGAATCTTCTCCTAGGGTGTCACGTTTGCCCAAAAGGTAGCCCTGACGTAACAGCTATTCTCAGGGATCCTGCAGATAGCGTGCACATTCTGGTACACTACTCAGACCAGCGATTGTGTCAGCATGGGTTTATAGCGCTGGGGCAGCGTGAACAGGTACCTTATCAGCAGAGATTGAGACCCTAGTATGCATATAGAATATATATGTATATGTATATATATATATATATATACATTAAAGATGCTGTCTTAAGAGATATGTATATATAAAACATGCCCAAAGAGACATGAGTATACTGGGTCCTAGAGTCAAAGCTATGTCGATTTCTGCTTGACGTGTCCTGTAGAATATGCATTGGACAGATGATGCCGACTTAAGAGGCATATGGAAGGCTGAGGATTGTGTGGAGAAGGGTTCTCGGACCTGGTCTCCACAGCTATAGCTGGTAATTCTGATATTTTGCCTTATATTCCTGCACAGCCTAGGAAAGCACAACATTATCAAATGCAGCCTTTCGAATAAAGAAACAAGAAAGTCCGAGGTGCGTACTTTCTTGCCAGAGGCGGGGGCAGAGGAAAGAAGCTGCACAACACAGCTAGTTCCCAGGAACATCCTCCCCGGCCTCTACAAAAATCCACCGCATGTCGCTGGGGCTCCACAGGCGGAGCCAGGCCCGGTGGGGGCACGCCTTTGTAAGTTCAGCCACAAGTGGGTTCACTCCCTGTTAGATCCCTGGGCAATAGATATTGTGTCTCAGGGATACAAGCTGGACTTTGAGAAGATGCCCCCTCACCGACGGCCCTGCCGACTTCCCCCCACGAGAGGGAAACAGTGTTAACTGCAATTCACAAATTGTATCTTCAACAGGTGGTGGTCAAGGTTCCCCTCCTTCAACAAGGAGGGGGTATTATTCAACCATGTTGTTGTCCCGAAACCAGACGGTTCGGTCAGACCCATATTGAAATTAAAATCCCTGAACATATACCTGAAAAGGTTCAAGTTCAAGATGGAATCGCTAAGAGCGGTCATTGCAAGCCTGAAAGGGGGAGATTTTATGGTGACTCGGGACATAAAGGATGCATACCTTCATGTCCCCATTTATCCACCTCATCAGGCGTACCTCAGAATTGCGGTACGGGATTGTCATTACCAATTTCAGACGTTGCCGTTTGGTCTCTCCACGGCCTTGAGAATATTCACCAAGGTAATGGTGGAAATGATGGTGCTCCTGCGGAAGCAAGGTGTCACTATTATCACGTACTTGGACGATCTCCTCATAAAAGCGAGATCAAGAGAGCAGTAGCTGAACAGCGTATCACTTTCTCTGGAAGTGTAACGGCAACACGGCGGGATTCTATATATTCCAAAGTCGCAGTTGGTTCTTACAGCTCATCTGCCTCTCCTAGGCATGATCCTAGACACAGACCAGAAAAGGGTTTATCTCCCGATAGCGAGAGCTCAGGAGCTCGTGACACTGGTCAGGAATCTATTAAAACCAAAACAGGTGTCAGTGCATCACTGCACTCGAGTCCTGGGAAGGAGGGTGGCATCATACGAGGCCATTCCCTTCGGCAGGTTCCATGCGAGGACCTTCCAATGGGACTTACTGGACAAGTGGTCCGGATCACATCTTTAGATGCATCGGTTAATCACCCTATCCCCCAGGGCCAGGGTGTATCTCCTGTGGTGGCTGCAGAGTGCTCACCTTCTCGAAGGTCGCAGATTCGGCATTCAGGACTGGGTCCTGGTGACCATGGATGCAAGCCTCCGAGGGTGGGGGGCAGTCACACAGGGGAGAAATTTCCAAGGGCTGTGGTCAAGGCAGGAGACTTGCCTTCACATCAATATCCTGGAACTAAGGGCCATATACAACGCCCTAAGTCAAGCGGAGACCCTGCTTCGCGACCAACCGGTTCTGATTCAGTCAGACAATATCACCGCAGTGGCTCATGTAAACCGCCAAGGCGGCACAAGGAGCAGGGTGGCGATGGTAGAAGCCACCAGAATTCTTCGCTGGGCGGAGAATCACGTAAGCGCACTGTCAGCAGTGTTCATTCCGGGAGTGGACAACTGGGAAGCAGACTTCCTCAGCAGGCACGACCTCCACCCGGGAGAGTCGGGACTTCATCAAGAAGTCTTCACGCAGATTGCAAGGCGGTGGGAACTGCCACAGGTGGACATGATGGCATCCCGCCTCAACATAAAGCTACAGAGATATTGCGCCAGGTCAAGAGACCCTGAGGCGATAGCTGTAGACGCACTAGTGACACCGTGGGTGTTCCAGTCGGTTTATGTATTTCCTCCTCTTCCTCTCATACCAAAGGTGCTGAGAATCATAAGAAAAAGAGGAGTGAAAACAATACTCATTGTTCCGGATTGGCCAAGAAGGACTTGGTATCCGGATCTGCAAGAAATGCTCACAGAGGACCCATGGCCTCTACCTCTAAGACAGGACTTGCTGCAACAGGGGCCCTGTCTGTTCCAAGACTTACCGCGGCTGCGTTTGACGACATGGCGGTTGAACGCCGGATCCTAGCAGAAAAAGGCATTCCGGATGAGGTTATTCCTACGCTGATTAAGGCTAGGAAGGACGTGACGGCTAAACATTATCACCGTATATGGCGAAAATATGTTGCTTGGTGTGAGGCCAGGAATGCCCCTACGGAGGAATTCCTGCTGGTCCGTTTCCTTCACTTCCTACAGTCGGGAGTGACTTTGGGCCTGAAATTGGGTTCCATTAAGGTCCAGATTTCGGCTCTATCCATTTTCTTTCAAAAAGAACTGGCTTCTCTTCCTGAAGTCCAGACGTTTGTAAAGGGAGTGCTGCATATTTAGCTCCCTTTTGTGCCTCCAGTGGCACCTTGGAATCTTAACGTGGTGTTGAGTTTCCAGAAGTCACACTGGTTTGAGCCACTCAAAACCGTGGAGGTAAAATTTCTCACGTGGAAGGTGGTCATGCTATTAGCCTTGGCGTCAGCTAGGCGTGTGTCAGAATTAGCGGCTTTGTCACATAAAAGCCCTTATCTGGTTTTCCATATGGACAGGGCAGAATTGCGGACCCGTCCACAATTTCTGCCAAAAGTGGTGTCATCCTTTCATATGAACCAACCTATTGTGGTGCCTGTGGCTACTCGTGATTTGGAGGATTCCGAGTTACTAGATGTGGTCAGGGCTTTGAAGGTTTATGTAGCCAGAACGGCTAGAGTCAGGAAAACTGAGTCGCTGTTTATCCTGTATGCATCCAACAAGCTAGGTGCTCCTGCTTCAAAGCAAACTATTGCTCACTGGATCTGTAACACGATTCAGCAGGCTCATTCTGCGGCTGGATTGCCGCTTCCAAAATCAGTAAAAGCCCACTCCACAAGGAAGGTGGGCTCTTCTTGGGTGGCTGCCCGAGGGGTCTCGGCATTGCAGCTTTGCCGAGCAGCTACTTGGTCAGGTTCGAACACTTTTGCAAAGTTTTACAAGTTTGATACCCTGGCTGAGGAGGACCTTGTGTTTGCTCATTCGGTGCTGCAGAGTCATCCGCACTGTCCCGCCCGTTTGGGAGCTTTGGTATAATCCCCATGGTCCTTACGGAGTTCCCAGCATCCACTAGGACGTTAGAGAAAATAAGATTTTACTTACCGGTAAATCTATTTCTCGTAGTCCGTAGTGGATGCTGGGCGCCCGTCCCAAGTGCGGACTTCTTCTGCAATACTTGTATATAGTTATTGCTTAAATAAGGGTTATGTTTGGTTGCATCAGGGTTGATCTGATGCTCCGTTGTTGTTCATTCTGTTAACTGGGTAAGTTTATCACAAGTTATACGGTGTGATTGGTGTGACTGGTATGAGTCTTGCCCTGGATTCCAAAATCCTTTCCTTGTACTGTGAGCTCTTCCGGGCACAGTTTCTCTAACTGAGGTCTGGAGGAGGGACATAGAGGGAGGAGCCAGTGCACACCAGTATCCAAATTCTTTCTTAAAGTGCCCTGTCTCCTGCGGAGCCCGTCTATTCCCCATGGTCCTTACGGAGTCCCCAGCATCCACTACGGACTATGAGAAATAGATTTACCGGTAAGTAAAATCTTATTATACATATGTGTGTGTGTGTGTGTGTGTGTGTGTGTGTGTGTGTATATATATATCAGCAAACAAATAAAAGGCGTCACTCCAGGACTTTTAAAGTGCAATGTTGAAATGTATTTAAACAAATCACAGGTCCAACGTTTCTGGGCCCGTAGCCCCTTTGTCAAGGTGTGAATGAGTGTAAGTGAAAAACCTCTTACCTTTAAAGTTGGTGGTCACCACGTGTGAGGAGATGCTTCGCCCGCGCTGTCTGTCGCTCCGGGGGCCGGGGGTTTCTGGCGCCGAGTGAGTGACGTCCTACTCGCATCGCCTGCCTGCTCCGGCGCCCCGTTGCCATGACATCACGTCTGGACTACGGCTCGGTTGCCATGGCAGCCTAGCCGCTTTCCATTGCGCTTGCGCGTCGGGGTCTGCAAGAATGAATGTGAACTAGAAGTAAATAGTGTACACAGATTAAGTTAGTACATGGTATGCAAACTGTACAGTGCCTTTACAATTCGAACACAGCTAGGTCCTCCATAACCTACAGCTGATTACACTAACAAGGCTATTTACCGGTACATATTTACATATTTTACATATTTTAGATTACTCAAGGACCCATCCCTTACCACCGTATATGGCCCTGGGGGCGTCATAGCTATACCCGCCCGTGGGAAGATTACTCAGCGGAAGGTGATGCTACGTGTGGACTCATTTCCATATTATAACCATCACCAATAATAGAACTATAAATGAAATGTAGCTGGAATTACAGGATACCCTCCACCTCCTAACACTACAAGTTGGCATTAGATGTAGCACAGTCCCTTAAGGGCCGCATCTTCTGTGGGTTCAAAAATCTTGGCTCACTTCCTGCTCAATGAGTTCCACAAGATCTGCTCGTTCAGTCCATTAGGCTGGATAGTCTCCAGTTTGAATATCCACCTGGCCTCCATTTTCAACAGCTTTCCATCTCTGTCTCCTCCTCTCAGGCTGTGGGGGACATGGTCAATAGCCATATGTCTCATGGAGCTTAATGGGTGATGTTTGTCCGCAAAGTGGACAGACAGCGCGGGCGAAGCATCTCCTCACACGTGGTGACCACCAACTTTAAAGGTAAGAGGTTTTTCACTTACACTCATTCACACCTTGACAAAGGGGCTACGGGCCCCGAAACGTTGGACCTGTGATTACATTTAAATACATTTCAACATTGCACTTTAAAAGTCCTGGAGTGATGCCTTTTATTTGTTTGCTGATATTATATTCCTACGGAGGGCACCCAGGCTAATGAGCTTTAAGGACCAGGAGTGCCGGGCACCACACAAGGATATATATATATATATATATATATATATATATATATATATAATACGCGCACACATGCAATCTTACGGTATTTTAGATGAGACGCACCGTGTCCTTGAACACAGTTGGGGAAATCAAATGGTCCTTGCGCGCCCTTAAGTACTGGGTGCCCTACAGCTATTCAACTGTAATGGAAGCGAGTATCGCGGGTGCCCATTACTTATCACACCCAAAAGCACTGGGTTTAGCTGCGTAACTCGCTAAACCCATATAAACTATTGCGCATGCTGATGAAATGACCATTTTTTGCAGATTACTGTGACGCTGCGAGCCTGTCTGTCTGTCTGTCTGTCTGTCTGTCTGTCTGTCTGTCTATCTATCTATCTATCTATCTATCTATCTATCTATCTTCTCTATATCTACCTTTCTTGATACATAGATACATTTTTACATTTTTCAAACTTGCCTACACACACACACACACACACACACACACACACACACACACACACACACACACACACACACAAAACTGGTCACATACCCGTATCAGTAGCCTCCCACTCCACTCCCCACGTCATGCTGGTTACACCCCCACAAACTGCTCTGCGCTCTCGGGGACAACTTTATTGTGCATGCACGAATCACCGGAAAATGGCCACGACTGCAGCTGGAGTCGGACCGTCAGAGCGGTGAGTATAATCAAATGGGTGCAGTGTGTGGGTCCCCCTGGACCCAGGGGCCCATATGCACGCATACCTTGCTCCCATTATAGATACGCCAGCGCCCCTGCAACAGCACACAATAGGCCCTTCATAAATTTCAGCTCCAGGCCCATGTGCACTTTAATCTGGCACTGGATATCACTCGCTCATTTCAGTATATCACAGCCCAGAGTTCTACAGGGTTACATTCCTTTCCATTTACTGTCATTTAGCAGAACAAATGATATTTCTACAAGAAATTGCAGACACTGTTGTTGGCCTACTTATGAAGGATCAAAGATAAGTCTCACACATTGGCCAAAATGTCCTATACGGGTGTAGTATGGTATGCCGGCGGCCGGGCTCCCAGGCGACCAGCATACCGGCGCCGGGATCCCGACCGCCGGCATACCGACAGCGTGGCGAGCGCAGATGAGCTTCCTCCAGGGGGGTCATGGACCCCCAAGAGGGAGAAAAAGTGTCGGTATGCCGGCTGCTGTGCGCCGGGATCCCGACAGCCGGCAAACTGAAGACCACCCATACTATACACAGTGAATACACTGGGCCTCACACAAGTTATTATGTTACATATAAATGGGATCCTACTATTAATTTCTCTAACGTCCTAGTGGATGCTGGGGACTCCGTCAGGACCATGGGGAATAGCGGGCTCCGCAGGAGACAGGGCACATCTAAAAAAGCTTTTAGGTCACATGGTGTGTACTGGCTCCTCCCCCTATGACCCTCCTCCAAGCCTCAGTTAGGTTTTTGTGCCCGTCCGAGAGGGTGCAATCTAGGTGCTGGATCACTGCAACGAGGGACTTAGGGGAGAGACTTGCAACTCACCTGCGTGCAGGAGGATTGAAGTCTTAGGCTACTGGACACTGAGCTCCAGAGGGAGTCGGAACACAGGTCAGCCTGGGGTTCGTCCCGGAGCCGCGCCGCCGATCCCCCTTACAGACGCTGCAGAACGGAGGTCCGGAAACAGGCGGCTGAAGACTCCTCAGTCTTCATGAAGGTAGCGCACAGCACTGCAGCTGTGCGCCATTGTTGCTACACGGCTCACTGATCTCGGTCACGGAGGGTGCAGGGCGCTGCTGGGGGCGCCCTGGGCAGCAATATAGATTACCTTAGAGGCAAATAAATACATCACATATAGCCATTAAGGCTATATGTATGTATTTAACCCAGGCCAGTTTTCCTAATAACCGGGAGAAAAGCCCGCCGTGAAAGGGGCGGAGCTTATTCTCCTCAGCACTCAGCGCCATTTTCCTGACCAGCTCCGCTGGTGAGGAAGGCTCCCACTCTCCCCTGCACTACAGAAACAGGGTTAAAGAGAAGGGGGGCATAAATTGGCGATATAATTATATATTAAGAGCCCATATATAGAAACAACACCTTCTAGGGTTGTTATATACATTATGGCGCTTTTGGTGTGTGCTGGCAAACTCTCCCTCTGTCTCCCCAAAGGGCTAGTGGGTCCTGTCCTCTATCAGAGCATTCCCTGTATGTGTGTGCTGTAGGTCGGTACGTGTGTGTCGACATGTATGAGGAAAATGTTGGTGAGGAGACGGAGAAAATTGCCTGTAATGGTGATGTCACTCTCTAGGGAGTCGACACCAGAATGGATGGCTTACTTATGGAATTACGTGATAATGTCAACACGCTGCAAGCCGGTTGACGACATGAGACAGCCGGCGGACAAATTAGTATCGGTCCAGGCGTCTCAGACACCGTCAGGGGCTTGTAAAAACGCCCATTTACCTCAGTCGGTCGACAGACACTGACACGGACACTGACCCCAGTATCGACGGTGAAGAAACAAACGTATTTTTCCTTTAGGGCCACAAGTTACATGTTAAGGGCAATGAAGGAGGTGTTACGTATTTCTGATACCACAAGTACCACAAATAAGGGTATTTTGTAGGGTGGGAATAAACTACTTGTAGTTTTGCCTGAATCAGATAAATTAAATGAAGTGTGTGATGATACGTGGGGTTCCTCCGACAGAAAGTTATGGGCGGTATACCCTTTTTCCCGCCAGTAGTAAGGGCGAGTTGGAAAACACACCTTAGGGTGGACAAGGCGCTCACACGCTTATAAAAAACATGGCGTTACCGTTTCCAGATACGGCCGCCCTCAAGGAGCCAGCTGATAGGAAGCTGGAAAATATCATAACAGTATATACACACATACTGGTGTTATACTACGACCAGCAATCGCCTCAGCCTGGATGTGCAGCGCTGAGGGGGCTTGGTCGGATTTCCTGACTGAAAATTTTGATACCCTTGACAGGGACAGGATTTTATTGTCTATAGAGCATTTTAAGGATGCATTTCTATATATGTGTGATGCGCAGAGGCATATTTGCATTCTGGCATCAAGAGTAAATGTGATGTACATATCTGCCAGACGAAGACACGACAGTGGTCAGGTGAGGCAGATTCCAGACGGCATATGGAAGTATTGCCGTATAAAGGGGCGGTCCATTGGACCTGGTGGCCATGGCAACAGCTGAAAAATCCACCTTTTGTTACCCCGAGTCACATATTGGCAGAAAAGGACACAGTCTTTTCAGTCTCAGTCCTTTCGTCCCCATACGGGCAGGCGGGCGAAGGCCAGTCATATCTGCCCAGGGGGAGAGGAAAGGGAAGAAGACTGCAGCAAGCAGCTCATTCCCAGGAACAGAAGCTCCTCACGGCTTCTGCCAAGTCCGCAGCATAACGCTGGGGCCGTACAAGCGGACTCAGGTGCGGTAGGGGGTCATCTCAAGAGTTTCAGCAACACTCGCAAGGGAACTCCGGGATCCTACATGTAATATCCCAGGTGTACATTGGAAATTCGAGACGTCTCCCCCTCACACAATTCACAGGCTGTAATCCCAGCAGGTGATAATCAAAGTACCCTTCTTACAACAAGGAAGGGGGTAGTATTCCACACTATATTGTGGTACTGAAGCCAACCGGCTCGGTGAGATCTGAAATATTTGAACACTTACATACAAGCGTTCAAATCAAGATGGAGTCACTCGGAGCAGTGATAGCGAACCAGGAAGAAGGGGACGATATGATGTCACTGGATATCAGGGACGTTTACCTACAGGTCCAAATTTGCCCTTCTCACCAAGGGTACTTCAGGTTCCTGGTACAGAACTGTCACTATCAGTTCAGACGCTGCCGTTTGGATTGTCCACGGCGCCCCGGGTCTTTACCAAGGTAATGGCCGGAATGATGATTTTTCTTAAAAGAAACATGGACGCTTTCATGATAAGGGCAAGGTCCAGAGAACAGTTGGAGGTCGGAGTAGCACTATCTTAAGTAGTTCTACGACAGCACGAGTGGATTCTAAATATTACAAAATCGCAGCTTTTTCCGACGACACGTCTACTGTTCCTAGGGAAGATTCTGGACACAGTCCAAAAAAAACGTGTTTCTCCCAGTGGAGAAAACCAGGGAGTTATCCGAGCTAATCGGGATCCTCCTAAAACCAGGAAAAGTGTCAGTGCATCATTGCACAAGAGTCCTGGTAAAAATGGTGGCTTATTACGAAGCAATTCCATTCGGCAGATTTCCCGCAAGAACTCTTCAGTGGGATCTGCTGGACAAATGGTCCGGATCGCATCCTCAGATGCATCAGCGGATAACCCTATATCCAAGGAAAAGGGTGTCTCTCCTGTGGTGATTACAGAGTGCTCATCTTCTAGAGGGCCGCAGATTCGGCATTCAGGATTGGATGCCGGTGACCACGGAGGCCAGCCTGAGAGGCTGGGGAACAGTCACACAGGGAAAAAATTTCCAGGGAAGTGTGATTAAGTCTGGAGAATTCTCTCCGCATAAATAAGCTTAGAGCAATTTTATAATGCTCTAAACTTAGCTAGACCTCTGCTTCAAGGTCAGCCGGTATTGATCCAGTGGGATAACATCACGGCAGTCGCCCACGTAAACAGAAGGGCGGCACAAGAAGCAGGAGGGCAGTGAAAACTGCAAGGATTTTTCGCTAGGCGGAAAATCATGTGATAGCACTGTCAGCAGTGTTCTTTCCGGGAGTGGACGACTGGGAAGCAGACTTCCTCAGCAGGCATGACCTCCACCCGGGAGAGTGGAAACTTCATAGGGAAGTTTTTCAACATGATTGTGGACCGTTGGCAAAGACCAAAGGTGGACATGATGGCGTCCCGCCCGAACAAAAAACGGGACAGGTATTCCGCCAGGTCATGAGACCTTCAGGCGATAGCTGTGGATGTTCTGGTAACACCGTGGGTGTACCAGTCTGTGTATGTGTTCCCTCCTCTGTTTCTCATAACCAGGGTATTGAGAATTATAAGACATAGAGGAGTATGAACTATACTAGTGGCTCCGGATTGGCCAAGAGGGACTTGGTACCCGGAACTTCAAGAAATGCTCACAGAGGACTAAGGGCCTGGGGAGCTAAGAAGGGACTTGATTCAGCAAGTACCATGTCTATTCCAAGACTTACCGCGGCTGCGTTTGACGGCATGGCGGTTGAATGCCGGATCCTGAGGGGAAAAGGCATTCCATAAGAGGTCATACCTACCCTGGTCAAAGCCAGGAAGGAGGTGACCGCACAACGTCATCACCACATGTGGTGAAAATATGTTGCGTGGGTGAGGCCAGGAAGGCTCCACGACGGAAATTCAACTAGGTCGATTTCTACACTTCCTGAAAACAGGAGTGTTTTGGACCTCAAATTGGGGTTCATTAACATTTAAATTTCGGCCCTGTAGATTTTCTTCCAGAAAGAATTGACTTCAGTTCCTGAAGTCCAGATTGTAAAGGATGTATTGCATATACAGCTTTTTTGTGCCCCTAGGGGCACCGTGAGATCTCAACATAGTGTTGGGATTTCTTAAAATCATATTGGTTTGAACCGCTCAAATCTGTGGATTTGAAATATCTCACATGGAAAGTGACCATGCTGTTGACAAATATCTCACATGGGAAGTGACCATGTTGTTAGCCCTGGCCTCGGCCAGGCGATTGTCAGAATGGGCGGCTTTGTCTTACAAAAGCCCATATTAAAATTTTCCATTTGAACAGGACAGAACTGGGACTCGTCTCCAGTTTCTTCATAAAGGGGTGTCGGCGTTTTCACCTGAAACAACCTCTTGTGGTGCCTGCGGCTACTAGGGACTTGGAGGACTCCAAGTTACTAGACGTGGTCAGGGCCCTAAAAATATATATATATATATATATATATATATATATATAGTTAGGACGGCTGGAGTCAGAAAGTCTGACTTGCTGTTTATACTGTATACACCCAACAAGCTGGGTGCTCATGCTTCTAAGCAGTCTATTGCACGCTGGATTTGTAGTACAATTCAGCTTGCACATTCTGTGGCAGGCCTGCCACAGACAAAATATGTAGATGCCCATTCCACAAGGAAGGTGGGCTCATCCTGGGCGGCTGCCCGAGGAGTCTCGGCATTACAACTTTGCCGAGCAGCTACGTGGTCAGGGGAGAACACGTTTGTAAAATTTTACAAATTTTGATACTCTGGCTAAGGAGGACCTGGAGTTCTCTCATTCGGTGCTGCAGAGTCATCCGCACTCTTCCGCCCGTTTGGGAGCTTTGGTATAATCCCCATGGTCCTTACGGAGTTCCCAGCATCCACTAGGACGTTAGAGAAAATAAGAATTTACTTACCGATAATTCTATTTCTCGTAGTCCGTAGTGGATGCTGGGCGCCCATCCCAAGTGCGGATTGTCTGCAATGCTTGTACATAGTTATTGTTACAAAAATCGGGTTATTACTATTGTTGTGAGCCATCTTTTCGGAGGCTACTTCGTTTTGTTATCATACTGTTAACTGGGTTCAGATCACAAGTTGTACGGTGTGATTGGTGTGGCTGGTATGAGTCTTACCCGGGATTCAAGATCCTTCCTTATTGTGTACGCTCGTCCGGGCACAGTACCTAACTGAGGCTTGGAGGAGGGTCATAGGGGGAGGAGCCAGTACACACCATGTGACCTAAAAGCTTTTTTAGATGTGCCCTGTCTCCTGCGGAGCCCGCTATTCCCCATGGTCCTGACGGAGTCCCCAGCATCCACTACGGACTACGAGAAATAGAATTATCGGTAAGTAAATTCTTATTTCTCTATCGTCCTAGTGGATGCTGGGGTTCCTGAAAGGACCATGGGGAATAGCGGCTCCGCAGGAGACAGGGCACAAAAAGTAAAGCTTTAGGATCAGGTGGTGTGCACTGGCTCCTCCCCCTATGACCCTCCTCCAAGCCAGTTAGATTTTGTGCCCGGCCGAGAAGGGTGCAATCTAGGTGGCTCTCCTAAAGAGCTGCTTAGGAAAGTTTAGCTTAGGTTTTTTATTTTACAGTGAGTCCTGCTGGCAACAGGATCACTGCAACGAGGGACTTAGGGGAGAAGAAGTGAACTCACCTGCGTGCAGGATGGATTGGCTTCTTGGCTACTGGACATCAGCTCCAGAGGGACGATCACAGGTACAGCCTGGATGGTCACCGGAGCCTTGCCGCCGGCCCCCTTGCAGATGCTGAAGTAAGAAGAGGTCCAGAATCGGCGGCAGAAGACTCCTCAGTCTTCTAAAGGTAGCGCACAGCACTGCAGCTGTGCGCCATTTTCCTCTCAGCACACTTCACACGGCAGTCACTGAGGGTGCAGGGCGCTGGGAGGGGGGCGCCCTGGGAGGCAAATGAATACCTATTTTGGCTAAAAATACCTCACATATAGCCTCCGGAGGCTATATGGAGATATTTAACCCCTGCCAGAATCCGTTAAGAGCGGGAGACGAGGCCGCCCGAAAAAGGGGCGGGGCCTATCTCCTCAGCACACAGCGCCATTTTCCCTCACAGAAAGGCTGGAGGGAAGGCTCCCAGGCTCTCCCCTGCACTGCACTACAGAAACAGGGTTAAAACAGAGAGGGGGGGCACTAATTTGGCGATATGCTTATATATATATTAAGATGCTATAAGGGAAAACACTTATATAAGGTTGTCCCTATATAATTATAGCGTTTTTGGTGTGTGCTGGCAAACTCTCCCTCTGTCTCTCCAAAGGGCTAGTGGGTCCTGTCCTCTATCAGAGCATTCCCTGTGTGTGTGCTGTGTGTCGGTACGTGTGTGTCGACAGGTAGGAGGACGATGTTGGTGAGGAGGCGGAGCAATTGCCTGTAATGGTGATGTCACTCTCTAGGGAGTCGACACCGGAATGGATGGCTTATTTAGGAAATTACGTGATAATGTCAACACGCTGCAAGGTCGGTTGACGACATGAGACGGCCGACAAACAATTAGTACGGTCCAGACGTCTCAAAAACACCGTCAAGGGTTTTTAAAACGCCCGTTTACTTTAGTCGGTCGACACAGACACAGACAGGGACACTGAATCCAGTGTCGACGGTGAATAAACAAACGTATTCCTTATTAGGGCCACACGTTAAAGGCAATGAAGGAGGTGTTACGTATTTCTGATACTACAAGTACCACAAAAGAGGGTATTATGTGGGATGTGAAAAAACTACCATAGTTTTTCCTGAATCAGATAAATTAAATAAAGTGTGTGATGATGCGTGGGTTCCCCCCGATAGAAAATTATGGGCGGTATACCCTTTCCCGCCAGAAGTTAGGGCGCGTTGGGAAACACCCCTTAAGGTGGATAAGGCGCTCACACGCTTATCAAAACAAGTGGCGGTACCGTCTATAGATAGGGCCGTCCTCAAGGACCAGCTGACAAGGCTGGAAAATATAATAAAAAGTATATACACACATACTGGTGTTATACTGCGGCCAGCGATCGCCTCAGCCTGGATGTGCAGAGCTAGGGTGGCTTGGTCGGATTCCCTGACTAAAAATATTGATACCCTTGACAGGGACAGTATTTTATTGACTATAGAGCATTTCTATATATGCGAGATGCACAGAGGGATATTTGCACTCTGGCATCATGAATAAACGCGATGTCCATAACTGCCAGAAGATGTTATGGACACGACAGTGGTCAGGTGATGCAGATTCCAAACGGCACAGTATGGCCGTATAAAGGAAGAGGACTTGTTTGGGGTCGGTCCATCGGACCTGGTGGTCACGGCAACTGCTGGAAAATCCACCGTTTTTTACCCTAAGTCACATCTCTGCAGAAAAAGACACCGTCTTTTCAGCCTCAGTCCTCTCGTCCCTATAAGATCATATCTGCCCAGGGATAGAGGAAAGGGAAGAAGACTGCAACAGGCAGCCTATTCCCAGGAACAGAAGTGTTCCACCGCGTCTGACAAGTTCTCAGCATGGCGCTGAGACCGTACAGGACCCCTGGATCCTACATGTAGTATCCCGGGGGTACAGATGGGAATGTCGAGACGTTTCCCCTTCGCAGGCTCCTGAAGTCTGCTTTACCAAGTCTCCCTCCGACAAGGAGGTAGTATGGGAAAAAATTCACAAGCTGTGTTCCCAGCAGGTGACAATTAAATTACCCCTCCTACTACAGAAAAGGGGTATTATTCCACACTATATTGTGGTACTGAAGCCAGAAGGCTAGGTGAGACTTATTCTAAAAAAAAAATTTTTTTTGAACACTTACAAAGGTTCAAATTAAGATGAAGTCACTCAGAGCAGTGATAACGAACCAGGAAGAAGGGGACTATATAGTGTCCCGGGACATCAGGGATGCTTACCTCTATGTCCCAAATTTGCCCTTCTCACTAAGGGTACCTCAGGTTCGTGGTGCAGAACTGTCACTATCAGTTTCAGACGCTGCCGTTTGGATTGTCCACGGCACCCCGGGGTCTTTACCAAGGTAATGGCCGAATTGATGATTCTTCTTCGAAGAAAAGGCGTCTTAATTATCCCTTACTTGGACGATCTCCTGATAGGGGCATAGTCCAGGGAACAGTTGGAGGTCGGAGTAGCACTATCTCGGATACTGCTACAATCAGCACGGGTGGATTCTAAATATTCCAAAATCGCAGCTGATCCCGACGACACGTCTGCTGTGCCTAGGGATGATTCTGGACACAGTCCAGAAAAAGGTGTTTCTCCCGGAAGAGAAAGCCAGGGAGTTATCCGAGCAAGTCAGGAACCTCCTAAAAACAGTGCATCATTGCACAAGGGTCCTGGTAAAAATGGTGGCTTCCTACGAAGCAATTCCATTCGGCAGATTTCACGTAAGAACTTTTCAGTGGGATCTGCTGGACAAATGGTCCGGATCGCATCTTCAGATGCATCAGCGGATAACCCAATATCCAAGGACAAGGGTGTCTCTCCTGTGGTGGTTATAGAGTGCTCATCTTCTAGAGGGCCGCAGATTCGGCATTCAGGATTGGATGCTGGTAACCACGGAGCCCAGCCTGAGAGGCTGGGGAGCAGTCACACAAGGGAAAAATTTCCAGGGAGTGTGATCAAGTATGGAGACTTTTCTCCACATAAATATACTGGAGCTAAGGGTAAATTTATAATGCTCTAAGCTTAGCAAGACCTCTGCTTCAAGGTCAGCCGGTATTGATCCAGTGGGAAAAACATCACGGCAGTCGCCCACGTAAACAGACAGGGCGACACAAGAAGCAGGAGGGCAATGGCAGAAACTGCAAGGACTTTTCGCTGGGCGGAAAATCATGTGATAACACTGTCAGCAGTTTTTCATCCCGGGAATGGAAACTGGGAAGCAGACTTCCTCAGCACGACCTCCACCCGGGAGAGTGGAAACTTCATTGAGAAGTTTTTTCCACATGATTGTAAACCGTTGGGAAATACCATGGGTGGACATGATGGCGTCCCGTCTGAACAAAAAACGGGACAGGTATTGCGCCAGGTCAAGGGACCCTCAGGCAATAGATGTGGACGTTCTGGTAACACCGTGGGTGTACCAGTCGGTGTATGTGTTCCCTCCTCTGCTTCTCATACCTAAGGTGCTGAGAATTATAAGACGTAGAGGAGTAAGAACTATACTCATGGCTCCGGATTGGCCAAGAAGGACTTGGTACCCGGAACTTCAAGAGATGCTTACAGAGGTCTTATGGCCTCTGCCGCTAAGAAGGGACTTGCTTCAGCAAGTACCATGTCTGTTCCAAGACTTACCGCAGCTGCGTTTGTCGGCATGGCGATGGAAAGCCGGATCCTAAGGGAAAAAAGGCATTCCGGAAGAGGTCATTCCTACCCTGGTCAAAGCCAGAAAGGAGGTGACCGCACAACATTATCACCACGTGTGGCGAAAATTTGTTGCGTGGTGTGAGGCCAGGAAGGCCCCACAAAGAAATTTCAACTCGGTCGTTTCCTGCATTTCCTGCAAACAGGAGTGTCTATGGGCCTCAAATTGGGGTCCATTAAGGTTCAAATTCGGCCCTGTAAATTTTCTTCCAGAAAGAATTGGCTTCAGTTCCTGAAGTCCAGAAGTTTGTCAAGGGAGTATTGCATATACAAACCCCTTTTTTGTGCCTCCAGTGGCACTGTGGGATCTCAACGTAGTTCTGGGATTTCTCAAATCACATTGGTTTAAAACCAGTCAAATATGTGGATTTGCAGCATCTCACATAAAAAGTGACCATGCTCTTGGCCCTGGCCTGGACCAGGCGAGTGTCAAATTGGTGGTTTTTTCTCAAAAAAGCCCATATCTGTTTGTCCATTCGGACAGGGCAGAGCTGCGGACTCGTCCCCAGTTCTCTCCCTAAGGTGGTGTCAGTGTTTCACCTGAACCAGCTTATTGTGGTGCCTTGCACCTACTAGGGACTTGGAGGACTCCAAGTTGCTAGAAGTTGTCAGGGCCCTGAAAATATATTCCAGGACAGCTGGAGTCAGAAAATCTGACTCGCTGTTTATACTGTATGCACCCAACAAGTTGGGTGCGCCTGCTTCTAAGCAGTCGATTGCTCGTTGGATTTGTAACACAATTCAACTTGCACATTCTGAGGCAGGCCTGCCACAGTCTAAATCGGTTAAGGCCCATTCCACAAGGAAGGTGGGCTCATCTTGGGCGGCTGCCCGAGAGGTCTCGGCATTACAACTCTGCCGAGCAGCTACGTGGTCAGGGGAGAACACGTTTGTAAAATTCTACAAATTTGATATCCTGGCAAAAGAGGACCTGGAGTTCTCTCATTCGGTGCTGCAGAGTCATCCGCACTCTCCCGCCCGTTTGGGAGCTTTGGTATAATCCCCATGGTCCTTTCAGGAACCCCAGCATCCACTAGGACGATAGAGAAAATAAGAATTTACTTACCGATAATTCTATTTCTCGGAGTCCGTAGTGGATGCTGGGCGCCCATCCCAAGTGCGGATTATCTGCAATACTTGTACATAGTTACAAAAATCGGGTTATTATTGTTGTGAGCCATCTTTTCAGAGGCTCCGCTGTTATCATACTGTTAACTGGGTTTAGATCACAAGTTGTACGGTGTGATTGGTGTGGCTGGTATGAGTCTTACCCGGGATTCAAAATTCCTCCCTTATTGTGTACGCTCGTCCGGGCACAGTACCTAACTGGCTTGGAGGAGGGTCATAGGGGGAGGAGCCAGTGCACACCACCTGATCCTAAAGCTTTACTTTTTGTGCCCTGTCTCCTGCGGAGCCGCTATTCCCCATGGTCCTTTCAGGAACCCCAGCATCCACTACGGACTCCGAGAAATAGAATTATCGGTAAGTAAATTCTTATTTTTTAGCTACTAGGTTGATTTAAAAGTCTCTGACCTAAAATTTAACCCAGTTACATGGTCAGACTACCATTCAATTTGTTTCTCAGTTGTAACCCTTCAAAATATAACTTTACCCAAGGAGTTGACCAGGTATTGTCCACAGATGGGAATGACTCCTTAGGCTCTTGCAGCACATCTGGATCTTTCTGTGGTATTAGGTGCCTCTGTAGATCCTTGTTCCCTTGTCTGTTACTATAATAGGAAGTACCATGCAAAAATTAACCAGGCGCTAATACATCACAACCCAACTGTAATGGTTGTGCTATTAAAGTATTTAATACCGATATTTGAAACAATACAATATGTATTCAAGCTGCAAGAAAAAATTGACTTGGGGTAAATCAAGTCAAAAAGAGAGAAACCGGCACTTTAAAGTCTCCGGTAACTTGGAAACAACAAACACATTAATTCCTGCGCTAATTAATTCTACAAAATGATATGGCTCAGAGTTTGCTTGACTCAATAAAAACAAAACAAAAGGATAATTAAATATATTTTATATGATTCTTTTTTATTTTTATCACACATACATACATGTATGTTAAGAATTAATTAAGAATAAATTGATTAGACCGGTTTAAATAAAACATTAATCAAAAAAAGCAAAAAACAGAACATAATAATAAGCTAATAATAAGCTAAAGGAGGTGGATCATAGATAAACTACTGTGCACAGAAAAATCAATAAAATTGCTAAAAATCAGTCCATATATAGGATCGTGCAGATAATTAAACCAGCTATAAATTGCAACAGCGTCTCGTTGTGTTTTGTAGTGTTAGACACTCTTCATCAAATTGCCACTCAGCCAAAATGCAATAGGTAAGTGCAACAAACGCTCCACAACGGAGCTTTACATATGGTTCGCACCTGAAGCTGACATGCGGAACAG
The DNA here is from genome assembly GCF_028390025.1 of Pseudophryne corroboree. Classification (NCBI taxonomy): domain Eukaryota; kingdom Metazoa; phylum Chordata; class Amphibia; order Anura; family Myobatrachidae; genus Pseudophryne; species Pseudophryne corroboree. The sequence continues at coordinate 386,626,219 of NC_086448.1, read as the reverse complement.
GAAAATAATATATGAGACGGTCTCGGGCTGCGGGAAGGCGCTTCGCTGGCGCCTGATGTGTTGTTATTATTAATTACCCCGACTTCCAGGCTCTGTGAGTCCGCGTCTCCGGGTGCCGTATGCAGACACCTACGTCCCGTTGGTGAGCACACATTCACCGTTGATTCTCCAGATAATGCCGCTGAAGCCCGACTTCCAGGCTCTGTGAGTCCGCGTCTCCGGGTGCCGTATGCAGACACCTGCGTTTTAGTGGTACTCACACGTTCACCATTGATTCTCCAGATAATGTCGCTGGAAATGATATGCTGTAAAAGTGCAATATAGCTGGTGCAAAAAGGTCCAAATAGGCTGCTTCTCTGACGCGTTTCGCTCCTCTTATGGGGGCTTCCACTATAATAGGAAGTGACACCTGCAATGGATATCATCGCCCCTGTGCATATACGACCCTGCATACCACACATTGGTGTGACAAAGGTGTTAGGAACTCAAGACTTGAAAGATAATGGAGAAAGACTAACCTGGTAGAGTATAAGCTAAACTAAACAAGCATATTGAAAAATACCAATCAGCAATCATCCATAAGGAAACAGAGTTCGTGTCAAGTGAGATCATGGCAGCAAACAATAAGCCATCTCAGCTTTTCCATACAGTGGAGATGCTTTTAAAATCAGCATGCCTGCAGCCTAATGATACTATCTCCAGTCAAGAAACAATGACCTTGCAAACTTTTTTGCATGTAAAGTATTCTCCATGCAGGCTGGAACCCAACCATGGCATCACGAGTGCCAAGGTTCCAAGCCTGTGAATGCAAGCTATCGATCTGCTTGGACCAGCTTGACCCAATGGATGTAGAAGATATTGCTGAAATCAGGACCGTATTATGAGTGGAGGAGGCCCATGTGCAGTCTCCGTCTGGGCCTCCTCTTCTCTAGCCAGCAGCGCAGCAATGACTGAGCACTAGCAAACTCTGGAGTCTTATTTCCGCATCTTCGCCTGGTTGTCGATGACCTGTGTAAGCTCTTTTCCATAGCCACCGCCTCCAGGACTTCCGCATCTTCACCTGGTGGACGATGGCTTGTGTAAGCTAATTTGCATGTTCACCCCTCCCCCCCCCCCCCCCCCCCCCAAGACTACGAGCGTCTTCTTTCTTCAGGAGCTCTTGTCAGCTTCTTCCCCACCAACAGAGTCCCTGCCACTGTCTCGTGCCTGCTAATATAAGCTATGATTGGCTCACCAAAGCCATCTTGAATTTATAAATGGTGCCAACAACGAGCCAATCACGACTCGCAGCACCATTTTTGAAATGTGACACTTTTCCACTGCACACGTAGGGCAAAGTTGGAAGCCCACCACCACTGCCCTACGACAACTGACAAACTGTGCAGTGATGGCTAACAGCGATTGGTTGGATCTGGCCCTGCTGCTACAACACGGCTGCAGCAGGGCTACAGGGATCTACTTTGAGACTAAGATGCATCTTCATGGGAAAAAATGCAAACAAAGACATTCTGCACTACCGGGTCCAGCCACGGCATGGCGCGACTTGAAGGGCTGTTTAGCATGACTGCAGCAAGGATGTAAGAGGACACGTATGCAATAGCTTTTAGTAAATATACAAATTCTGTACCATATACCGGTTCACGACTATGAAGACAAATAGACTAAGAAGCGGACTTGCAAATAAAAGTTAATAGTAAGAAAGAACCAGAAGATGTCATCTACAGGTAACTACAACCACCAACATATTCTGCTGCATTATACTTCTATAGGCCAGACTTATACTGCTAGGTAATGCAAATTGAAACATTATTGCATAGTATCTCATTCTGATGTACGGTCTTTAGTTTTGAATTGTATGGACCCAGTTGCTTATGTGGAATGCCTTTTTGTTTTTGTAAGGTAATTTACTGTCTGGCATTTTAGGGTGTGGGGTGTGGTTGGAGATTTATTGGTTTCACTTGTAGTATTTCTCTACTTAAGTTCTATCCTGTAGGCTGTGCAAAGCCGGTTGGGTGTGCATTTATTATCTGAGCATGCATTTTTATCAAAGGGTGATAAAATTGACGCATAACAGCAGCGTTCTATCAGCGTTCAATCGAAGTGAAAAAGAATGAAAACAGAAGCACACCAATCCAACAAAACAAAGAAAAATTAAGAACTAATAACAAATGTGAGTCACTTGCTCTTCATATCACTCACCTCCTGATTGTTGCATCTGATTAAATAGCACGGAACTATCTTCATTGGACATTTCAAAAAGCATCCATTTCACCAACAAATGCTTGTATCTGTATTTATGTAATTCGTTTTTTTATGCACAGCTGCACCAATGCAATTTTACCTACACTTAAAACCCCTTACAGAATTACCATTGCTTTTTAACCATCTCACAATCCTTACATTTCTTACAGTACAAATACATTTCTGCACCCACTTTATCTACGCTCTTGATTCACTGCAAACTAAATCTACACCCATTAAGCCTACACTGCTTTTCTCACCTGCTTTTCTGCAATTCTTCTGTTCTGATTCCCTTACAGCAGGGGTGGGGAACCTTTTTTCTACCGAGGGCCATTTGGATATTTATAAAATCCTTCGGGGGCCATACAAAAATTTTCAACTTAAAAAATGACCCTGCCCCCCAGTAGGTCTGCCCCTTAGAGTTACTGTGTGCGCGCGGAGGCGCGCACGCGCCAAAAAAAATAAGAATTTACTTACCGATAATTCTATTTCTCGGAGTCCGTAGTGGATGCTGGGGTTCCTGAAAGGACCATGGGGAATAGCGGCTCCGCAGGAGACAGGGCACAAAAGTAAAGCTTTCCGATCAGGTGGTGTGCACTGGCTCCTCCCCCTATGACCCTCCTCCAAGCCAGTTAGGTACTGTGCCCGGACGAGCGTACACAATAAGGGAGGAATTTTGAATCCCGGGTAAGACTCATACCAGCCACACCAATCACACCGTACAACTTGTGATCTAAACCCAGTTAACAGTATGATAACAGCGGAGCCTCTGAAAAGATGGCTCACAACAATAATAACCCGATTTTTGTAACTATGTACAAGTATTGCAGATAATCCGCACTTGGGATGGGCGCCCAGCATCCACTACGGACTCCGAGAAATAGAATTATCGGTAAGTAAATTCTTATTTTCTCTATCGTCCTAGTGGATGCTGGGGTTCCTGAAAGGACCATGGGGATTATACCAAAGCTCCCAAACGGGCGGGAGAGTGCGGATGACTCTGCAGCACCGAATGAGAGAACTCCAGGTCCTCCTTAGCCAGGGTATCAAATTTGTAGAATTTAGCAAACGTGTTTGCCCCTGACCAAGTAGCTGCTCGGCAAAGTTGTAAAGCCGAGACCCCTCGGGCAGCCGCCCAAGATGAGCCCACCTTCCTTGTGGAATGGGCATTTACATATTTTGGCTGTGGCAGGCCTGCCACAGAATGTGCAAGCTGAATTGTATTACACATCCAACTAGCAATAGTCTGCTTAGAAGCAAGAGCACCCAGTTTGTTGGGTGCATACAGGATAACAGCCAATCAGTTTTCCTGACTCCAGCCGTCCTGGAACATATTTTCAGGGCCCTGACAACATCTAGCAACTTGGAGTCCTCCAAGTCCCTAGTAGGTGCAAGGCACACAATAAGCTGGTTCAGGTGAAACACTGACACCACCTTAGGGAGAGAACTGGGGACGAGTCCGCAGCTCTGCCCTGTCCGAATGGACAAACAGATATGGGCTTTTTTGAGAAAAAACCACCAATTTGACACTTGCCTGGTCCAGGCCAGGGCCAAGAGCATGGTCACTTTTCATGTGAGATGCTTCAAATCCACAGATTTGACTGGTTTTAAACCAATGTGATTTGAGGAATCCCAGAACTACGTTGAGATCCCACAGTGCCACTGGAGGCACAAAAGGGGGTTGTATATGCAATACTCCCTTGACAAACTTCTGGACTTCAGGAACTGAAGCCAATTCTTTCTGGAAGAAAATCGACAGGGCCGAAATTTGAACCTTAATGGACCCCAATTTGAGGCCCATAGACACTCCTGTTTGCAGGAAATGCAGGAAACGACCGAGTTGAAATTTCTTTGTGGGGCCTTCCTGGCCTCACACCACGCAACATATTTTCGCCACATGTGGTGATAATGTTGTGCGGTCACCTCCTTTCTGGCTTTGACCAGGGTAGGAATGACCTCTTCCGGAATGCCTTTTTCCCTTAGGATCCGGCTTTCCACCGCCATGCCGACAAACGCAGCTGCGGTAAGTCTTGGAACAGACATGGTACTTGCTGAAGCAAGTCCCTTCTTAGCGGCAGAGGCCATAAGACCTCTATAAGCATCTCTTGAAGTTCCGGGTACCAAGTCCTTCTTGGCCAATCCGGAGCCATGAGTATAGTTCTTACTCCTCTACGTCTTATAATTCTCAGCACCTTAGGTATGAGAAGCAGAGGAGGGAACACATACACCGACTGGTACCCCCACGGTGTTACCAGAACGTCCACAGCTATTGCCTGAGGGTCTCTTGACCTGGCGCAATACCTGTCCCGTTTTTTGTTCAGACGGGACGCCATCATGTCCACCTTTGGTATTTCCCAACGGTTTACAATCATGTGGAAAAAACTTCCCGATGAAGTTTCCACTCTCCCGGGTGGAGGTCGTGCCTGCTGAGGAAGCCTGCTTCCCAGTTTCCATTCCCGGGATGAAACACTGCTGACAGTGCTATCACATGATTTTCCGCCCAGCGAAAAGTCCTTGCAGTTTTTGCCATTGCCCTCCTGCTTCTTGTGTCGCCCTGTCTGTTTACGTGAGCGACTGCCGTGATGTTTTTCCCACTGGATCAATACCGGCTGACCTTGAAGCAGAGGTCTTGCTAAGCTTAGAGCATTATAAATTTACCCTTAGCTCCAGTATATTTATGTGGAGAAAAGTCTCCAGACTTGATCACACTCCCTGGAAATTTTTTCCTTGTGTGACTGCTCCCCAGCCTCTCGGGCTGGGCTCCGTGGTCACCAGCATCCAATCCTGAATGCCGAATCTGCGGCCCTCTAGAAGATGAGCACTCTATAACCACCACAGGAGAGACACCCTTGTCCTTGGATATAGGGTTATCCGCTGATGCATCTGAAGATGCGATCCGGACCATTTGTCCAGCAGATCCCACTGAAAAGTTCTTGCGTGAAATCTGCCGAATGGAATTGCTTCGTAGAAAGCCACCATTTTTACCAGGACCCTTGTGCAATGATGCACTGTTTTTAGGAGGTTCCTGACTAGCTCGGATAACTCCCTGGCTTTCTCTTCCGGGAGAAACACCTTTTTCTGGACTGTGTCCAGAATCATCCCTAGGCACAGCAGACGTGTCGTCGGGATCAGCTGCGATTTTGGAATATTTAGAATCCACCCGTGCTGTTGTAGCAGTATCCGAGATAGTGCTACTCCGACCTCCAACTGTTCCCTGGACTATGCCCTTATCAGGAGATCGTCCAAGTAAGGGATAATTAAGACGCCTTTTCTTCGAAGAAGAATCATCATTTCGGCCATTACCTTGGTAAAGACCCGGGGTGCCGTGGACAATCCAAACGGCAGCGTCTGAAACTGATAGTGACAGTTCTGCACCACGAACCTGAGGTACCCTTAGTGAGAAGGGCAAATTTGGGACATAGAGGTAAGCATCCCTGATGTCCCGGGACACTATATAGTCCCCTTCTTCCTGGTTCGTTATCACTGCTCTGAGTGACTCCATCTTGATTTGAACCTTTGTAAGTGTTCAAAAATTTTTTTAGAATAAGTCTCACCTAGCCTTCTGGCTTCAGTACCACAATATAGTGTGGAATAATACCCCTTTTCTTGTAGTAGGAGGGGTAATTTAATTATCACCTGCTGGGAATACAGCTTGTGAATTTTTTTCCCATACTGCCTCCTTGTCGGAGGGAGACCTTGGTAAAGCAGACTTCAGGAGCCTGCGAAGGGGAAACGTCTCGACATTCCAATCTGTACCCCTGGGATACTACTTGTAGGATCCAGGGGTCCTGTACGGTCTCAGCGCCATGCTGAGAACTTGTCAGAAGTGGTGGAACGCTTCTGTTCCTGGGAATGGGCTGCCTGCTGCAGTCTTCTTCCCTTTCCTCTATCCCTGGGCAGATATGATCTTATAGGGACGAAAGGACTGAGGCTGAAAAGACGGTGTCTTTTTCTGCAGAGATGTGACTTAGGGTAAAAACGGTGGATTTTCCAGCAGTTGCCGTGGCCACCAGGTCCGATGGACCGACCCCAAATAACTCCTCTTCCTTTATACGGCAATACACCTTTGTGCCGTTTGGAATCTGCATCACCTGACCACTGTCGTGTCCATAACATCTTCTGGCAGTTATGGACATCGCATTTACTCTTGATGCCAGAGTGCAAATATCCCTCTGTGCATCTCGCATATATAGAAATGCATCCTTTAAATGCTCTATAGTCAATAAAATACTGTCCCTGTCAAGGGTATCAATATTTTTAGTCAGGGAATCCGACCAAGCCACCCCAGCTCTGCACATCCAGGCTGAGGCGATCGCTGGTCGCAGTATAACACCAGTATGTGTGTATATACTTTTTATGATATTTTCCAGCCTCCTGTCAGCTGGTCCTTGAGGACGGCCCTATCTATAGACGGTACCGCCACTTGTTTTGATAAGCGTGTGAGCGCCTTATCCACCCTAAGGGGTGTTTCCCAACGCGCCCTAACTTCTGGCGGGAAAGGGTATACCGCCCATAATTTTCTATCGGGGGGAACCCACGCATCATCACACACTTTATTTAATTTATCTGATTCAGGAAAAACTATGGTAGTTTTTTCACATCCCACATAATACCCTCGTTTGTGGTACTTGTAGTATCAGAAATATGTAACACCTCCTTCATTGCCTTTAACGTGTGGCCCTAATAAGGAATACGTTTGTTTATTCACCGTCGACACTGGATTCAGTGTCCCTGTCTGTGTCTGTGTCGACCGACTAAAGTAAACGGCGTTTTAAAACCCCTGACGGTGTTTTTGAGACGTCTGGACCGGCACTAATTGTTTGTCGGCCGTCTCATGTCGTCAACCGACCTTGCAGCGTGTTGACATTATCACGTAATTCCCTAAATAAGCCATCCATTCCGGTGTCGACTCCCTAGAGAGTGACATCACCATTACAGGCAATTGCTCCGCCTCCTCACCAACATCGTCCTCCTACATGTCGACACACACGTACCGACACACAGCACACACACAGGGAATGCTCTGATAGAGGACAGGACCCACTAGCCCTTTGGAGAGACAGAGGGAGAGTTTGCCAGCACACACCAAAAACGCTATAATTATATAGGGACAACCTTATATAAGTGTTTTCCCTTATAGCATCTTTTTTATATATTTCTAACGCCAAATTAGTGCCCCCCCTCTCTGTTTTAACCCTGTTTCTGTAGTGCAGTGCAGGGGAGAGCCTGGGAGCCTTCCCTCCAGCCTTTCTGTGAGGGAAAATGGCGCTGTGTGCTGAGGAGATAGGCCCCGCCCCTTTTTCGGCGGCCTCGTCTCCCGCTCTTAACGGATTCTGGCAGGAGTTAAATATCTCCATATAGCCTCCGGAGGCTATATGTGAGGTATTTTTAGCCAAAATAGGTATTCATTTGCCTCCCAGGGCGCCCCCCTCCCAGCGCCCTGCACCCTCAGTGACTGCCGTGTGAAGTGTGCTGAGAGGAAAATGGCGCACAGCTGCAGTGCTGTGCGCTACCTTTAGAAGACTGAGGAGTCTTCTGCCGCCGATTCTGGACCTCTTCTTACTTCAGCATCTGCAAGGGGGCCGGCGGCAAGGCTCCGGTGACCATCCAGGCTGTACCTGTGATCGTCCCTCTGGAGCTGATGTCCAGTAGCCAAGAAGCCAATCCATCCTGCACGCAGGTGAGTTCACTTCTTCTCCCCTAAGTCCCTCGTTGCAGTGATCCTGTTGCCAGCAGGACTCACTGTAAAATAAAAAACCTAAGCTAAACTTTTCTAAGCAGCTCTTTAGGAGAGCCACCTAGATTGCACCCTTCTCGGCCGGGCACAAAAATCTAACTGGCTTGGAGGAGGGTCATAGGGGGAGGAGCCAGTGCACACCACCTGATCGGAAAGCTTTACTTTTGTGCCCTGTCTCCTGCGGAGCCGCTATTCCCCATGGTCCTTTCAGGAACCCCAGCATCCACTAGGACGATAGAGAAATGGGTGTGGCCAGTTAAAATGGGACGTGATACACATATGCCCCCAATAGTGCGGTGCCAGATCCACAATTGCCCCCACAGTGCCAGGTATACAAATGCCCCTCACAGTGCCAGGTATACAGATGCCCCTCACAGTGCCAGGTATACAGATGCCCCCACAGTGCCAGGTATACAGATGCCCCCACAGTGCCAGGTATACAAATGCCCCTCACAGTGCCAGGTATACAAATACCCCCCACAGTGCCAGGTATACAAATGCCCCTCACAGTGCCAGGTATACAAATGCCCCTCACAGTGCCAGGTATACAAATGCCCCTCACAGTGCCAGGTATACAAATGCCCCCCACAGTGCCAGGTATACAAATACCCCCCACAGTGCCAGGTATACAGATGCCCCCACAGTGCCAGGTATACAGATGCCCCCACAGTGCCAGGTATACAGATGCCCCTCACAGTGCCAGGTATACAAATACCCCCCACAGTGCCAGGTATACAAATGCCCCTCACAGTGCCAGGTATACAAATGCCCCTCACAGTGCCAGGTATACAAATGCCCCTCACAGTGCCAGGTATACAAATGCCCCCCACAGTGCCAGGTATACAAATACCCCCCACAGTGCCAGGTATACAGCCCGCACAGTGCCAGGTATACAGCTTCCCCCACAGTGCCAGGTATACAGATTCCCCCACAGTGCCAGGTATACAAATGCCCCCCACAGTGCCAGGTATACAAATACCCCCCACAGTGCCAGGTATACAGATGCCCCCACAGTGCCAGGTATACAGATGCCCCCACAGTGCCAGGTATACAAATACCCCCCACAGTGCCAGGTATACCGCCCCCACAGTGCCAGGTATACAAATGCCCTCCCCTCTCCCCTCCGTGCTGCTTACCGTGGACGCGACGGAGGAGAGCGAGGCTGTCGGGTGAAAGCGGCGGCGTGTAGTACTTCAAATCAGCCGCCGGTTCGAGAGCCAATCAGAGCTTGCGGACCGGCAGCCGCGGCTCCTGATTGGCTGCCGGTCCGCGAGCTCTGATTGGCTCACGGACCGGCGGCTGGTTTGAAGTACTACACGCCGCTGGTCCCATTCTACAGCCGCGCTCTCCTCCGTCTCCCTGCTCTGACAGCTGAGACACGCTGCCGCCCGACTGAGCGGCAGCGTGTCTCACTGACACAACCTGGTGGGCCGGACCAAACGGCTTCACGGGCCGTATACGGCCCGCGGGCCGGAGGTTCCCCACCCCTGCCTTACAGCCTCCACTCCTACTTCCAGTTTCCCTCAACCTATTTACCTACTTAACACTACAGTATGTCAAGGTTTTCTTCTACTCCCCACATCACTCAGTGTCTACCTAATCATGTATATTTATCCATCCCCCCATGTCTCCTACACCTCCTCCTCTCTCCCCTCCTCTGTCTCCCATCCATTTCTCTGTTTTTCTTTTCCCCTCCTTTCCTGTTACCCCACTTTCACTCACCTCTGCCCCATGGTCCTGCTACCCCACAACTCAGCCCTGCTCTCTCCCTCCCTTCCCTGTCACCTCCCCACACCCCCATCCACATCACACTGAACGCCCCCCCTGCCCACCTCCTGCAGTTTCCCCTCCTAGCTCAGGCACCCGCACCATCACTACTCTCTCATCATCCCTGCCCTCAAAGTTAAGCTCACCTCATCGCTAAAGCAACCCTGATAATCTCATTCACATTTCTCCCACAAACTCATACCCCCTATCATGTGCCCTCTGGAATGCCAGATCTGTTTGTAGCAAACTGGTCCCCACTCATGACCTTTTCATTTCCAACTTCCTGCACCTACTGGCCATTACTGAAACTTGGATTACTCCTTCTGACACTACTTCTCCTGCTGCTCTCTCTGCTGGGGGCCTCGTATTCACACACACACAAACACACCCCGACCTGGGGGTCGTCATGGGGGTGGTGTTGGGGTCCTTTTATCTTCTAGTTACTCCTACCAACTCATACCACCAGAACCATCCCTTATATTCTCTACATTTGAGGTCCACGCCATACGCCTCTTCCAACCAGTCCATCTTAGAGTAGCTGTCATTTACCGCTCCCCTGGCACTGCTTCCAAATTCATCGACAACTTTGCTTCCTGGCTTCCTCTCTTCTGACATTCCCTCCATTATCCTAGGTGATTTCAACATCCCTATCGACATCCCCACACAATCCCCTGCCTCTAAACTCCTTAACCTCACCTCTTCACTTGGTCTCCCCCAGTGGACCTCCTCACCCTCCCATGTGAATGGGAGCTCACTGGATCTGGTCTTCACTCACCGTTGTGATATTTCTGATTTTTCCAACTCCCCATTTCCACTCTCTGACCACCACCTGCTCTCCTTTAACCTATCTCTCTCTGCTTCCCCATCTCTACCTCCTAAGGCTACCATCACAAAGCGTAACATTGAGGCTATTGACACCACATTCCTTTCCTCCCTGTTTGACTCACATCTCTCTCCTATTCATGCCCTGAACAAGCCACTTCCATATACAATGCATCCCTTACTTCTGCTCTTGACTCTGTTGCTCCACCAACCACTATTCACCCTCGCAAATTAACACCTCAACCCAGGCACACCAAATGCAGCAGATATCTGCAAAAATACTCACGTACTCCTGAGCGACACTGGAGGAAATCACGCTCTAAGGCAGACTACCTCCATTTCAAACTTACTGTATGCTCTCATCCTTCAGTGCTGCCCTTTCTCTTGCTAAACAGTCATACTTCAAGAACCTCATATCCTCCCAGTCTTCCAACCCCCAGCGCCTCTTTGCCACTCTCAACTCACTCCTCTGCCTACCTCCACCTCGTCTCCTTTCCTCACTCTCTGCTCTTGACTTTGCCACTTACTTTACATCCAAAATTGACTCCATACGTCAGGACATCACATCACACCAGACCATCAGTAACCAGCCTCCTCCCATCCCTTACCACCCCTCCCCATCCCTCTCTCCAAATAGGACATCTTTCTCCCATGCATCTGGTGAGGAAGTCATGGCCCTCATTCGTTCCTGTCCCCTCCCCACTTGACCCTATCCCCTCCCGCCTCCTCCGCTACCTCTCGCCTTCTGCATGTTCCCATCTTTCCCACCTTCTCAATCTCTCCCTTTCATCAGGCACTGTCCCCTCTGCCTTCAAGCATGCACTCATCTCTCCTATTCTTAATAAACCTACTCTTGATCCAAACACTCTCTCCAACTATCGACTCATCTCTCCCCTCCCTTTTGCCTCCAAACTCCTTGAGCGTATTGTCTACAACCGCCTTACTTCCTTTCTTTCCTCACACTTACTGCTTGACACATTCAAGTCTGGCTTCCATCCTCTCCACTCCACTGAAACTGCCCTTACAAAAGTATGCAATGACCTCCATGCTGCTAAATCCAAGGGACATTACTCTCTACTTATTCTACTTGATCTCTCTGCTGCTTTTGACACTGTGGACCATCCTCTCCTACTGCAAATCCTTCACTCCATTGGTCTGCGTGATACTGCCCTCTCTTGGCTGTCTTCCTACCTCTCTGACCATTCATTCTCTGTCTCCTCTCATGACTCCACCTCCCCCTCACTTCCACTAACTGTAGGTGTACCCCAAGGTTCTGTCCTCGGTCCTCTTCTTTTCTTGCTCTACGTCCTCACTAGGTAAGCTCATTAGTTCTTTTTGGTTTCCAATATCATCTCTATGCTGATGACACTCAAATCTATCTTTCCTCTCCAGACCTCTCCCCTGCTCTCCTCACTCGTATCTCCAACTGTCTCTCTGCTATCTCTGTTTGGATGTCCCAGCGCTTTCTTAAACTTAACATGTTTAAGACCAAGCTGATTATCTTCCCTCCCTCCCGCATAACCTCACCTCCTACAATCTCATTATCTATTGATGGCACTACTATCTCCTCTTGCCCCCAAGTACGCTGTCTTGGAGTAATGCTTGACTCCTCCCTCTCCTTCAAACCACACATTCAGCACCTCTCACAAACTTGCCGTTTTCATTTAAAAAATATTTTCAGGATCAGACCCTCTCTGACCCAGGATGCTACTAAGACTCTTATCCACTCACTTGTCATCTCAAGACTGGACTACTGTAATCTCCTCCTGACTGGCATTCCTGACAAATACCTCTATCCACTCCAATCTATCCTTAATGCTGCTGCCCGGCTCATTTTCCTCACCAAACGCACTACGTCCACCTCTCCTCTCTTTTCAAGACCTTCACTGGCTCCACTTCCCTTTTAGAATCCATTTCAAGCTTCTCACACTCACTTACAAAGCCCTCACCTACTCCTCTCTCATCTACATCTCTGACCTTATCTCCCTTTACACTTCCACCCGTCCTCTTCGCTCTGCTAATGCACGCCTACGGATTACTTTCTCCCACTCCTACCTCCAAGATTTTTCACGTGTTGCACCACTTCTCTGGAATTCCCTACCTCTCCCCCTCAGACTCTCTACCTCTCTACAAAACTTCAAACGGGCTCTCAAGACCCACTTCTTCACCAAACCCAGCCAAATCTCATCCTAACCCTCTGTTCCACGCTCTCTATGTACCCCGTCTGTGTCACCCCTGTCTGTCTACCCCTCCCCTTAGAATGTAAGCTCTCACAAGTAGGGCCCTCTTCCCTCATGTGCTTATCCTTTTTCTTACTTTAATCATTTTCAACTGCACCAAATCCAGCAGTCTTTTGCCACCTGATACTTATTCCAGTGTCGTCTGCTGATGTAGCTATGTTTATTTACCCTGTACTTGTCATATATTGTCGTCAACTGTAAGTTGCTGTTTTCCTGTTTGATTATTTGTTTATGTACTCTGTAATTGGGCGCTCCGGAAAACACTTGTGGTGCCATATAAAAAAAGGATGATGATGATGATGATGATGATGATGATGATAATAATAATAAATGCACCGATCCTATTGCTTTTGGTCTGGATTAGCATCATTCCATGATTCCTATAGGCAGCACAAGCTTAGAGTGTGCAGCGGGGATGAGCTGCAACCTGGTCTCACACATTGCTATCTTGTAGTCGATATTAGGCAGGGCCGTAACTACGTGTGTGCCAAGGGGGCTTGGCACACAGCGCAGTTGCCCTGAGGGCGCAACGGCCAGCGGCATGTAATGAGTCAAATTGACTCATTACATGCCGCCTCTGTGTGCGCCGTGCGCCGCGCTGGAGGAGAGAGACCAGCACCGGGTTCAAGGAGGAGGAGGGAGGGGGAGCAGTGAGCCGCAGCAGCGCTATTTGATTGGTAGTAAGCGCCGCTGCAGCATCCCCCTCTCCTTCTGTATTGGCTGCCCGGCGCTGCTATGGATGCTGGGATGCGGTTCCTTCATCCCAGCTCCCCCTCCCTCCTCCTCCTTCTCACCTCACACAGCCTGCACCGAGAGGGAGCTGCACGAGGAGCCTGTCAGCGGGGAGAAGGTAAGTATGTCTCTCCCTCTCTCTCTTTCTCTTTCTCTTTCTCTTTCTCTTTCTCTTTCTCTCTCTCTCTCTCTTTCTCTCTCTCTCTCTCTCTCTCTCTCTCTCTCTCTCTCTCTCAGGGGGACACCGTCTGCCGCAATGTGTAAAAAGGGGTCCTGGCAGCCGCAATGTATAAAAAGGGGGTCTGGCTGCCGCAATGTGTAAAAAGGGGGCCTGGCTGCCGCAATGTGTAAAATGGGGTCCTGGCTGCCGCAATGTGTAAAAAGGGGTCCTGGCTGCCGCAATGTGTAAAATGGGGTCCTGGCTGCCGCAATGTGTAAAAAGGGGGACTGGCTGCCGCAATGTGTAAAAAGGGGGACTGGCTGCCGCAATGTGTAAAAAGGGGGCCTGGCTGCCGCAATGTGTAAAGAGGGGGCCTGGCTGCCGCAATGTGTAAAGAGGGGGACTGGCTGCCGTAATGTGTAAAAAGGGGGGGTCCTGGCTGCCGCAATGTGTAAAATGGGGTCCTGGCTGCCGCAATGTGTAAAAAGGGGGACTGGCTGCCGCAATGTGTAAAAAGGGGGACTGGCTGCCGCAATGTATAAAAAGGGGGTCTGGCTGCCGCAATGTGTAAAAAGGGGGCCTGGCTGCCGCAATGTGTAAAATGGGGTCCTGGCTGCCGCAATGTGTAAAAAGGGGGACTGGCTGCCGCAATGTGTAAAAAGGGGGACTGGCTGCCGCAATGTGTAAAAAGGGGGACTGGCTGCCGCAATGTATAAAAAGGGGGTCTGGCTGCCGCAATGTGTAAAAAGGGGGACTGGCTGCCGCAATGTGTAAAGAGGGGGCCTGGCTGCCGCAATGTGTAAAGAGGGGGACTGGCTGCCGTAATGTGTAAAAAGGGGGGGTCCTGGCTGCCGCAATGTGTAAAATGGGGTCCTGGCTGCCGCAATGTGTAAAATGGGGTCCTGGCTGCCGCAATGTGTAAAAAGGGGGACTGGCTGCCACAATGTATAAAAAGGGGTCTGGCTGCCGCAATGTGTAAAAAGGGTGCCTGGCTGCCGCAATGTGTAAAGAGGGGGCCTGGCTGCCGCAATGTGTAAAGAGGGGGACTGGCTGCCGCAATGTGTAAAAAGGAGGACGCTGTCTGCTGTAATGTATAAAAGGGGCTCTACCTGGTGTAGTGGCGCTACTGTGCAGCGTAATTTGAATAATGTAGACTACTGTGCACCGTAGTATGAATTGCTGTTATTTTGTGGCCACGCCCCTTCCCCGTGAAGCCACGCCCCTATAAATTTTTCACGCACCTGCGGCGCGTACTGCCCCTGTCTTACATGGGGGGGGCGCCACTGTCGTTTCTTGCACACAGCTCTAAAATGGCTAGTTACGGCACTGATATTAGGTCATTGATCCAGGATCATAGCAATGTTGGGCCCAATGATGTTTACAATACAACTGAAAATTGATTATTATTCATAATTCTCTGACTGTACTAACAGACCCTAATAAAGCAGAAAAGATTTAGTTGCTAAGTCTCAGGGCCGGCTCCAGGCACGTTTGACCGAAGCGGCCGCATGGGGTGCTGGGTTTTTAAGGGCAGCCAGGCATTTCTAATGTGGTGCCGGCCGGCAGCAGTGACACCTGATTGGCTGCCAGGCCGCAAGCTCTGACTGGCTCATGGATCGGCGCCATATTTGATGTGCCCAGCGCTGGAGACTGGAGAGCCGTCGACCAGACACATTGTGGTGAGGGCAGGTTCCCTAACACAGCCTCAACTGCCACACGGGGTGACAGCTATTCTGGTACCCCAGCGACAGCTCTGCTCTCATGTGTAGCACTGCAGCTTGAGACACTTGTCCCTGCTGCTGTGACTCTCTGCCTGCATGTAGCGCCGAGTTGCCGGGATCGAAGCTCCCAGACCTCAGCATTCAGCACACTGCGCACCCCTTATCCCTGACGAGTGTGGTATGCAAGGTCGATAGTAACTAGGTCGACAGGGTCTCTAGGTCGACATGGTGTAGGTTGACAGGTCAAAAGGTCAACATGAGTTTTTATGGTGTCGTTTTCTCCGTACATTGACTAGAAACCCCAATTACTGCACTGTGCCGCCCTGCATAGCTCGCTTAGCTTCCCATGCTTCGGGCAAGGTACAGGTTACTATTCGCAATCGTAGTCCGCGTGGATCGTTAGGTATGAAAAAGAAAAAAACTGTGAAAAACTCGTGTCAACCTTTTGACCTAGAACATGTCGACCTAGAGAAACTGTCGACTTAGTCCACAGGGCAGTATCTGTGCATCTGGCACTATGGGGCGTATGTGTATCTGGCACTGTGGGTACATATGTCTATCTGGCACTGGGGGCATGTGTGTATCTGGTACTGTACTACTGAGGGCATACATGTATCTGGCACTTCACTACTGGGGACATATGTGTATCTGACACTGCTGGGGGCATATGTGTATCTGGCACTGCTGGGGGCATATGTGTATCTGGCACTGCTGGGGGCATATGTATATCTGGCACTGCTGAGGGCTTATGTATATCTGGCACTGCTGGGGGCATGTTTGTCTGGCACTACTGGGAGCATATGTGTATCTGCCATATGCGTGTATCTGGCATTGCACTACTGGGGGCATATGTGTATCTTGCACTATTGGGGGCATATGTGTATCTGGCACTGCACTGCTGGGGGTTTATGTGTATCTGCCACTGCATTACTGGGGTCATTATGTGTATTTGGTACTCTACTGGGGTCATTATGTGTATCTGGCACTACACTGGAACGTTATGTGTATCTGACACTATACTGGGGACATTATGTATAAGGAACACTACTGTGGGCGTTATGTGTAAGGCTGCTAATTGTGAGTGTCTAGAGGGTGTGTGAAAATATATTTATTTATAGTTTGATAATATAAAGTTGCGAGGCCAGACCCACTTTCCCAGGAGTGTGTGTATGGGGGAAGGGGTTTGCACTTCGAAATTTCTCATTCAGGGTGCTTGCAAGCCTGGAGCCGGCCCTGCTAAATCTGTGTGCCAAATGGTCAGACAAGGTCAACTTTGCTATGTATTTGTGTGGCCAAAACATACACTAATGCAATGTCAGAAAAACACAGTTTGCAGTTGAAAAACGAGTTTTATGGTAAGAACTTACCCTTGTTAAAACTCTTTCTGCGAGGTACACTGGGCTCCACAAGTCTGGACAATGGGGTGTAGAGTAGGATCTTGATCCGAGGCACCACCAGGCTCAAAGCTTTAACTGTTCCCAGAATGCACAGCGCCGCCTCCTATATCACCCCACCTCCCAGCACAGGAGCTCAGTTTAGTTAACCAGCCCAATGCAGTAGCAGGAAAAGAGACGACTACGGTTAGTAGCCACATGCACCACACTCTCACGACAAGAGAAGTGTCAGCGGCTAATGCCATATCAACCCAAAGAAGCTAAGTGCGTCAGGGTGGGCGCCTTGTGGAGCCCAGTGTACCTCGCAGAAAGAGTTTTAACAAGGGTAAGTTCTTACCATAAAACTCGTTTTCTGCTGCGGGGTACACTGGGATCCACAAGTCTGGACAATGGGGATGTCCTAAAGCAGTTCCTTATGGGAGGGCACTGTAGCGGGCACAAGAACCCGGCGTCCAAAGGAAGCATCCTGGGAAGCGGCAGTATCAAAGGCATAGAACCTTATGAACGTGTTCCTGGAGGACCACGTAGCCGCCTTGCACAATTGATCAAGGGTCGCACCACGTTGGGCCGCCCAAGAAGGTCCAACAGACCGGGTAGAATGGGCCGTAATGTGAACAGGAGCTGACAGACCAGCCTTCACATAAGCATGCACAATCACCATTCTAATCCACCTGGCTAGGGTCTGCTTGTGAGCAGGCCAGCCACGTTTGTGAAATCCAAACAAAACAAAGAGAGAATCAGATTTCGAATAGAAGAAGTTCTCTTCACATAGATACGGAGAGCCCGTACCACATCCAAAGACAGCACTTTGGGAGACAAATCAGGAGAGACAAAAGATGGAACCACAATCTCCTGATTAAGGTGGAACGAAGAAACCACCTTAGGTAAATATCCGGGACGAGTCCTAAGAACCGCCCGGTCACGGTGAAAAATCAGATATGGGGAACTACAAGACAAGGCACCCAAATCCGACACTCTTCTAGCAGAGGCAATAGCCAACAAGAACACCACCTTAAGGGAAAGCCACTTAAGGTCAGCTGAACCAAGAGGTTCAAATGGAGGCTCCTGCAACGCCTCAAAAACCACCGACAAGTCCCAAGGAGCCACAGGCGGGATATAGGGAGGTTGGATACGCAACACACCCTGAGTGAAAGTATGAACATCAGGTAAAGTCGCAATTTTTCTCTGAAACCACACCGACAAGGCAGAAATATGAACCTTGAGGGAGGCCAGACGCAGGCCTAAATCTAGGCCCTGCTGTAGAAAAGCCAAAAGTTTGGCTGTACTAAACTTGGAAGCATCATAATGGTTAGATGCGCAGCAAACAAAGTAGGAATGCCAGACCCGATGGTAAATCCGAGTAGAGGCCGGTTTCCGGGCCCGCAACATAGTTTTAATGACCTCTTCAGAAAAACCCTTAGCTCTTAAGACGGAAGCTTCAAGAGCCACGCCGTCAAAGACAGCCGGGCTATGTCCTGGTAGACACAGGGGCTCTGAACGAGGAGGTCTGGGCGTTGTGGAAGTATAAGTGGACCCTCTGACGATAGGCCTTGTAGGTCTGAGAGGCAGTGCCGTCTGGGCCACGCCGGAGCTATGAGAAGCAGATTTCCTTTTTCTTGCTTGAACTTCCGAATTACCCTGGGCAGGAGTGACACCGGAGGGAACACGTACGGCAGCCGAAACCTCCACGGCACTGCCAGCGCATCCACGAATGCTGCTTGAGGATCCCTTGCTCCGAAGACCGGAACCTTGTGATTGTGTCGAGACGCCATCAGATCCACATCTGGAAGACCCCACCTTTCCACGAGGAGTTGAAACACTTCTGGATGGAGGCCCCACTCGCCGGCATGCACGTCCTGACGACTGAGAAAGTCCGCTTCCCAATTCAGGACTCCTGGAATGAATATTGCTGATATTGCCGGTAGATGGCGTTCTGCCCAACGTAGAATCCGTGAGGCTTCCTTCATTACCAAACGGCTTCTAGTGCCGCCTTGATGATTTATGTAAGCCACTGTGGTGGCGTTGTCCGACTGTACTTGAACAGGACGGTTCTGAATCAAATGCTGGGCTAGGTTCAACACATTGAAGACCGCCCGCAATACCAGAATGTTGATCGAGAGGAGAGATTCCTCCTTGGTCCACCGACCCTGCAAGGAGTGCTGCTCCAGCACCGCGCCCCAACCTCTTAGACTGGCATCTGTTGTCAACAGGACCCAGTTGGATATCCAGAAGGGACGGCCTCTGCACAATTGTCGGTCCTTAAGCCACCAGAGCAGCGACAGACGGACCTCCGGAGTCAAAGAGATCATTTGAGACCTGATCCGGTGAGGCAGGCTGTCCCACTTGGCTAGAATCAGCTTCTGGAGGGGGCGAGAATGGAATTGAGCATACACCACCATGTCGAATGCTGATACCATGAGGCCCAGCACCTGCATTGCCGAATGTATCGACACTTGCGGACGAGAAAGGAAGCAACGAATCCTGTCCTGAAGTTTCAGGACTTTCTCCTGAGACAAGAACAACCTCTGGTTGTGAGTGTCCAACAGCGCTCCCAGATGCACCATGCTCTGAGCAGGGACCAGGGAGGATTTCTTCCAGTTGATGAGCCACCCGTGGGCTTGTAGAAACCGGACCGTCATATCCAGATGACGCAGGAGAAGATCTGGGGAATTTGCCAGGATTAACAAGTCGTCCAGATACGGCAGTATCCTGACCCCTTGACGGCGGAGTACCACCGTCATCACCGCCATATCTTTGGTGAAGAGTCGCGGAGCCGTTAAACCAAAAGGTAACGCCCGAAACTGGTAATGGAGGTTGCCAATAGCGAACCTCAGGTATTGTTGATGTGACACTGCTATCGGAATATGCAGGTAAGCATCCTGTATGTCCAGGGAGACCATGTAGTCCCCAGGTTCCAAGGCCAGAACTATAGAGCGAAGGGTTTCCATACAGAACTTGGAAACCTTCACAAACTTGTTCAGTGCCTTGAGGTTGAGAATGGGCTGGGAGGACCCATTCGGTTTCGGGACTAGAAACAGCGGAGAATAGTACCCCTGGCCCCTCTTAGCAAGAGGCACCGACTCCTGTATCCAGGAGGGTCTGTACCACCGAATGCAAAGTGTTTGCCTTTGTCTGGTCCGACGGGACGTCTGTCTTGCAAAATCGATGAGGGGGTCGGTTTTTGAAGGCTATGGCGTAACCTAGAGTGATGACTTCCCGTACCCAGGCATCTGAAGTGGTCTTTAACTATTCCTGGGTATACCCTAGAAGCCGGCCCCCCACCCTGGGATCCCCCAGGGGGAGGCCCGCCCCGTCATGCGGCAGGCTTATCGGTCTTGGCTGCTGGCTGACGGGCAGCCCAGGCTCTTTTGGGCTTCGGCTTACCAGTTTTGGAAGTACGGGCCTGCTTATGGTACGCCTGACCTTTTGCTTTACCTGAAGGACGAAAGGGGCGAAAGGACATGCCTTTGGCCTTCGACACAGAAGGAGCTGTATTAGGCAGACTGGCAGTTTTGGCAGTAGCCAAGTCAGCCACTATCTTATTTAAGTCCTCCCCAAACAGAATATTCCCCTTGAAAGGGAGTACCTCCAGGGTTTTTCTAGAGTCCAGATCCACAGACCAGGATCTCAGCTACAATATCCTGCGAGCCAGGACTGACGTAGTAGAGGCCTTGGCTGCTAGGATACCGGCATCAGAAGCTGCCTCTTTAATATAGCGAGAAGCTGTGACAATATATGACAAGCATTGTCTAGCATGGTCAGAGGAGATTTCAGCTTCTAACTCCAAGGCCCATGCTTCAATAGCCTCTGCCTCCCATGTAGCTGCAATAGTGGGCCTTTGTGCAGCACCCGTGAGGGCGTAAATCGCTTTTAGACAATCCTCGACACGTTTATCCGTAGGCTCTTTTAGAGACGTGACGGTAGTGACAGGTAGAGCTGAGGAAACCACCATCCTAGCCACATGTGAGTCTACGGGAGGAGGCGTTTCCCAATTCTTAGACAGCTCTGGCGCGAGGGGATAGCGAGCCAGCATCTTCTTTTGAGGCACAAACTTCGTACCCGGGCTTTGCCAGGGTTCTTGACGTATATCCACTAGGTGGTCAGAGTGAGGTAAAACTTGTTTAATCACCTTCTGACGCTTGAACCTATCTAGTTTCTTAGGAGGAACGGATGGCTCGGGATCATCCGTAATCTGCAGAATTAACTTAATAGCCTCCAAAAGATCAGGAACATCCACATGTGAACTACCCTCCCCATCAGCTGTATCTGAGGCAGAACCTGTGGGGTCAGTGTATGTGCTGTCTTCATCAGACGAGGTGTCAGTGACAGCAGTAGATTGTGAGGAGACGAGCGCTCACTTAGAGGACCTCCTGGACTTAGGCGAGCGATGGTCAGACTTTTTAGTAGTCAGCGACTGGTTCAACTTCTTTTATTGAGCAGATAAATCGTCCGCCCACAGCGGGTTAGCTGCAGGAACCACATACGGTTGTACCAGCATTGGGGGTCCCATAGGGGGTGTTAGTTTATGAACTAGCGTATGCAGAAGCTTGGAAAAAGCGGCCCACGGAGGGTCACTATGTGCCTCCGTTGCCACAGTCCCACTGGGGGGCAAGGAGCCCCCAGAACCAGAGCCCACAGCTGCTATATTCTCCCCATATGCGCCTGTGGCTCCAGCAACACCAGCAATGTGTTCCGCCCCAGAACCGTTACCCTCAGAAGCAGACATGATATAACTTGCAGTATGAGGTAACACAGTACAATTATTAGCAGCACTATATCCCTAAACCCAAACCCCTGCGCAGTGTAGTCAGCACCAGCAGAGATAAAGGAGAGATATGGGGGGTAATTCCAAGTTGATCGCAGCAGGATTTTTGATAGCAATTGGGCAAAACCATGTGCACTGCAGGGGAGGCAGATATAACATGTGCAGAAAGAGTTAGATTTGGGTGGGTTATTTTATTTCTGTGCAGGGTAAATACTGGCTGCTTTATTTTTACACTGCAAATTAGATTGCAGATTGAACACACCCCACCCAAATCTAACTCTCTCTGCACATGTTATATCTGCCTCCCCTGCAGTGCACATGGTTTTGCCCAATTGCTATCAAAAATCCTGCTGCGATCAACTTGGAATTACCCCCATGGTGACTAAATCACAGAGAAAAATACGTAATACAGTATATCTTTGTGAAAATCCTATATTAAATAACACCTGAAGCACCAAGCCCCCTCAGGTTATAGAATATAGGTGTCACAACTGAGGGTTCTGGCTGACAGGAGAAAGCCTCAGTTGTAGGGGCTGAGAGGAACTTAAACCGGGGAGGTTTAATCAGACCCCTGGACATGTAAGTGTTAAAAGGAAACCCGAAGGTGTGACCATGACAACCAGGTAAAAGTAAAAATAAAAGTTTATTAACAGACTCCGTGTAAACAAACAGCATTCAAGGTAAATAATGACAATGATAAATAATATAATTCCTGGAGCACTCTGACCATGAAATGGTTACACAGGACACTGGTAGGTAAGAACAGCTGTTACAGTCCTTAGATGGAATAACCTTACCAGGCCTGGCTGTAGTAGTGAAGATATCCAAGGAACATGCCAGTAGATGGAACAGATGAAGTTGGTAACTTGAATCAGCTGTTGTAATTGCTGGATGGAACCAGCCAGGTGGTAAGACACGGAGTGGATGCGGAATGGAATCAGCCAGATGATAAAGTCACTGAATGAATGCTGGGTGGAACCAGCCAGGTGATGAAACACGGAGTGAATATAGTGAGATGCTAGGGAGCGTGGAAACAGAGGAATTGAAGGATGATTACCGGTGGTAGTGGATATTGCTGGAAGCAGATGAAATAGCTGGAAACTGGATCAGCCACGGAGGACTGCGGAGTCAGGCTGCACCGCAGGATGGTAGGCAGGTGCGGGTCTCTTTGGTGGATGCTGGAGACAGGAGCTGGAACCTGGAAACACAACCACAGGAGAGAGACTGGAACAAGGTATGACAAACAAAGCACTGACCATTTCCTGGCCCAGGCACAGGATACTTATACCTGCAGCAATGCCGGTATTGGCTGGGCAATTATGCAGATTTCCAGGCAGTGGATTGGAGGAACTGAAGCATGTGATTAGATCCAACATGGCTGCGCGCCCATGTTAGAACTTGGAGGGAAAACTGACTTGGGAAACCATGTGGAAACATAGCTGTTATGGCGGCGCCGGCCACAGAGGACAGGAGACGCCAGACTGACAAATGTATGCTGAGACTCGTGGATGACAACGGAGGCCGCGGCAGGCATGGAACACCACACTGACAACCTGCACCTATAACACAGGAGCGGCGGCGGAGGCCGCGGAGAACGGGAGGCGCCATGTTTGAATTTTGATTCAAACATGGCGCCGCTGTGACAGCATCTCAGCGTGTAGTATGTGTAGTATGTGTAGTATGTGGACACAGATGAGATCCGGCCTTGGAACGCTGAGCGAGCCTCAGGAGACATCTGAAAGGCAGGTAATGGCGTCCAGATACCCGGATCGTGACAATAGGGATAGCAAGTTGAGTGAAAGACACGAGATGGACACAACTCATCTATCAATGCACACGCAAATAGTCACAGTTTGTACAATGCAGAGGTTATTACAGACAATAATACTGCACTGGACTAGCTTACACAGCTACTGTATATAGTCAATAGATATAACACTACACAGTAAGAAACTGGATGTATATCACAGGGTAATTGTACTATAAACCCCTGACTAAATGCACTCTTTCTTACTAACACTGACTAAAAAGGCAGGTAGAATACTTAAGTGTCATGTAAAGGCACAGCGCTGACAACCAGGCGGCTTTACATAGGAGGATTTGCTCAAGCAGTCCCAGGAACAGTGAGTTGAGGAGTAATGGCGCCGCAGACACTGACAGGGAGTGAGGAAAAGACAGAGATGCAGCTCCAGGGCGGGAACACTTGCTGGAAATGGCGCCCTGGGGCTGGGGGAGGGGCTTCAGGTCTAAGCCTTATCCCCCCTTGCTGGCAAAACCACCGGGTACTGTGGGCGATATTAAAATCGGTTTTAAGAGAAAACCTGACCTGCGCCCATGCCCTGGTGATCTAGTGGGATCGCCTGTATCCACAGTGTCCACCGCCAGCGCGCGCGGCCCGCCTCCCACTGACAGCGCTGAATCACGATAAAGACTGGGTCCTGCGAGCGGGACCCACTTACCACCTCCCGAAGCGCGGCCACGCGATCCTGGAGAGCCCCAGCCGTGTGTGTCTAACATGAAGAAAACCGGAGCCTCCGCTGTAGGTACCCGGCAACCAGGGCTCGGGAGTGTACAGCGCCGCTGGGGAGAGCTGGAGCTGCAGCAGTGAATGTCACAAGACATTTACCACCGCTGCTACCCTTGAAGTCTTCACTTTTTACCTCATAAAAATCTTTTCTCAGGGCTGGTTGAAACAGCCCCTATGTTAAGTGCCTGCTTACTGCAGCACCAACTGACAAACTGAGCTCCTGTGCTGGGAGGCGGGGTGATATAGGAGGCGGCGCTGTGCATTCTGGGAACAGTCAAAGCTTTGAGCCTGTTGGTGCCTCGGATCAAGATCCTACTCTACACCCCATTGTCCAGATTTGTGGAGCCCAGTGTACCCCGCAGCAGAAATACATTTTACTAAATTAGAGAAATCGTGGACTACTGATACTGTAGCTTCCATGGGTTATCAAAACTGTTTGTGGGTATCTACTGTTAGAGCAGGTGACCCTGAATAGCAAGTGATTGTGTGCTGCATGTAACACAATGCTTCCTGTATGAAATCTACTGGAAAGTATAAGCAGCTAGCCTATAGGCAACAGATCGCATAAAACACCAGAGGACTGTTCCTCAAGATCCTGAAGTAGCTTTACACATCGAAGGGAACCCTGTCTCAGTATGTGGTTTTTAGAGGAATGTTAAATAGTGAAAACTGACGTTTCCATTATTCCATAAAACTGACAGAAGATGTAACTTATGTCAAATGTAGAAGTACCAACCTCCTTGATGGGTCTTAGGAAGCACTGTCTTATATGCCGGAGACACTGGGATGGTAAAATGGTCACTCAAAATATCACACACCAGAGTTTTCCACATCCGGTTCATGGTCTGAGTTATTTACATGTGAATCAATGTCTACCTCTGGTGCTGGCGATCATCTGGGTAGGGGGATGCTGCCTCGTTTTATGATATATATTTTTCATTATGTAGTGCAGCATCTGTGGTCTGAGCGGAGGTAACTGCCAACCATTTCATAGAGTCAAACCGTTTTTCTGCAAGTGACTGTCACTCCACTCAGACCAGAGTCGCTGACAATTCATTAATGCTGGGACATACTGTATTCTAGTAATTTGTTTCACAAGGCACAAAGGCCCTCATTCAGAGTTGATCGCTCGCTGACATTTTTCGCAGCGCAGCGATCAGGTTACTACTGCGCATGCGTATGCACCGCAATGCGCATGTGCGTCGTACGGGTACAAACAGCATCGTTGCTGTGCAATGCTTCTAGCGACTAATCCATTCGCACAACCGATCGCAAGGAGATTGACAGGAAGAGGGCATTTATGGATGTCAACTGACCGTTTTCTGTAAGTTGTAAGGAAAATGCAGGCCTGTCCAGGCGTTTGCACAGAGCCGGCCCTAACCAATATGATGGCCCTAGGCAAGATTTTGTCTGGTGCCCCCTAGCACCATCGCTGGTTCCACCTCTGACCTTGCACCTCTTTCCCAGCACCATCACCCCTCACCCATAGCAGTCCTTATTTTGGTGTTTGTACCCCCTATATTTTAAGTAGGAACAGTTCGCACATTTGGTACTCAGCCCAAAAAGGGGTGTGTTTTTGCTGGCAAAGGGCATGGCCACACAATAGTAACCCCAATTCCAATTACGCCACACAGTACTGCAACTTTATTCACATTTGATCATGCGATAGTGTCCATAATCTCATATTACATCCCACAGTAGTATCACTTTACCTTATAAACGTTACTCCTCACAGTAGAGCCCCTTATTCACATTATATCACACTGAATTGCTCCTTATTCACATTACACCACACCATATTGCTCTTTATTCACATTAGACGACACAGTAGTGCCCTTTCTATACACAAGGCCACATAGTAGAGCACCGTATACACATAATGCCACAGAGTAATGCCCCTTACACATACGAGACACATTATGTCCTTATAAACATAATGCGCCTTACACCTTATGACAACCTTTATTAATGCCCTTTCTCTGACGTCCTAAGTGGATGCTGGGGACTCCGTCAGGACCATGGGGATCAGCGGCTCCGCAGGAGACAGGGCACAAAACTAAAGCTTTAGGATCAGGTGGTGTGTACTGGCTCCTCCCCCTATGACCCTCCTCCAAGCCTCAGTTAGGTTTTTGTGCCCGTCCGAGCAGGGTGCAATCTAGGTGGCTCTCTTAAGGAGCTGCTTAGAAAAAGTTTTTAGGTTTCTTATTTTCAGTGAGTCCTGCTGGCAACAGGCTCACTGCATCGAGGGACTTAGGGGAGAGAAGTTCAACTCACCTGCGTGCAGGATGGATTGGCTTCTTAGGCTACTGGACACCATTAGCTCCAGAGGGAGTCGGAACACAGGTCTCACCCTGGGGTTCGTCCCGGAGCCGCGCCGCCGACCCCCCTTGCAGATGCTGAAGATTGAAGGTCCAGAAACCGGCGGCAGAAGGCTTTTCAGTCTTCATGAAGGTAGCGCACAGCACTGCAGCTGTGCGCCATTGTTGTCACACACTTCACACCAACGGTCACGGAGGGTGCAGGGCGTTGCTGGGGGCGCCCTGGGCAGCAATGTATAATACCTTATTCTGGCTAAAAATACATCACATATAGCCCCTGGAGGCTATATGGATGTATTTAACCCCTGCCAGGTCTCAGAAAAACGGGAGAAGAAGCCCGCCGAAAAGGGGGCGGGGCCTATTCTCCTCAGCACACAGCGCCATTTTCCCTCACAGAAAGGCTGGTGGGAAGGCTCCCAGGCTCTCCCCTGCACTGCACTACAGAAACAGGGTTAAAACAGAGAGGGGGGGCACTTATTTGGCGATATGTATATATATATATATTAAAATGCTATAAGGGAAAAACACTTATATAAAGGTTGTCCCTGTATAATATAGCGTTTTTGGTGTGTGCTGGCAAACTCTCCCTCTGTCTCCCCAAAGGGCTAGTGGGGTCCTGTCCTCTATCAGAGCATTCCCTGTGTGTGTGCTGTGTGTCGGTACTTGTGTGTCGACATGTATGAGGACGATGTTGGTGAGGAGGCGGAGCAATTGCCGGTAATGGTGATGTCACTCTCTAGGGAGTCGACACCGGAATGGATGGCTTATTTAAGGAATTACGTGATAATGTCAACACGCTGCAAGGTCGGTTGACGACATGAGACGGCCGGCAAACCAATTAGTACCTGTCCAGGCGTCTAAAACACCGTCAGGGGCGTTAAAACGTCCTTTTACCTCAGTCGGTCGACACAGACACAGACACGGACACTGACTCCAGTGTCGACGGTGAAGAAACAAACGTATTTTCCTTTAGAGCCACACGTTACTTGTTAAAGGCAATGAAGGAGATGTTACATATTTCTGATACTACAAGTACCACAAAAAAGGGTATTATGTGGAGTGTGAAAAAACTACATGTGGTTTTTCCTGAATCAGATAAATTAAATGAAGTGTGTGATGATGCGTGGGTTTCCCCCGATAGAAAATTATTGGCGGTATACCTTTTCCCGCCAGAAGTTATGGCGCGTTGGGAAACACACCTTAGGGTGGATAAGGCGCTCACACGCTTATAAAAACAAGTGGCGTTACCGTCTCCAGATACGGACGCCCTCAAGGAGCCAACTGATAGGAGGTTGGAAAATATCCTAAAAAGTATATACACACATACTGGTGTTATACTGCAACCAGCGATCGCCTCAGCCTGGATGGGCAGCGCTGGGGTGGCTTGGTCGGATTCCCTGACTGGAAATATTGATACCCTTGACAGGGACAGTATTTTATTGACTATAGAGCATTTAAAAGATGCATTTCTATATATGCGAAACTCTGGCATCAAGAGTAAGTGCGATGTCCATATCTGCCAGACGATGTTTCTGGACACGACAGTGGTCAGGTGATGCAGATTCCAAACGGCACATGGAAGTATTGCCGTATAAAGGGGAGGAGTTATTTGGGGTCGGTCCATCGGACCTGGTGGCCACGGCAACAGCTAGAAAATCCACCTTTTTTACCCCAAGTCACATCTCAGCAGAAAAAGACATAGTCTTTTCAGCCTCAGTCCTTTCGTCCCCATAATATCTGCCCAGGGATAGAGGTAAGGGAAGAAGACTGCAGCAGGCAGCCCATTCCCAGGAACAGAAGCCTTCTACCGCTTCTGCCAAGTCCTCAGCATGACGCTGGGGCCGTACAAACAGGTGCGGTGGGGGGTCGTCTCAAGAGTTTCAGCACGCAGTGGGCTCACTCGCAAGTGGACCCCTGGATCCTACAAGTAGTATCCCAGGGGTACAGATTGGAAATTTGAGACGTCTCCCCCTCGCAGGTTCCTGAAGTTTGCTTTACCAACGTCTACCTCCGACAGGGAGGCAGTATTGGAAACAATTCACAAGCTGTATTCCTAGCAGGTGATAATCAAAGTACCCCTCCTACAACAAGTAAAGGGGTATTATTCCACACTATATTGTGGTACTGAAGCCAGACGGCTCGGTGAGACCTATTCTAAATGGAGTCACTCAGAGCAGTGATAGCGAACCAGGAAGAAGGGGACTATATGGTGTCCCTGGACATCAAGGATGCTTACCTCCATGTCCAAATTTGCCCTTCTCACAAAGGGTACCTCAGGTTCGTGGTACAAAACTGTCACTATCAGTTTCAGACGCTGCCGTTTGGATTGTCCACGGCACCCCGGGTCTTTACCAAGGTAATGGCCGAAATGATGATTCTTCTTCAAAGAAAAGGCGTCTTAATTATCCCTTACTTGGACGATCTCCTGATAAGGGCAAGGTTTAGAGAACAGTTGGAGGTCGGAGTAGCACTATCTCAAGTAGTTCTACAACAGCACGGGTGGATTCTAAATATTCCAAAATCGCAGCTGTCTCCGACGACACGTCTGCTGTCCCTAGGGATGATTCTGGACACAGAAAAAGGTGTTTCTCCCGGAGGAGAAAGCCAGGGAGTTATCCGAGCTAGTCAGGAACCTCCAAAAACCAGGAAAAGTGTCAGTGCATCATTGCACAAGGGTCCTGGGAAAAATGGTGGCTTCTTACGAAGCGATTCCATTCGGCAGATTTCACGCAAGAACTTTTCAGTGGGATCTGCTGGACAAATGGTCCGGATCGCATCTTCAGATGCATCAGCGGATAACCCTGTCTCCAAGGACAAGGGTGTCTCTTCTGTGGTGGCTGCAGAGTGCTCATCAACTAAAGTGCCACAGTTATGCATTCAGGACTGGGTCCTGGTGACCACGGATTCCAGCTTGAAAGGCTGGGGAGCAGTCACACAGGGAAAAAATTTCCAGGGAGTGTGATCAAGTCTGGGGACTTCTCTCCGCATAAATATACTGGAGCTAAGAGCAATTTACAATGCTCTAAGCTTAGCAAGACCTCTGCTTCAAGGTCAGCCGGTATTGATCCAGTGGGACAACATCACGGCAGTCGCCCACGTAAACAGACAGGGCGGCACAAGAAGCAGGAGGACAATGGCAGAAACTGCAAGGATTCTTCGCTGGGCGGAAAATCATGTGATAGCACTGTCAGCAGTTTTCATTCCGGGAGTGGACAACTGGGAAGCAGAATTCCTCAGCACGACCTCCACCCGGGAGAGTGGGGACTTCATCGAGAAGTTGTTTCCACATGATTGTGCACCGTTGGGAAAGACCAAAGGTGGACATGATGGCGTCCAGCCTGAACAAAAAACTGGACAGGTATTGCGCCAGGTCAAGAGACCCTCAGGAAATAGCTGTGGACGTTCTGGTAACACCATGGGTGTACCAGTCGGTGTATGTGTTCCCTCCTCTGCTTCTCATACCAAAGGTACTGAGAATTATAAGACGTAGAGGAGTAAGAACTATACTCGTGGCTCCGGATGGGCCAAGAAGGACTTGGTACCCGGAACTTCATGAGATGCTCACAGAGGACTCAGGGCCTCTGCCGATAAGAAGGGACTTGCTTCAGCAAGTACCATGTCTGTTCCAAGACTTACCGCGGGTGCGTTTGACGGCATGGCGGTTGAACGCCGGATCCTAAGGAAAAAAAGGCATTCCGGAAGAGGTCATTCCTACCCTGGTCAAAGCCAGGAAGGAGGTGACCGCACAACATTATCACCACATGTGGCGAATATATGTTGCGTGGTGTGAGGCCAGGAAGGCCCCACGAAGAAATTTCAACTCGGTCGATTCCTGCATTTCCTGCAAACAGGAGTGTCTATGGGCCTCAAATTGGGGTCCATTAAGGTTCAAATTTCGGCCCTGTCGATTTTCTTCCAGAAAGAATTGGCTTCAGTTCCTGAAGTCCAGAAATTTGACAAGGGAGTACTGCATATACAACCCCCTTTTGTGCCTCCAGTGGCACTGTGGGATCTCAACGTAGTCCTGAGATTCCTCAAATCACATTGGTTTAAACCGCTCAAATCTGTGGATTTAAAATATCTTACATGGAAAGTGACCATGATGTTGGCCCTGGCCTCGGCCAGGCGAGTGTCAGAATTGGCGGCTTTGTCTCACAAAAGCCCATATCTGATTGTCCATTCGGACAGGGCAGAGCTGCGGACTCGTCCCCAGTTTCTCCCTAAGGTGGTGTCAGCGTTTCATCTGAACCAGCTTATTGTGGTACCTACGGCTACTAGAGACTTGGAGGACTCCAAGTTGCTAGATGTTGTCAGGACCCTGAAAATATAGATTTCCAGGACGGCTGGAGTCAGGAAAACTGACTTGCTGTTATCCTGTATGCACCCAAAAAACTGGGTGCTCTTGCTTCTAAGCAGACGATTGCTAGTTGAATGTGTAGTACAATTCAGCTTGCACATTCTGTGGCAGGACTGCCACAGCCAAAATATATAAATGCCCATTCCACAAGGAAGGTGGGCTCATCTTGGGCGACTGTCCGAGGGGTCTCGGCTTTACAACTTTGCCGAGTTGCTACTTGGTCAGGGGCACACCCTGGCTGAGGAGGACCTGGAGTTCTCTCACTCGGTGCTGCAGAGTCATCCGCACTCTCCCGCCCGTTTGGGAGCTTTGGTATAATCCCCATGGTCCAGCATCCACTTAGGACGTCAGAGAAAATAAGATTTTACTTACCGATAAATCTATTTCTCGTAGTCCGTAGTGGATGCTGGGCGCCCATCCCAAGTGCGGATTGTCTGCAATACTTGTACATAGTTATTGTTACAAAAAAATCGGGTTGTTATTGTTGTGAGCCGTCTGTTCAGAGGCTCCTACGTTTGTCATACTGTTAACTGGGTTTAGATCACAAGTTATACGGTGTGATTGGTGTGGCTGGTATGAGTCTTACCCGGGATTCAATATCCTTCCTTACTGTGTACGCTCGTCCGGGCACAGTATCCTAACTGAGGCTTGGAGGAGGGTCATAGGGGGAGGAGCCAGTACACACCACCTGATCCTAAAGCTTTAGTTTTGTGCCCTGTCTCCTGCGGAGCCGCTGATCCCCATGGTCCTGACGGAGTCCCCAGCATCCACTACGGACTACGAGAAATAGATTTATCGGTAAGTAAAATCTTATTTTTACATATAATGTCCCTTACACATATGCCGCACATTATTAATGCCCTTATACACATAATGACACACATAGTGCCCCCTACACATTTGCTGCACATTATTAGTGCCCCTATACACATAATGACACATACAGTAGTACCCTGTTACACATATGCCGCACATTATTAATGCCCTTATACACATAATGACACACATAGTGCCCCTTACACATATGTTGCACATTGTTAATGCATTTTTACATAACACACATAATGCTCCTTACACATATTCCGAACACTACTGCACAACCAACCCACTCATAAGGCACACAGCACTCACACTGCCACTAACACTGTGACCTCTGCCTCTGCTTGGATACAGATGTGTCCTCATACATCTTGCATCAATGCTAACGTTGGGCACCTTTTTTTAATGAAAATGCGTCTTATTTGCATTGCTATGTGGCTAGGATGCACAAGCAGCTTCTACTGATTAAAATGATATGCGGCATGCCTATATACTGTGTGAGACTGTGGCTGTATCTGCATATGAATTCTACACACAGAATATAGGCATGTCGCATATCATTTTAATCAGCAGAAGCTGCTGATGCCCCTAGGCATATCAAATGCCCTATGCAATTGCCTAGTTTGCCTATGGCCGGCTCTGTGTTTGCAGGGCGGGTGTCTGATGTCAATTCCGGGACCAGACAGGCTGAAGTGATCGCAAGGGCTGAGTTCGTTCAGACCTACTCGGAAACTGCAAAAACCTTTTTCATACCGCTCGGCTGCACATGCGATTGCACACTGGCAAAGCAAAAATACACTCACCCCGTGGGCGGAGACTATGTGTTTGCTCGGCTGCAAAAAGTAGCTAGTGAGTGATCACACTTTATGTGACACATGTAGTACAATTTTGTCAGTGCAAAGGTGACAAGAATCCTTTATCTGACATGCGTAGTACAATTCTATTAGTGCTAAGGTGACAGGAATCCTTTATCTGACACGCGTATTACAATTCTGCCAGTGCTAAGGTGACAGGAATCCTTTATCTGAACGCGTAGTGCAATTCTGTCAGTGCCAAGGTGACAGGAATCCTTTATCTGCATGCATAGTACAATTCTGTTAGTGCTAAGGTGATAGGGATCCTTTATCTGAGTGCGTAGTACAATTCTGTCAGTGCTAAGTTGACAGGAATCCTTTATCTGACACGCGTTATACAATCATACTTACCTACTTTTTATTTCTCCTCTCCTGCAAAAGCCTGAAGAGGAAACACATCAGGTCACTTTTGGGGACGGGGATGAATTGTCATATCATAAGGCCCCGTCCCCAAGACACGGAAATGTCTGTGATTTGTGGGTCTGCAGGGGCGGGGCTAAATTACATCATTCACATACCCTTCACAATTTCAGGAAGGTGCTAAGGTGTACAGTACAATTAGTACAATTCTGTTAGTGCTAAGGTGACAGGAATCCTTTGTCTTACATGCGTAGTACAATTCTGACAGTGTTAAGGTGACAGGAATCCTTTATGCATTTTCGCGGGACAGTCCCTTTTTTGGGGACTGTCCCACTGTCCCACCCGCGGGTAGCAGTGTCCTGCTGTGAAGGGGGGGGGGGGGGGGTGCAGTTGGGAGGATCCTGTCAGTCACTGCTCTGCCTAGCAGAGCAGCAGTGAATAGATACTGTGTGCATGCTCACAGTGTCTATTAAGGGGAGACAGGGGCTGGGGCAAGCGGCAGCTCACAGTGACAGAAAACGGGGTCGTGGCTCACGGTCGCGGCAGTCCTACACAGCCAGAAGACCTTTTCTTTAGGCCATGCTCCCTTACGACTACGGTGAGGTTCAGCCGCTGCAGGGAGTCTCACTTCTCTGTATCCCAATTTTGGGAGGTATGCTTTATCTGACATGTGTAGTGCCAAGGTGACAGGAAACTATTGCAAGGAATTTAAATAGAAAGCAATGGAAAATAAAGCGCAGAGTTTGCTACATCTTCATGTATCTATTATTTATTAACAGTTTCTTATATAGCGCAGCATATTCCGCTGCGCTTTACAATTAGAACAACAGTAATAGAACAAAACTGGGGAACAACAGTAATAGAACAAAACGGAGTAACAGACAGACATAGAGGTAGGAAGGCCCTGCTCGCAAGCTTACAATCTATAGATCATGTATATGGCTATTTTACTCTATTGTCTGCATTACTACTGTGTTTTATTTGTTGGATTTCTGTTGGATTGGCACTACAAATTATTTGCAACGTTTTGAACTGTTAATTGTAACTGCCAACAGCTGTCCAATATTATTATTATTTTAAATAACATTGACAGCTACTCCAGGAACACAAGAAAACCTTTGTGTGGTAATCACAGAATACATGGCCTGATTCTGATTTCTACGCTAATGCTTGCAAATGCTATTTTAAGCAGTCTCTGCGTGTATGAGAGTGAGATGGACTGTGTAAAAGTGAAAATGTCCACTTATCCGAGTATTGTGAAGACCAGCTGGATGGACCATGCACACTACAGCATCGGCATCATTGGTGGCTCGCATAAGTCCCGGGTCATGCAGATAGAACTCTTGTAACTTTCAACATATAAGCAGTGGCGTAAGTTCGCCCCAGTCGCCCGGAGGCATGATAAAATGTTGGTGCCCCCCCTATACATATAGGAATATATATATATATATATATATATATATATATACACACACATATATATGAAGAAGTGGCACTCACGGGACATGATTGATAAAAATAAGACTCAGAACACGGCTGTCTCAGATGAAAGATACACACACCACGCCTCATTCAATTACACACACACACACACACAAACACACACACACACCTGGGGCAAACGCAGGATTTTTAGGGGGGAAGGGGGGGTTCCAGAATATATTTGATATATAGATATATAGATAACTCCAAACAGCGGTAGCACTCACATCTTCATGATACACAAACACTGGGGTGTCCACTCAAATACCGAAGTATCCAAATTGTAGATAAAATTCAGAGGGGGCACTCTCCAGACTTTTTCATAAATACACCAGTTCATTTATTTGTAATATACTTTACATATTCAGCATAATGGCAAGATATTCCTCAAGCGCTTTCGGCCCTGCACGGGCCTTCCTCAGGAGGCTCTGCACATCAATAGCAACTTCCAACAAGGAAGGAACAGAAATCCAAACATCCAGCAGCAACGCTGGTCCTGCCTGACTGGCTCTAAATACCCTCATCATTCAAAAAAGGCGCCAAAGGTGCTGTGATGTCATCAAGGTGAGACAGCGATTTTTCATGCTTATTAATCACATCTAAAGAGATCATATGTTACTACAGTGATCCCCACCAACAAGTACCTATCTCAACAGACCTCCTAAGCAATGTTTAAAGCACCAAAGCCGCTTAAACGAAATTGACTTAATTTTTTTCTTCTTCTGAATTTCTCAATAAGAAATGTTTGGCCTTGGGGTACCATGAAAATAACTCTGATAATCTAGTGTGCCGAGATTAAAAACACAACACCACTGAACTACAGGAACAAAATGAACAGCAATCTGAAAATGTATGTCCTTTAACAAACTACTCACTCTAGAAAAAGGGGGTTTAGAGTTTTAGACCACACCAAAAAATACAAAAATCACATTGTCAGATGACCAAGGTAAAGTTTAGGGAACTTTAATAAAAAAAAAAAAGACAGTAACAAGAGAAGTTAAATAAATCCAAATAGGGAACAAGAAAAATAGTGGGAGGGAAAGGAAATTTGGGGGAGGGAGCAGGCTAGAAGGGGGAGAGAGTAAAGAGGAAGAAACTGCATCTCTGGCCTAATTCAGATGTGGTTGTTTTTGCAATTACTGCTGCTATCTTTTGCCGTGGGTAATCATATGCTAATATGGGCAGAATCTAACCTGAGCATAGGAAAGCCCATTGTTGTCTCTTCATTTCCATCCGACGACATACAACTGCTGAAACATAGGTACCATTGTCGCAAATCAGGTCATCACGCAGATTCTCAGTGCCTCTGAAGAAGCGCAGGCAGAGGGCTCTCAAGTAGAAAGAGAGATCGCGACTACTAATTTATGTTTGCACAGAAAATGCTGTCTTATCAACCATAACACACCTGCGTTTACCTGACTACTCCCCGTTGCCATCCCCAAACGCTGTTTTCCGGTCACTTATTTTGCGACTAATCTCTTTGCAACCATCATCGCAATTCAATTGCTGCACGTGTGCACTGCAGCTCAGAAGCATGCGCAGTATGAAAACATCAACCAATTAGCGTACAACGGGCCTAATTCAGTAAGGATAGCAAATTCTGCTAATTAGACTCACCGCCATCTTCCCGATCGTGGCGGATGCCTGTGATGTCACGCAGCTTCTGCGATCACGCTCCCGACCCCCCCCCCCCTCCGTGCATCCAGCTACGCCCCCGCAACGCTCAGTCTCCTCCCTGGAAATGGAGCGTTGCCTGACTCGCGACTGCCTCTGTCTGTCCCCCCCACAGAAAATGCAGGTGCATGCGCAGGACGGGCGCTGCGCATGTGCCTGCATCTTTTTCTCAGTAATTCCGGTTGGATCGCAACCTAAATTAGGCCCAATAGCCGCTTTGCGACCACATCTGTATAAGGTTCTTGATGAGCAGACTGACATCTTCTAGTTCCAGAATACTAACTTAATTATATAGAGGGCTAATAGTATAAAGCATATCTCTGGCGGACAAATGTACAAACACATCTATATCTCTATTTAGCCCTAAAACTGCAGCCATAATCATCATCACCACATATTACTCATTGCCATAACCTCGGTCATGGCCACTGCTAAGACCATGACCAAAGCCAGTGTACGAGTCAGAGCCAGGCCAAACACCCAGAGATCAAGAGTAAGGAAGGCCTGAGGTCAAGGTGAGAGTCAGGGGCGCTTTAAGAGAGGAGGAGGCCCGTGTTCAGCCTCCTCCGTTCAGGCCCCCTCCTCGCTGCCCGGAGCGCTGTAGAGTCTGAGCACTAGAGGGCTCAGACTCTACTGCGCTGCGCAGATCTCCGGGAAAATGGCGCAGTGGCCATTTTCTCTGAGATTTCTCTACTACGCATGCGCAAAACTCTGTGAAAATGGCCGCTGAGCCATTTTCACTGTGTTTTCCCAGCGCTGCGGATGCCGGCACTGGACTCCGGAGGGGTGAGTATTTTAAAAATGGGTGCAGCGTGTGCAGTGGGGGCCCCCTCTAGACTGAGGGTCCCGTGTGCACCGCACACACTGCACCCATTATAGAAACGCCAGTGGTGAGAGTATCCCTGAAGACTGCAGAGTCCTTAAAGTGGAGTCAAGGAAAGCAGGTATCTCTAAAAACCTCATATATACCACTTGAAGATGTCAGTACACAGAAGTGTCCTCAGACATCTAGCCTCAATATGCCACACATTGGAAGATGCCTGGCATGAGTGAGCTGACAGGCCTCATGCAACGGGGGGGGGGGGGGGGGGGGTGTATCAAAGGGGACAACTGTACCGGGCCCCAAAGATATTCTGCTTAGTGCCTGGCAGAGATGTGAGCTGTCTTGTCCAAATAGGACAGCAAGCTGTAGGTGGTGTGGCTGCAGCCTTTGAGTGACAGGAACCTCTCACACACGGTGACTGTGCCACGCAAGTGTGCACCCGCTCTTCTGGGTCCAGCTCTGTGGCAGGCAGTTACGGGATATGGCAGCAGCTCTGCTGACCAGGATTCATTTGCCCTGCGCCAGCCTCTTCTGGGTTTGATGGCTGTATGGTTCCTGTTGTGCGGTGTTCGGTTCTGGATACTGGGGAGTGCAGCGCAGGTGAGTCTCTTACCAGGTTAAGAGTGGATTGGTGAGGGTATACAGGGATTTTGGATGGGGTGGGGGAGCTGGAAATGCAGCATGGAGTCACTGGGGAGAAACAGACCGTGGGGTGTGCGGAAGAAAGGAGAGAGAGAGACACACAGAGAGAGGCAGACTGTGGGGTGTGTGGGAGGAAGGAGAGAGAGAGACACACAGACTGTGGTGTGTGTGGGGGAGGAAGGAGAGATATACATATTTATATATTTGTATATACAGTATATAAATATATATATTTATAAACAGATTATTACATAGCGTACCAAATTCTGCTGTGCTATAAAATATATATATATATATATATATATATATTAGGGCAGGATCTACTAATGCTCTACCGCCACAGTTTACCGCAGAGGCTATTTAACGCAGAGAGATATGTACTAAACCTAGGGCACTGAGATGCCCTTCTCACCGTACTGCTGGGTGGCCGAGCGGGGTGGGGGGACAACCACCAGCAGCAGGAGCATATGACCGGCAACAAGTGGCTGCAGCTTCTGCTTTCGCAATGCAGGATTGGGGGGATGAGTATCCTCTGCTGGAGTACTGCAGCTCCAAAGATGTGGGCTCCGGAGGCTCTCAGCACTGTTGTACAGTATATCCAGCTGCCTCAGGTATGTACAGCCCGCACTATCGGCTGCTGCTCTATGGCATGCTGCTCCTGAAAAAGGGGCGTGGTCTAAGAAAAGGGGCGTGGCTTCGCGGAGGACCCGCGATCACGAGCCACGCCCCCGTTTTCATCACTGAGGGGGCATGCCCCTTCTCCCTCTGAATCCAGTGAATAGACGCACAGCGTCTATTCACCGCTGCTCTGCTAAGCAGGGCAGCGAGACAGAGACTCCCAACTGCCCCCCCCCCCCCCCACCACCACGGGACACTGCGGCCCGTGGGTGGGACAGCGGGACAGTCCCCAAAAAACGGGACTGTCCCGCGAAAATCGGGACAGTTGGGAGGTATGCTATATGGTTTCAAGTATCATACTCCTGGGACTTGAAGTACAGTACCAAGTCTGAGAACACCTTTTTTTTATCTGGAGATATAACTTTAGATTGCTTTATATAATTCGGAACACTTTTAAACCATAAATACTGTCAGTTGTGCATCTATTAGTTGGATATATGTTTTTATAATACCAATGGCAGTCGACTGCTAAATTAATAAAACGTGTATTTTATTTTGTTATAATTCACTGTGGTTGTCATTGTATTTCAGCCATATAAACCTGTGCTGTTATTAGCGCAGTTCTGTGAAATTTTGTATATCTATAATGATATATGGGTTTTTCTTCATTGGAAATACCTATAAATCATTAGAAGTGTACAATCACAAGCACACTTGAGATTTGCAGCTTGATAAAGAATACACTTGAACATAACTTAAGAGAGAGAAAAAAAAAACTTGACCAACACCTGCTCAGCTCGTTTCTTCTTTTGTATATCAAATTAAGCAGCAGTCTCCAGGTACATCCTAGTTGCAACTAAGATGCATTTTTCACAAAAAAAGACGCAAAACAAAACGCCCAACACTAGCAAAGTCTCAGAGGACCAGTCGTGCCAAGATGGACAGTCTGGCGCGACTGCAGCAAAGGTGTATAAGGACTAGAGATGAGCGCCGGAAATTTTTCGGGTTTTGGTTTTGGGTTCGGTTCCGCGGCCGTGTTTTGGGTTTGACCGCGTTTTGGCAAAACCTCACCGAATTTTTTTTGTCGGATTCGGGTGTGTTTTGGATTCGGGTGTTTTTTTCCAAAAAACCTAAAAAACAGCTTAAATCGTAGAATTTGGCGGTCATTTTGATCCCAAAGTATTATTAACCTCAAAAACCATAATTTCCACTCATTTTCAGTCTATTCTGAATACCTCACACCTCACAATATTATTTTTAGTCCTAAAATTTGCACCGAGGTCGCTGTGTGAGTAAGATAAGCGACCCTAGTGGCCGACACAAACACCGGGCCCATCTAGGAGTGGCACTGCAGTGTCACGCAGGATGGCCCTTCCAAAAAACCCTCCCCAAACAGCACATGACGCAAAGAAAAAAAGAGGCGCAATGAGGTAGCTGTGTGAGTAAGATTAGCGACCCTAGTGGCCGACACAAACACCGGGCCCATCTAGGAGTGGCACTGCAGTGTCACGCAGGATGTCCCTTCCAAAAAACCCTCCCCAAACAGCACATGACGCAAAGAAAAAAAGAGGCGCAATGAGGTAGCTGTGTGAGTAAGATAAGCGACCCTAGTGGCCGACACAAACACCGGGCCCATCTAGGAGTGGCACTGCAGTGTCACGCAGGATGTCCCTTCCAAAAAACCCTCCCCAAACAGCACATGACGCAAAGAAAAAGAAAAGAAAAAAGAGGTGCAAGATGGAATTGTCCTTGGGCCCTCCCACCCACCCTTATGTTGTATAAACAAAACAGGACATGCACACTTTAACCAACCCAACATTTCAGTGACAGGGTCTGCCACACGACTGTGACTGATATGACGGGTTGGTTTGGACCCCCCCCAAAAAAGAAGCAATTAATCTCTCCTTGCACAAACTGGCTCTACAGAGGCAAGATGTCCACCTCATCATCACCCTCCGATATATCACCGTGTACATCCCCCTCCTCACAGATTATCAATTCGTCCCCACTGGAATCCACCATCTCAGCTCCCTGTGTACTTTGTGGAGGCAATTGCTGCTGGTCAATGTCTCCGCGGAGGAATTGATTATAATTCATTTTAATGAACATCATCTTCTCCACATTTTCTGGATGTAACCTCGTACGCCGATTGCTGACAAGGTGAGCGGCGGCACTAAACACTCTTTCGGAGTACACACTTGTGGGAGGGCAACTTAGGTAGAATAAAGCCAGTTTGTGCAAGGGCCTCCAAATTGCCTCTTTTTCCTGCCAGTATAAGTACGGACTGTGTGACGTGCCTACTTGGATGCGGTCACTCATATAATCCTCCACCATTCTATCAATGTTGAGAGAATCATATGCAGTGACAGTAGACGACATGTCCGTAATCGTTGTCAGGTCCTTCAGTCCGGACCAGATGTCAGCATCAGCAGTCGCTCCAGACTGCCCTGCATCACCGCCAGCGGGTGGGCTCGGAATTCTGAGCCTTTTCCTCGCACCCCCAGTTGCGGGAGAATGTGAAGGAGGAGATGTTGACAGGTCGCGTTCCGCTTGACTTGACAATTTTGTCACCAGCAGGTCTTTCAACCCCAGCAGACTTGTGTCTGCCGGAAAGAGAGATCCAAGGTAGGCTTTAAATCTAGGATCGAGCACGGTGGCCAAAATGTAGTGCTCTGATTTCAACAGATTGACCACCCGTGAATCCTTGTTAAGCGAATTAAGGGCTCCATCCACAAGTCCCACATGCCTAGCGGAATCGCTCCGTGTTAGCTCCTCCTTCAATGTCTCCAGCTTCTTCTGCAAAAGCCTGATGAGTAAAATGACCTGACTCAGGCTGGCAGTGTCTGAACTGACTTCACGTGTGGCAAGTTCAAAGGGCATCAGAACCTTGCACAACGTTGAAATCATTCTCCACTGCGCTTGAGACAGGTGCATTCCACCTACTATATCGTGCTCAATTGTATAGGCTTGAATGGCCTTTTGCTGCTCCTCCAACCTCTGAAGCATATAGAGGGTTGAATTCCACCTCGTTACCACTTCTTGCTTCAGATGATGGCAGGGCAGGTTCAGTAGTTTTTGGTGGTGCTCCAGTCTTCTGTACGTGGTGCCTGTACGCCGAAAGTGTCCCGCAATTCTTCTGGCCACCGACAGCATCTCTTGCACGCCCCTGTCGTTTTTTAAAAAATTCTGCACCACCAAATTCAAGGTATGTGCAAAACATGGGACGTGCTGGAATTTGCCCATATTTAATGCACACACAATATTGCTGGCGTTGTCCGATGCCACAAATCCACAGGAGAGTCCAATTGGGGTAAGCCATTCCGCGATGATCTTCCTCAGTTGCCGTAAGAGGTTTTCAGCTGTGTGCGTATTCTGGAAAGCGGTGATACAAAGCGTAGCCTGCCTAGGAAAGAGTTGGCGTTTGCGAGATGCTGCTACTGGTGCCGCCGCTGCTGTTCTTGCGGCGGGAGTCCATACATCTACCCAGTGGGCTGTCACAGTCATATAGTCCTGACCCTGCCCTGCTCCACTTGTCCACATGTCCGTGGTTAAGTGGACATTGGGTACAACTGCATTTTTTAGGACACTGGTGAGTCTTTTTCTGACGTCCGTGTACATTCTCGGTATCGCCTGCCTAGAGAAGTGGAACCTAGATGGTATTTGGTAACGGGGGCACACTGCCTCAATAAATTGTCTAGTTCCCTGTGAACTAACGGCGGATACCGGACGCACGTCTAACACCAACATAGTTGTCAAGGCCTCAGTTATCCGCTTTGCAGCAGGATGACTGCTGTGATATTTCATCTTACTCGCAAAGGACTGTTGAACAGTCAATTGCTTACTGGAAGTAGTACAAGTGGGCTTACGACTTCCCCTCTGGGATGACCATCGACTCCCAGCAGCAACAACAGCAGCGCCAGCAGCAGTAGGCGTTACACGCAAGGATGCATCAGAGGAATCCCAGGCAGGAGAGGACTCGTCAGAATTGCCAGTGACATGGCCTGCAGGACTATTGGCATTCCTGGGGAAGGAGGAAATTGACACTGAGGGAGTTGGTGGGGTGGTTTGCGTGAGCTTGGTTACAAGAGGAAGGGATTTACTGGTCAGTGGACTGCTTCCGCTGTCACCCAAAGTTTTTGAACTTGTCACTGACTTATTATGAATGCGCTGCAGGTGACGTATAAGGGAGGATGTTCCGAGGTGGTTAACGTCCTTACCCCTACTTATTACAGCTTGACAAAGGGAACACACGGCTTGACACCTGTTGTCCGCATTTCTGGTGAAATACCTCCACACCGAAGAGCTGATTTTTTTGGTATTTTCACCTGGCATGTCAACGGCCATATTCCTCCCACGGACAACAGGTGTCTCCCCGGGTGCCTGACTTAAACAAACCACCTCACCATCAGAATCCTCCTGGTCAATTTCCTCCCCAGCGCCAGCAACACCCATATCCTCCTCATCCTGGTGTACTTCAACACTGACATCTTCAATCTGACTATCAGGAACTGGACTGCGGGTGCTCCTTCCAGCACTTGCAGGGGGCGTGCAAATGGTGGAAGGCGCATGCTCTTCACGTCCAGTGTTGGGAAGGTCAGGCATCGCAACCGACACAATTGGAGTCGGACTCTCCTTGTGGATTTGGGATTTCGAAGAACGCACAGTTCTTTGCGGTGCTACTACTTTTGCCAGCTTTAGTCTTTTCATTTTTCTAGCGAGAGGCTGAGTGCTTCCATCCTCATGTGAAGCTGAACCACTAGCCATGAACATAGGCCAGGGCCTCAGCCGTTCCTTGCCACTCCGTGTGGTAAATGGCATATTGGCAAGTTTACGCTTCTCCTCCGACAATTTTATTTTAGGTTTTGGAGTCCTTTTTTTACTGATATTTGGTGTTTTGGATTTGACATGCTCTGTACTATGACATTGGGCATCGGCCTTGGCAGACGACGTTGCTGGCATTTCATCGTCTCAGCCATGACTAGTGGCAGCAGCTTCAGCACGAGGTGGAAGTGGATCTTGATCTTTCCCTAATTTTGGAACCTCAACATTTTTGTTCTCCATATTTTAATAGGCACAACTAAAAGGCACCTCAGGTAAACAATGGAGATGGATGGATTGGATACTAGTATACAATTATGGACGGGCTGCCGAGTGCCGACACAGAGGTAGCCACAGCCGTGAACTACCGCACTGTACTGTGTCTGCTGCTAATATATAGACTGGTTGATAAAGAGATAGTATACTCGTAACTAGTATGTATGTATAAAGAAAGAAAAAAAAACCACGGTTAGGTGGTATATACAATTATGGACGGGCTGCCGAGTGCCGACACAGAGGTAGCCACAGCCGTGAACTACCGCACTGTACTGTGTCTGCTGCTAATATATAGACTGGTTGATAAAGAGATAGTATACTCGTAACTAGTATGTATGTATAAAGAAAGAAAAAAAAACCACGGTTAGGTGGTATATACAATTATGGACGGGCTGC
Organism: Pseudophryne corroboree; assembly: GCF_028390025.1. Classification (NCBI taxonomy): domain Eukaryota; kingdom Metazoa; phylum Chordata; class Amphibia; order Anura; family Myobatrachidae; genus Pseudophryne; species Pseudophryne corroboree. The sequence continues at coordinate 386,582,676 of NC_086448.1, read as the reverse complement.
CGAGTGCCGACACAGAGGTAGCCACAGCCGTGAACTACCGCACTGTACTGTGTCTGCTGCTAATATAGACTGGTTGATAAAGAGATAGTATACTCGTAACTAGTATGACTATAAAGAAAGAAAAAAAAAACCACGGTTAGGTGGTATATACAATTATGGACGGGCTGCCGAGTGCCGACACAGAGGTAGCCACAGCCGTGAACTACCGCACTGTACTGTGTTTGCTGCTAATATATAGACTGGTTGATAAAGAGATAGTATACTCGTAACTAGTATGTATGTATAAAGAAAGAAAAAAAAACCACGGTTAGGTGGTATATACAATTATGGACGGGCTGCCGAGTGCCGACACAGAGGTAGCCACAGCCGTGAACTACCGCACTGTACTGTGTCTGCTGCTAATATAGACTGGTTGATAAAGAGATAGTATACTCGTAACTAGTATGTATGTATAAAGAAAGAAAAAAAAACCACGGTTAGGTGGTATATACAATTATGGACGGGCTGCCGAGTGCCGACACAGAGGTAGCCACAGCCGTGAACTACCGCACTGTACTGTGTCTGCTGCTAATATATAGACTGGTTGATAAAGAGATAGTATACTCGTAACTAGTATGTATGTATAAAGAAAGAAAAAAAAAACCACGGTTAGGTGGTATATACAATTATGGACGGGCTGCCGAGTGCCGACACAGAGGTAGCCACAGCCGTGAACTACCGCACTGTACTGTGTCTGCTGCTAATATATAGACTGGTTGATAAAGAGATAGTATACTCGTAACTAGTATGTATGTATAAAGAAAGAAAAAAAAACCACGGTTAGGTGGTATATACAATTATGGACGGGCTGCCGAGTGCCGACACAGAGGTAGCCACAGCCGTGAACTACCGCACTGTACTGTCTCTGCTGCTAATATATAGACTGGTTGATAAAGAGATAGTATACTCGTAACTAGTATGTATGTATAAAGAAAGAAAAAAAAAACACGGTTAGGTGGTATATACAATTATGGACGGGCTGCCGAGTGCCGACACAGAGGTAGCCACAGCCGTGAACTACCGCACTGTACTGTGTCTGCTGCTAATATAGACTGGTTGATAAAGAGATAGTATACTCGTAACTAGTATGTATGTATAAAGAAAGAAAAAAAAACCACGGTTAGGTGGTATATACAATTATGGACGGGCTGCCGAGTGCCGACACAGAGGTAGCCACAGCCGTGAACTACCGCACTGTACTGTGTCTGCTGCTAATATAGACTGGTTGATAAAGAGATAGTATACTCGTAACTAGTATGTATGTATAAAGAAAGAAAAAAAAACCACGGTTAGGTGGTATATACAATTATGGACGGGCTGCCGAGTGCCGACACAGAGGTAGCCACAGCCGTGAACTACCGCACTGTACTGTGTCTGCTGCTAATATATAGACTGGTTGATAAAGAGATAGTATACTCGTAACTAGTATGTATGTATAAAGAAAGAAAAAAAAACCACGGTTAGGTGGTATATACAATTATGGACGGGCTGCCGAGTGCCGACACAGAGGTAGCCACAGCCGTGAACTACCGCACTGTACTGTGTCTGCTGCTAATATATAGACTGGTTGATAAAGAGATAGTATACTCGTAACTAGTATGTATGTATAAAGAAAGAAAAAAAAAACCACGGTTAGGTGGTATATACAATTATGGACGGGCTGCCGAGTGCCGACACAGAGGTAGCCACAGCCGTGAACTACCGCACTGTACTGTGTCTGCTGCTAATATAGACTGGTTGATAAAGAGATAGTATACTCGTAACTAGTATGTATGTATAAAGAAAGAAAAAAAAACCACGGTTAGGTGGTATATACAATTATGGACGGGCTGCCGAGTGCCGACACAGAGGTAGCCACAGCCGTGAACTACCGCACTGTACTGTGTCTGCTGCTAATATAGACTGGTTGATAAAGAGATAGTATACTCGTAACTAGTATGACTATAAAGAAAGAAAAAAAAACCACGGTTAGGTGGTATATACAATTATGGACGGGCTGCCGAGTGCCGACACAGAGGTAGCCACAGCCGTGAACTACCGCACTGTACTGTGTCTGCTGCTAATATAGACTGGTTGATAAAGAGATAGTATACTACTAATATTATATATACTGGTGGTCAGGTCACTGGTCACTAGTCACACTGGCAGTGGCACTCCTGCAGCAAAAGTGTGCACTGTTTAATTTTAATATAATATTATGTACTCCTGGCTCCTGCTATAACTGGCACTGCAGTGCTCCCCAGTCTCCCCCACAATTATAAGCTGTGTGAGCTGAGCACAGTCAGATATATATATACATTGATGCAGCACACTGGGCTGAGCAGTGCACACAGATATGGTATGTGACTGAGTCACTGTGTGTATCGTTTTTTTCAGGCAGAGAACGGATATATTAAATAAAACAAACAACTGCACTGTCTGGTGGTCACTGTGGTCGTCAGTCACTAAACTCTGCACTCTCTTCTACAGTATCACAGCCTCAGGTCAATCTCTCTCTCTCTCTCTCTCTCTCTCAACCCTAATCTAAATGGAGAGGACGCCAGCCACGTCCTCTCCCTATCAATCTCAATGCACGTGTGAAAATGGCGGCGACGCGCGGCTCCTTATATAGAATCCGAGTCTCGCGATAGAATCCGAGCCTCGCGAGAATCCGACAGCGTCATGATGACGTTCGGGCGCGCTCGGGTTAACCGAGCAAGGCGGGAAGATCCGAGTCGCTCGGACCCGTGAAAAAAAACATGAAGTTCGGGCGGGTTCGGATTCAGAGAAACCGAACCCGCTCATCTCTAATAAGGACACATTTGTATCGCCCGTCCCTATTAAAAAGTCTATTTTAGCAAAGCAGTCCGAGATCATTAGAGGAGAGGAGGATCACATGTGAAATGGGTTAACCTCCTTATAGGCCCTACACACTGGCCGATAATCCTCAAAGATATGAACGATCTCGTTCAGTATTGAACAAGATAACGTTCATATCTTTGAGTGTGGAGTCACCAGCAATGAACGATGCGCGGCCCCGCGCTCGTTCATCGCTGGTGCCTCGTCGGCTGTGCATGCAGGCCAATATGGACGATCTTGTCCATATCTGCCTGCACTTCTATGGAGCCGCGTGACGTGGGGAGTGAAGTAACTTCATTCCCCCATCACTGATCCCCCCCCGCCGCCGGGTCGCCTGTATCCGCCGTCGGGCAGTTCGGCGGCGGATCTTTAAATGTGTAGGGCCCTTTAGCTGCATTAGTCAAATGTCACAGTAGGGATTTCTTTTATTTTGAAAGAGGCAGTGGTGACATATGAAGCAGCCAAAACACACCTGTTCTCTGAGAATCTTAGCTGAGAAATGGGTTACCCCGCCAACCTTGGGCATTGCTACCATTTGTGAACAGAGAGCATTGGAGCAGCATGTGTTAAGAATACCAACCCTCATCTTACAGAGAGTATACTGGCGTCTGTACCATCAGGACAATACCTTATATTGAGTTTCCACCACACAGGAGCTAGGTGAACTAGCGTGAGTCCTCATCAATCTCTGGTTCCCAGGTTTAGTGCATTGTGGAAGACTTAAACTAGCATCAGTTGACAGGAGATTATATAGCAAGGAATCTCAATACACCATGCAGTGAGAGATGCCTGGCGTGAGTGAGCCGCCAAGTCCCATGCAACTATGCTAACATCAGCTGTCTTTTTTTTTTTAGAAAATGCATCTTATTCACAATGCAACTGACTAGGACACATGAGGAGATGCTGATTAATTTGATATATGACACTTGCATATTGTGAATGACTGGGTCTGTATAAGAAGCAGAGCAGAACTTGCATTGGAAAACTGCTGCTGCTGCTACATTGTACTACTTCCTGTACAGATTCAGAGACTCAGGGACAGATGTATTAAGCCTGGTGAAGTGATAAAGTGGAAGGTGATAACGCACCAGCCAATCAGCTCCTAACTTACATGTTACAGGCTGGGTTTGAAAAATGACAGTTAGGAGCTGACTGGCTGGTGCGTTATCACCTTCCACTTTATCACTTCACCTGGCTTAATACATCTGCCCCTCAGTCACACACAGATATACAAGTGTCATATATCAAATTACTCAGCACAGTCGTACATCCTAGTGTCAGGAACTGGTGCAGAATCCGGAATTCGGGATCAGGTACCAAGTGGTTGACGTTACCCAGAACAGAGGCGCGGAGTCTAACACGCCGGAAGGTTTTCACCAGGGAACCCCGCAAGGGGATATGGGCTTCGCGGCTTCCGACGTGCAGGTCGCGGCCCCCTGTCTGGGTCACTTGATACCTGAACTGGACTAGAGTTATGGTAGAGGTGTTGTATATGATCAGCCGCAGGGATACACAGGAACAAACAGGAACTGGAGAAGGTGGCAGGGTGCACACGGCCAGATGGTACGCTGGGGCTGTGGAGATGGAACAGCAGCAGGCACTCCAGGGGTGACACAGGAGGTAGCGGCACACGGACGGACTGGGGTGCAGACACTTGGAGACAGGGTAATGGCAGTCGGCAGACTAAAGTCGTCAGCAAGATGTTGAAGCTGGAATTCAATACTGGAACAAGGCAATACCCACTGGACAGATGAACTGAGACCAGAGAGGAACCAGAGAGCAGAACACCACATGGAGTAACTATAACTGGCAAAGCTTCTTGGGATTGAGAGGCTTAAAAGAACAGGCTGGACCAATCAGTTGTGAGCACCAGACAGGCCCCCAGTAATTGATATAACATGCAGCTGCAGTGCAGACTGAGCAGGCTGACAAGCTGAATAGTAGTTTTCAGGTAACGAGCTGTAATTACAGAATCCAGACACCTGTGAAGTCAGTTGCTGAGTGCAGGAGCAAAGGCACTGGGAGACAACTATGCAGGAGCTAGCTGTGACCTGAAGTTCCACAAACTGAAGCAAAGGTAATTATAACAATAACAAAACATGAGTGCTCAGGATTGTAACAGTACCCCCCCCCCCCCCCCTTGAAGAGGGGTTAAGAACCCCTAGAACCAGGGTTATCCGGAAATTCACAGAAGAAAGACCTCTTAAGTCTGGGTGCATGAAGAAACCGCTCTGGTACCCAGGTTCTCTCTTCCGGACCGTAACCCTTCCAATGCACGAGGAAATTAACTTGACCCCTCCTGAACTTGGAATCCAGAATCTTTTCCACAACAAACTCCTTGTGACCTTGGACTTACACAGTGGCAGGCCTTCTGGAAGGAGATCTTCTAAATCTCTGGGACACAAATGCTGGTTTCAACAAGGAACAGTGGAAAGTGTTATTGATCTTAAGTGATTTTGGTAAAAGGAGTCGAAAGGCTACTGGATTAATCTGTCTAATAATCCGGAATGGACCAATGAACCTAGGCCCAAATTTTTGAGAGGGCTGGCGTAACTTGATATTTCGAGTGGACAGCCACACCATGTCACCCACTTTAAAAGTACAAGGTCTTCGTCGTCTGTCAGCAAATTGTTTGGAACGAACAGAGACTTGGTTGAGTGCCAGACGTACTCTCCTCCAAATTTTCCTAAGACGAGCTACAGGATCAAGGGAAGAAGTCTGTTGCTGCAGGATGTCAAAAGCGTTAGACCTAGGATGGAACCCAGAGAGACAAAAGAAGGGTGACATGGATGAAGAAGAGTGACTGGAATTATTATATGCAAATTCAGCAAATGCCAGATGGTCCACCCAATCGTTATGGTACTTGGAAACATAACAACGGAGATACTGTTCAAGAGACTGGTTCACTCGCTCAGTCTGTCCATTGGATTGCGGATGATAACCAGAGGACAGACTAAGATTAATATCCAAGGCTGAACAGAAAGCTCGCCAGAATTGAGCAATAAACTGAGTTCCTCTGTCGGAGACGATGTCCTGTGGTAATCCATGTAATTTAAAGATATGTTGGATAAACAAGGTTGCCAATTCCCTGGCACTGGGGAGCTTGCGAAGAGGAACAAAGTGAGCCATCTTACTGAACCGGTCTACCACAACCCAAATGGTATTGTACCCCGATGACTTGGGAAGATCAACCACAAAGTCCATAGAAATATGGGCCCAAGGTCTTGAGGGAACCGTAAGAGGCGTAAGATGTCCCATGGGAGCTTTACGAGGAGTTTTATGTTGAGCACAGATCTCACAAGCAAGAATGAACTCTCTAACATCTTGATACATAGAAGGCCACCAAACTGAGCGAGACAATAAATCCAGAGTCTTAGAAATCCCTGGATGCCCAGAGATTCTTTTTACATGAAATTCAGATAAAACTGCTTTCCTGTACTCTTTAGGGACAAAGAGGAGTCTTGAGGGAGTCCCCATGGGTGCAAGAGACTGTTTGGCTTGAATCTGGGAGACTAAATCTTGAGCAAGACCAGCATGGATATTGGAAACATGAATAATTGGTTCAGAAGAGCAGGATGAATTTTGAATTGGAAGGAAGCTTCGTGACAAGGCATCTGCTTTAAGATTCTTCGATCCTGGCCGATAGGAGATCACATAGTTGAATCTAGTAAAGAATAATGCCCATCGTGCCTGTCTTGGATTCAGTCTCTTGGCTGACTCAATATAGGATAAGTTTTTATGGTCAGTGAGGATTGTAATCACGTGTCTCGCCCCTTCCAACCAGTGCCTCCATTCTTCTAGAGCCCACTTGATAGCAAGCAGTTCACGATTTCCAACATCATAGTTGGCTTCGGCAGGAGAGAACTTTCTGGACAGAAAAGAGCACGGGTGAAGTTTAGAATCCACTGGATCTTTCTGTGATAGGACTGCTCCCACTTCAGAAGCATCCACTTCCATAACAAAAGGCAGGTCAGGATTTGGATGACTAAGAACAGGTGCAGATATAAAGGCTTTTTTTAACTTGAGAAAAGCTTGTAGAGCTGAAGGTGACCAATGTGACGGATCCGCACCTTTCTTGGTCAAAGCAACAATAGGTGCAACAATGTCTGAAAATGAACGAATAAATCTCCTGTAATAATTAGCGAACCCAAGAAAGCGTTGTATAGCTTTAAGGTTAGTAGGTTGTGCCCAATCTTGAATTGCTTGAAGCTTACTGGGATCCATGGAGAACCCCTTGGGAGAGATGATGTATCCTAAGAAAGCGACTTCCTTCACTTCGAATTCACATTTTTCTAACTTGGCGTATAGATGGTGCTCCCGGAGCTTTTGCAACACCATCTGGACATGGACTCGATGCTGCTCCAGTGACCGTGAATATATCAGGATGTCATCCAAGTATTCCACAACAAATTTTCCCAGGAATTCTCGGAGCACATCATTAATAAAATCTTGGAAGACGGCAGGAGCATTTGACAATCCAAATGGCATAACAAGGTATTCATAATGCCCAGAATGAGTGTTGAAGGCCGTCTTCCACTCGTCACCGGCCTTAATTCGTATGAGGTTATATGCCCCCCGAAGATCAATTTTAGAGAAGATTTCCGCCATCCGGAGTTGATCAAACAACACGGAAATCAAAGGCAAAGGATAAGAATTCTTAACAGTGATTTTGTTGAGTCCTCTATAATCAATGCATGGACGTAAGGAGCCGTCCTTTTTTGCCACAAAGAAGAACCCTGCTCCTACTGGTGATTTTGAGGGACGAATAAACCCTTTGCTTAGGTTCTCCTGAATATAGTCTTCCATGGCTTTAGTTTCTGGCAAAGAAAGAGCATATAATCTACCCTTAGGTAATTTATCTTTGGATACCAGACTCATGGCACAGTCGTAAGGTCGATGGGGGGGAAGAGTATCCGCCTCTTTCTTGGAGAAGACATCCGCAAATGAATGATATGGAGTCGGTAGCCCCTCTGGTATAACTTGAGAGCATCGCACTGGCAAGGACAGACATCTTCCTGTACATTCTGTTCCCCACTGTAAGAGTTCTCCTGTCTTCCAGCAGATGGATGGATTATGGGATTTCAACCATGGAAGCCCTAGGACTATGGAGGCCATGGGGCAATTGACAAGGAGGAAAATAATCTTCTCCGAATGCAGAAGACCAGTAGTTAAATGAACAGGAGGAGTTTGCTGAGACACTTGCCCACTGAGGAGGGGGTTACCGTCAAGGCCACACATAGTCACAGAAGGCTTCATCTTTAGTATAGGAATGTTCCAGGACCGGGCGAAAGAGATATCCATAAAGTTGGCAGCTGCACCACAATCAACAAAAGCCTTGACTGCAACTTGCTGAGTAGGTAGACTAATTTGAACTGGAAGCAAGACTGAATTTTTTGGAGAGATTCCAGCCAGACCCAGGAGTAACTCCCCTTTTACCCCTGGGTCTTGTCTTTTCCCGACTTCAGGGTGCAAACATTAGCAAAATGACCCTTTGCTCCACAATATAAGCATAAGCCCATCGATCGCCTACGAGATTTGTCCTGAGCCGAAAGACGAAAGGCCCCAATCTGCATGGGTTCTGTCACGATCTAGGTAATTCCTTATCAGTATTTACCTTCCAAATGCCTCCTGAGACTGTCCCAGTGTTCCAAGCCTGGATTCCATCTGCACTGTCTGTGTGCAGCACGCTGCATCTCATTGTCTCAAATCTCTTTACTGTGATTCTGGCAGCTTCATGGTTAAAGCTCACATGCAAGTTACAAACAATCTTTACCTCCAAAAGCTACCATGGGCGCAGCCATGTTTTCCAAATCACATGTTACCTTTCAGCCTATCAGCTGCACTCTGCTCTCAGCCTGATTACACAGCAGCTGCACTCTGGTCTCTGGTTAATCAGCCAGCCAATCCCTGCTTCCCAGCAGGTATAAATATCCTGTTCCTGGGGTGGAAAGATGTCAGTGCTTCAATTGTCTTCAGTGATTCCAGTGTGCAGTTCTCCCATGGACTTTCTCTGCAGTACAGCCTGACTCCCTGGTGATTACACTCTGCAGTGTAACCCGACACTCCAGTGATTAACCCTCTACAGTCTACCCTGATTCACCCGTGTCTGAACTCCGGCTTTCCAGCAGCCATTCTCCAGATTCTTCTACAGCTCTCCTGCGATCCCCAGCATCACTTCATGCTTCACCTGTGCTTCTAAGTACAATAGTGCATTTCTATCTGCGAACCCCAGCTTCACTCAAAGCTTACCAATGATCCCAAAGTAACCATCGGTGTTCCGTCATCGATTACAAGTCACCATCGGTGTTCCGTCATCGATCCCAAGTATTTCTCTGAACTGTGTTTCCTATTACCAGTACCAAGTCATCAGTATTCCTCTGAACTGTGTTTAATAAAACCTTTGAACTTTCCCTTGTTGTCGTGGTCACGCCTTCGGGCATTTGTTCTAAAGGTTCCCTGCATGTTCAAGAACCCTGTACTGCCTCCCAGGTACACATATACCTCAGCCCCTACAACTGAGGCTTCCCCTTGGTCAGCACCAGCCCTCAGTTGTGACAGTAAGCACTGACCTAATGGGGTCGGCCGGAGACCAGGTCCAAGCGACCAGGCCGATGCAAGAACTTGCAGCCTGCCTTGAACGTCAGGAGACTGCACAGGGCCATGTGATCCGCTGTCTCCAGGACCTCTCCTCTCGGCTGGATGGAATACAAGTAACCCTCCGTGGTTCAGGGGCGTCCAGTGTGCCGACTGCAGTACCTTTGGTGGTATCCCCACCCACCATTCCCGTTTCTGCTCCTTGTCTCCATTTACCGACACCTGCCAAGTTTGATGGTTCCCCAAAAGCCTGTCGGGGTTTCCTAAATCAGTGTGAGATATATTTTGAGTTACAGCCTGGCAGTTTCCCAACTGACCGCACCAAGGTTGCTTACATCATCTCCCTCCTCTGTGGCTCCGCCCTCAATTGGGTATCACCTCTATGGGAGAAGTCTGATGCCCTGCTCTCTTCATATGCAGATTTCGTGGCAACCTTCAGGCGCATCTTTGATGAACCAGGTCGTGTGACCTCTGCCTCCTCTGATATCCTCCGGCCACGTCAGGGGACACGAACAGTCGGTAAATATCTGGTACAGTACCAGATCCTAGCGTCCGAACTTTCCTGGAATGATGATGCTCTTTACTCAGCCCAAGGAGGGGCGTCTGTGTCTACAGCCCAAGGAGGGGCGTCTGTGTCTACAGCCCAAGGAGGGGCGTCTGTGTCTACAGCCCTAGGAGGGGTATCCAATGTTCAAGCTCTAGTAGGGGCATATGAGTCTTCTCAAAAAGGAGTTTCTGATCTGTCAACCCCAGGAGGGGTGCTGGAGAAAACAACCCTGAGAGAGGTGTCTGATTCATCAACCCCAGGAGGGGTCACCAAAGTTTCAGTCCCAAGGGAAGTATCCAGAGCCAAGTTCCCAGATGGAAATTTTTGTGCTACAGATGCAGTTATTAACTCCTGTTTGCCGTCTTCAGAGAGCACCACCCTGTTGGCATCCAGCATGGACCAGGTCCAGGATGGTCTAACTGAACACTCGGATACCACTCATTCCCGTTCTAACCGGATTCTGACTCCTTCAGTTCCAGCTGATTCAACTGTCTTTAGACTCAATCCGGTTCCATCCGTCTGTCTGAAGATTCCTTCGGTTCCAGCCGATTCCGATATCTCTGGACCCAATCCGGTTCCATCTGTAGGTCCAAAGACTCCTTCAGTTCCAGCTGATTCAACCATCAATCCGAAGATTCCTCCGGTCCCAGCCGGTTCAAGCTTTTCTGGACCCAATCCGGTCCCATCCGTCTGTCCGGATCAGCCTCCTTCGGTTCCAGCCAATTCCAATACCTTCGGATCTAATCCGGTCCTATCCGTCGGTCTAAAGTCTCCGCCGGTCTCAACCGGTTCAAGGTTGTCTGGACTTAATTTGGTCTCGTCCATAGATCCGGTACAGTCTCCTCTGGTCCCAGCCAGTTCAAGTTCATCAGGATTCAATCTAGATCCTTCCATATGTTCAGGTAAAGAACTTATAAGAAGTGTCCTGGGGCCACTCCTAAAGGAGGGGGTGCCGTCACGATCTAGGTAATTCCTTATCAGTATTTACCTTCCAAATGCCTCCTGAGACTGTCCCAGTGTTCCAAGCCTGGATTCCATCTGCACTGTCTGTGTGCAGCACGCTGCATCTCATTGTCTCAAATCTCTTTACTGTGATTCTGGCAGCTTCATGGTTAAAGCTCACATGCAAGTTACAAACAATCTTTACCTCCAAAAGCTACCATGGGCGCAGCCATGTTTTCCTAATCACATGTTACCTTTCAGCCTATCAGCTGCACTCTGCTCTCAGCCTGATTACACAGCAGCTGCACTCTGGTCTCTGGTTAATCAGCCAGCCAATCCCTGCTTCCCAGCAGGTATAAATATCCTGTTCCTGGGGTGGAAAGATGTCAGTGCTTCAATTGTCTTCAGTGATTCCAGTGTGCAGTTCTCCCATGGACTTTCTCTGCAGTACAGCCAGACTCCCTGGTGATTACACTCTGCAGTGTAACCCGACACTCCAGTGATGAACCCTCTACAGTCTACCCTGATTCACCTGTGTCTGAACTCCGGCTTTCCAGCAGCCATTCTCCAAATTCTTCTACAGCTCTCCTGCGATCCCCAGCATCACTTCATGCTTCACCTGTGCTTCTAAGTACAATAGTGCATTTCTATCTGCGAACCCCAGCTTCACTCAAAGCTTACCAATGATCCCAAAGTAACCATCGGTGTTCCGTCATCGATTACAAGTCACCATCGGTGTTCCGTCATCGATCCCAAGTATTTCTCTGAACTGTGTTTCCTATTACCAGTACCAAGTCATCAGTATTCCTCTGAACTGTGTTTAATAAAACCTTTGAACTTTCCCTTGTTGTCGTGGTCACGCCTTCGGGCATTTGTTCTAAAGGTTCCCTGCATGTTCAAGAACCCTGTACTGCCTCCCAGGTACACATATACCTCAGCCCCTACAACTGAGGTTTCCCCTTGGTCAGCACCAGCCCTCAGTTGTGACAGGTTCACTGGAATCTTCGGCTTCTTCCAAGGCTATTGCTGAGGGAGATGGTGACCCTCCACCTTTCTCCATCCTCCGTTCCCTGATACGACGATCTACTCGAATTGCTAACTGCATGAGCTTGTCCAGGGTTTCAGGAGTAGGATACTGGACAAGGCAGTCTTTAATTTGCTCAGTGAGGCCTAAGCGGAACTGACTTCGGAGGGCTGGGTCATTCCAACCACTATCACCTGCCCATCTGCGAAACTCAGTGCAGTATACCTCGGCCGTGTTTTTCCCTTGTCTCAGGGCTCGTAAGTGAGCCTCTGCATTAGCTGCTCGGTCCGGGTCATCATAAAGAATTCCTAGGGCGCTAAAAAAGGCATCCACTGTGTGCAAGGCGGGATTCTCCGTTTTCAATCCGAACGCCCAGGACTGGGGTTCCTCCTGCAGGAGGGAGATGATGATATCTACTCGCTGAGCCTCAGAACCAGACGATAATGGCCGGAGTCTGAAATATAGCTTGCAGCTATCACGGGAATTCTGGAACTGTTTCTGGTCACCTGTAAACCGATCTGGAAGATGCAGCTTTGGTTCAGGCCCAGGAGCTCTGGTTACAACCAATGACCTGCTAGTTTCTTCCTGGGTGGAAACTCGGAGCTTTAGATCTTGCAGTTGCTGCATCAAATTTTGTATTTGACCAGCCAAGATTTGAGCCGGATTTTGCTGTGACGGGTCCATGCCCAGGAAGTGGTGGGCCAGTTATAATGTCAGAAACTGGTGCAGAATCCGGAATTCGGGATCAGGTACCAAGTGGTTGATGTTACCCAGAACAGAGGCGCGGAGTCTAACACGCCGGAAGGTTTTCACCAGGGAACCCCGCAAGGGGATATGGGCTTCGCGGCTTCCGACGTGCAGGTCGCGGCCCCCTGTCTGGGTCACTTGATACCTGACCTGGACTAGAGTTATGGTAGAGGTGTTGTATATGATCAGCCGCAGGGATACACAGGAACAAACAGGAACTGGAGAAGGTGGCAGGGTGCACACGGCCAGATGGTACGCTGGGGCTGTGGAGATGGAACAGCAGCAGGCACTCCAGGGGTGACACAGGAGGTAGCGGCACACTGACGGACTGGGGTGCAGACACTTGGAGACAGGGTAACGGCAGTCGGCAGACTAAAGTCGTCAGCAAGATGTTGAAGCTGGAATTCAATACTGGAACAAGGCAATACCCACTGGACAGATGAACTGAGACCAGAGAGGAACCAGAGAGCAGAACACCACATGGAGTAGCTATAACTGGCAAAGCCTCTTGGGATTGAGAGGCTTAAAAGAACAGGCTGGACCAATCAGTTGTGAGCACCAGACAGGCCCCCAGTAATTGATAACATGCAGCTGCAGTGCAGACTGAGCAGGCTGACAAGCTGAATAGTAGTTTTCAGGTAATGAGCTGTAATTACAGAATCCAGACACCTGTGAAGTCAGTTGCTGAGTGCAGGAGCAAAGGCACTGGGAGACAACTATGCAGGAGCTAGCTGTGACCTGTAGTTCCACAAACTGAAGCAAAGGTAATTATAACAATAACAAAACATGAGTGCTCAGGATTGTAACACCTAGTCACGTTGCGTTGTGATTAAGAAACATTTTTGGAGATAAAGAAGCAAAAAAGATGCCTGGTGCTATAAGATTTTCACATGACCTGGTGTGCTAAGAGGGGCTGTTTGGCACGCCTGCAGCAGAGATGTATGAGGACTGAGGACACATCTATAAATGGTAGAGGCTCAGAGAGATTGTAGAAAATGGTGGACCTGTTGATATTGTCACTCTTCCCGTTGTGTCAAGTTCCACTTGTCACACATAGTCCCAAAGGGCATTATTTTGCCACCACTCACCAGCTGTCCAACCCAGAAAATTCCCATGTCATACCTCTAATATCAAAGTTCGGAGGAAAACTGTAATTTGATAGAAGCGACATATAGGGGAGGCTATTGAGGAAATAGGGTGTATATTTCTGAGGGACTCAAAACATAAAAGAGTGTGCCCAATGGTACGGTGAGAGATTTTGGGAAGGATGGTGACCCACGGAGCAATGCAAATGGGGACAGACGGTGTCTGCTCTTGAATCTCAATCCACAGTTTTATTGAGTTTGCTCTAGACCAGGGGTGGGGAACCTCTGGCCCGCGGACCGTGTAAGGCCCGCAAAGATGTTTGTTCCGGCCCACCCGCTGCTGTATGTCAGCGAGACATGCCGCCCCTCAGTCCAGTGGCGGCGTGTCTCAGCTGTCAGTGCAGCGAGGAGAGCACAGCTATGTCTGGCGGCAGCTGCAGGTACGATCTCAAGCCAGCCGCCAGTTCGTGAGCCAATAAGAGTTCGCGGACCAGCAGCCAATCAGGAGCTGCCGCTGCCGGTCCGTGAGCTCTGATTGGCACACGAACCGGCGGCTGGTTTGAGGTCCTACATGTCGCCGTTGCTGCCCGACATAGCTGCGCTCTCCTCCCTGCCCTGACCCCTGGGCCCTGACACACGCCACCGCTGGACGGAGCACTAAGGGACAGGAGAGGCGCACACTGTGCTCTCCTCCCCTCCCCTGACACGCAGCAGCGGTGAGCAGCACAATGGGGTGGGGGGGCATTTGTGTATCTGGCACTGCACTGGCATATGTGTATCTGCCACTGCACTATTGGGGACATGTGTGTTGCGTCCCATTTTAATTGGCTACACATGTTTTGGCACGCGCTCGCCTTCAGTACGACACCCAGTACCACTAAGGGGCATAACTACTTGGGTTTGGGTAATTTTTAAGTTGATAATATTTGTATGGCCCTGAAGGATTTTATAAATATCCAAATGGCTCTTGGTAGAAAAAAGGTTCCCCACCCCTGCATTATATGGTAAAGGTGTTTGCAGGATATAGCACAACATCTCAAAAACAGATAAGCACATCCAAATCTTGATAAAAACATTACTGTGTGCCCCCTAAGGGCAAATTTGATGCATCCTCTACAAAAAACTAGAAATATTGTCCGTTATACACCTTAATACAATGAGGCTAATTCAGACCTGATCACTGCTGTGCGCCGGCGCATGCCAGAGAAGCGATCGGCATCTCAGCCCAGCAATCGCCTCTGCCTGATTGACAGGCAGAGGCATTCGCTGGGCAGGAGGGGGTGGGCCGGCTGCGTTGGGCCACCATTTTGGGGGTACGGTCTGGGAAACGCAGAGAGCGACAGGTAGCTCACTGCCAGCGCATTGGAGCTGCGCTGGTAGGAAGCTACTCTTCAGGTGCAAAAGCATCGCCACCATGCAAAGTTTTTGTACCTGTGCGGAGGGGGGCAGAGCCAAACATGCGGGTTCGACTAGCCCTGTGCTGGGCGTCCCCCCGCATGTCTGTGAAAGTGAACATAGATGTGCTATCAAGTCTAAATTATCCCCCATGTTCCATGTAATATGTTACATAGAAATATAAAAGCATATACTGTAACACTCAATGATCATATCAAATAATTGTGTGACAGATATGTGAGCATTTTACATATCTCCTGTTGTTAAGAAGTGTCTTCTGAGCCTTCTCGGAGCTGCAACAAGTGTCAGAAGTAGTGCAGCTTCCCACCCAATGAATATCTTTACTTACTGGTAAGGCTGTGCTGCTGATGGTTTGTCCAGATGTGTGGGCTGTCTGCAAGTGGTTGACAGGTGTGCCACCCATGCCGGAACCTGGTGCAATCAGATTATTGTTAGATGTGCTGAATCGTTGGTTGCTAATGCCCTCCGATTTCCGTGATAACCCACTATGTGAGCTGTGGTCAGATGCTGAGCAATACCTCCGCGCCGGCTCTAGGGACACGTGGTCCCGCGGTCTCACGATATCGCAATTTCGCGAGTCTCTACCCTTCTCCATTTGTTTCTGCAGACTCTGCAGTGAGGAGGTTCTGTGGAGCAGCATTGCAATGCAATGTAACGCCTACCGCTGACTGCTTCTCTCATGCCACTGATCGCTGCCTATTGCCTATTGCAGCCAGGGGTGTATCTACCCATTGGCCAGGATGGCACTCGCCAGGGGCGCCAGCCAAGTAGGGGGCGCACCTGATGGTGCCAACCTCGGCCAATGGGTGGAATCTCTTAAGCCATAGTGTCTGGCAATACCTGGCGGAGGATTGCTCAGCAGGCAGGAGCTGGCGCCGGTGTCCAGCACCACAATGCACTACAGGGAAGTGAATGCACTACAGAAACTGAAAATAAACTACAACTCCCAGCAATTCTTGCTGTCGGGAGCTACTGGTGGCAAGGGCTGCTGGGAGCTGTAGTTTATTTTCAGTTTCTTCACGTAGTTTGGTGTGGTGCAGGACCCTGGCGCAAGCTCCTGCCTGCTGAGCGATTCTCCGCCCTCCATCCCAGGCAGCTCGGCACAGCAGGTATTGCCAGGCACTACGGCTATCTTCTGGGATGTTGTGGGTAGGGGACTAGAACTATGTGCTGTGTGGGGAGGCTATGTATGTGCTGGGAGTGGGGGAGACTACTACTATGTGCTAAGGGCAGGCTACAGCTATGTGCTGGGAGGGGGATGGGGACTTTGGCTATGTGCTTGGGGAGGTGAGGGGCTATGGCTATCTATGCTGGCAGGGAACTATTGTTATGTGATGGGAAGGGGGTGGGGACTACTGTATGACTGTGTTGGGAGAGGTGGAGACTACAGCTTTGTGCTGGGATGACTATGGCTATTGCTTGGAGAGGTGGGGCTATGGCTATTTACTGGGAGGGGACTATGGCTATGTGCTGGGATGGGGACTATGACTATATGACTGTGGGGGCTTTTCTGGCACTGTGGGGGCATATGTGTATCTGGCACCATGGGGGCATATCTGGCACTGTGAGGGCATATCTGGCACTGTGGGGGCATGTGTATCTGGCAACGTGGGGACATATCTGGCACTGTGGGGGCATATGTGTATCTGGCACTGTGGGGGCATATCTAGCACTGTGGGGGCATATCTGGCACTGTGGGGGCCTATCTAGAACTGTAGGGGCATATCTCGTACTGTGGGAGCATATGTTAATCTGGCACTGTGGGGGCATATGTGTATCTGGCACTGTGGGGGCATATGTGTATCTGGCACTATGGGGGGCATATGTGTATCTGGCACTATGGGGGGCATATGTGTATCTGGCACTGCACTATTGGGGTCATATGTGTATCACACACCTATTTTCATTGGCCACGCCCCATGTGGCATGTAGCCACGGTGCGCGCACACAGTACCACTAAGATTTATTTTCTACTTGCACCACTGGGTAGTGCCCTGCACTGCACTTCTTTGCACTACTATTTGATTATACTACCTAGCCTTGGGTGGCATTCACTGGCATTTCTATAATGGGTGCAGTGTGTGCGGTGCACACGGGCCCCTGAGTCCAGAGGGAGCCCCCACCGCACACACTGCACCCATTTGTAAAATACTTACCCCACCGAAGTCCAGCGCCAGCATCCGTAGCGCCACTAGAACACAGTGAATATGGCCCAGCGGCCATTTTCACGGCATTCTGCGCATGCGCAGTAGAGAGATCTCAGGGAAAATGTCCGCCGCACCATTTTCCCGAAGATCTGCGCATGCGCAGTAGAGTCTGAGCCCTCTAGTGCTCAGACTCTACAGCGCTCCAGGCAGAGAGGAGGGGGCCCGACGGAGGAGGCTGAACATGGTCCTCCTCCTCTCTTAAAACGCCCCTGGTGGCATTGCCTCCTCAGCGAGGCCAGGCACTGCTGATGTCTCCTCAGTGTTTTAAGAATTACTGTGTGGGCATAATGTGTAAAGGGAACGGCTACTGTGTGGGCATAATGTGTATAAGGGTTATTACTGTGTAGCGTAATTTGAATCGGGGGTACTATTGTATGGTCATGCCCCTTTCCCACAAGATCATGTCCCTTTTTTGCACATGCAGCTTCCCTATTTCAAATATGGGGGTCGCCAGTCCCTTAGTTTGCCAGGGGTGCCCAGACCACTGGATACACCCCTGATTGCAGCCTAGGGTTTCCTGTCAATGTTTGTCTGCGCCCACTCATAATTGGCGCCCTAGTTGCGGGCATGGTCTTGTGATAAGTGCGCTTATTTTGTTACAGTGAGTATTGGTCAAATTCACATCAGAGTAATTTCTTGAAATGAAAGATCTGGAGAAGCGCAAGAATCACCCTTTCTATTAAAATTCTAATCTTTGCGATCACCACTGCAGTATATCAGAAAACCTTCCTAACATTCATGGAGAGTTGCCTAGCATGAGATACAGTTTTTATTGTGCATCTTTGATGGTCCCATAGGCTTCGTAACAGTTTGATGGGCATATGAAACTCATTCTAACAATTTAATGTATAGCATAATAGAGGGCATAATGTGAAATCTGATATAATGCATTTCATTTTTGAATGGCTGTGCCTGTTTGTAGATACATATAAATGAGTGGATATACTGTAGTATCAAATGTGATGGTAAAACATTCTGCTCCTTTAAAATCAGAATCTCCCTCTGGATACAGTATGTAAAATATAGGATAACTGTAGCAGTGCACCATTATTTGTGCACCAAAAATGCATGCTATATAATTTTTTAAAGATGGCATAAAGTCGGTGCACATTTTTGGGGGCAATTAATGGTTGTTAGCTTAAAAACAGCTTGTCCCTCTAGTGTCATATGTTATATGAAATATAAAGGTTGCTCAAACAACCTCTTTAAAATAAAGTAAAATCTGTAATTAGATAATTGTCACAAATATGTTGGTAGACAATAATTAGAGGTGGTGATAATTATCTTATTGACATGGGCACTGTCATGACAGTCAACCATTTGAAGAAAATGTATTGCAAAGTATGAGCCCAGTGGATATGTAGGTGCATTTATGCATAAATAGTTTCTCAGCAACTCTGCATTTCTTCTGATACGTAAATGAATCCATTAAGTAAAAGGTCTGCAATTAAATACAAATCCTACGGAAGAATGAGTATGAAAAGAGCACAACCAAATGCATATACAAATATAATTAGCAGTACTATTTATTTCAAATAAATAATGTAATTAGAGTGACAAATACAAGCAGACCATTAAAAAAAATTCATGCTGAAAAATATTAACCAAATCAGTATAAATATCTCGAAATGTAAAGCATTAAAAAAACACAAAAACATACCTGAAACTATGGGGGTCATTCCGAGTTGATCGCTAGATAAAAATGCGCTCGCGCGACGTACTTTCACAACAGCCGATGTAGTTTTACACAAGATCTAGCGAGACTTTTCATTTGCAATGTCCGCCGCAGAGTGATTGAAATGAAGTGGGCATTTCTGGGTGTCAACTGAGCGTTTTCAGGGAGTGTTTGGAAAAACGCAGGCGTGCCAGGAAAAACGCAGGCATGGCTGGAAGAATGCAGAGCGTGTTTGTGATGTCAAATCCGGAACTGAACAGTCTGAAGTGATCGCAAGCGCTGAGTAGGTCTGGAGCTACTCTGAAACTGCACAATTTTTTTTTAGTAGCCGCTCTGCGATCCTTTCGTTCGCACTTCTGATAAGCTAAAATACACTCCCAGTGTGAGGCGGCATAGCGTTTACACGGCTGCTAAAAACTGCTAGCGAGCGATCAACTCGGAATGACCCCCTATAGTAACTAACACATCTCTACCATAATTAGAAGTATTACTTTTTTTTAACTAACTAGTTGTGTAAGACCAGGGCCGGACTGAGACTAAAAATAGGCCCTGCATTTATCGCACACAGGCCCACCTCGCGTCAGTGTCCGGCTCCTGGTATAGCCTCCTCCCCTTACTATTCCTAACTCCTCCTCCTTCTTAGTCTATGCTCTTAGAAATATAATTCATATTAGCGCAACATGCAATTTACGCCATTCACTGTATTAAAATGCACACATCAAAGCTCATCCTGCAAGGGATTCAAACAAGTGCCATACTCAGACAGTTGGTATTTGGTTGGTAAAGCTGGCACTTCATTGGTGTAGGTCACACACAAGGAAAAGGGAAGGCATTTTCCCAATTGACCAAGTCCTAGCTTAGCAGTTGTAGGAGGAGGATTAGGTAGTGTTCACTTAGGGCAAAGGTGCTGAACACAGGAGTACACATCTCTGCACACCAAAGCAGAGCCAAAACTACGCATTTTGGTGCCCTGTGTACATAAAGAGCATTGGCGCTACCCTCCATAATTGAAGCAGGGAGAGCACGCGCTGGGAACAGGCGTGACAAATCAATTGTACCCTTAAATTCAAATTATGCCAAACAGTAGTGCAGTGCCATAACCAGACATTTTAGCGCTGTATGCAAGAAACCGCATTAGCCCCCAAAAACACCCCCCAACCCCCATATACAAAACAGGGCCAGTGCGTGCCATAGGCGCGCACAAAAAATATAGGGGCATGGCTTCATGGGGAAGGGGCGTGACCTCAAAATAATAACAATTCATATTACAACAGGTAGAGCCACTTTTACACATTATGTCAGGTAGAGCCCCTGTCACACATTACTCCAGGTAGAGCCCCATTTTACACATTACTCCAGGTAGAGCCCCTATCACACAAAATTCCAGGTAGAGTCCCCTTTTACACAGTATGGCAGGCAGAGCTCCCTTTTACACATTAATGCAGACAGACTACCCTTTTAGCATATTACGGCAGCAGAATCCCCCTTTTTACACATTAGGCAAGCAGAGTTCCCTTTTTACACATTACAGCAGGCAGAATCCCCCTTTTACACATTACGGCAGACAAAGTCCCCCTTTTTACACATTAGGCAGGCAGAGTCCACTTTTTACACATTATGGCAGCAGAGTCACCCTTTTTACCCATTAGGCACACAGTTAAGCCTATTCACGTTGCGCCATACAGTAGAACCTCATAACACATTATGACACACCGTAGAAATGCTTCTTATAACACATTATGCCACACAGTAGTAGTGCTCCTTATATATTATGCTACACAGTAATGCACCCTACACATTATGTTTGCTTGGGGTGAATGAGCACCTAGAGACCTTATTCAAGGAAGGCTTTCTTTTTGGTGCACTCTTTTATTTATCGATTAGTTAGTAGTTAAAATATACCTCCCAACATCACCCTCTCCAGGAGGAACAAACGCTCTGCTCCTGGACTTCCCTCTTACTGTGTGATCACCATCACCTGTGCTGAAACACCTTTCTTATCCATTAACCCACAGGTTCTCAAACTCGGTCCTCAGGACCCCACACAGTGCATGTTTTGTAGGTCTCCTCACAGAATCACAAGTTAAATAATTAGCTCCACCTGTGGACCTTTTAAAATGTGTCAGTGAGTAATTAATACACCTGTGCACTTGCTTGGTTACCTGCAAAACATGCACTGTGTGGGGTCCTGAGGACCGAGTTTGAGAACCCCTGCATTAACCTGTTCAACACAGGTGCCAGCAATCATACATTAAGAGAAAAGTCCAGAAGCAGAGCATTGTGTCCCTCCTGGAGAGGGTCATATTGGGTGGTATGGTTAAAACATAACTTTTAATTTCAATTGTTTAAAAATTGGTGACACTAGTTGTATACAATTGTATTCTTAGAGGCTATATAAGTAGAACAGGTGGATACAATTGTATTCTTAGAGGCTATTAAAGCATAACTGAGCTTTTTGCAACACTTATAACTTGTTACACATGTGTCTCACTTGCCCAGTCACAATCAGTGTTCCAGGAACACAGAACAAATTTCTTAGTAATTCACACTTATAAATGCATATACCCTCTGTGCGGAACACTTTC
This sequence comes from Pseudophryne corroboree, assembly GCF_028390025.1. Classification (NCBI taxonomy): domain Eukaryota; kingdom Metazoa; phylum Chordata; class Amphibia; order Anura; family Myobatrachidae; genus Pseudophryne; species Pseudophryne corroboree. Next base: position 386,560,977 of record NC_086448.1, on the reverse strand, counting down.
TATATCTTATAGAAAAATACCAACTAATATTTTCGCAATACAGCTTTTTAGGATCCAAGTGGAATTAAGTATTGGTACATCTACATTGATCTAATATATGATTACTATTGCCATTTGTGGCACCGGTTAATAAACAGTCACTATCTATTTTTAATATTGAACTGTCAATTATACCATTTTTTACAACTAGTATCACCATTTTTTAAACAATTGAAATTAAAAGTTATGTTTTAACGAACTAACAAATCGATTAAAAAAGAGTGCACCAAAAAGAAAGCCTTCCTTGAATAAGCTCTCTAGGGGGTAAATTTACTAAGATGGGAGTTCTATTCAAGATGGGATGTTGCCAATAGCAACCAATTAGATTCTATTTCTTATTTATCTAGCACCTTCTAGAAGATAATACCTGGAATCTGATTGGTTGCTACGGGCAACATCCCATCTTAAATAGAACTCCCATCTTAGTAAATTTACCCCTAGGTGCTCATTCACCCCAAGCAAACATATTGTATCTCGCTTTCTGGTGCACCTCCAGCCCTTTGACACATGACAATTTTTAATGTACAAAAAAAGTCATAAACTGGTGTATTGTATTACTAGCTCTAAATACTTCTCAGTCCAGTGCATAATCACTTGAGGGGTTACCCTCCACCCACATATTACCCTACACATTATGCTACATGCTACATACAGCAATGCCGTTACAAATGCCACACAATATTAGTTCCTCTTCCAAAATATGTCACATAGTAATCCTCCTTATAACATTATACCACACAGTAATGCCCCTTACACATTATGACCCCCCCCCCCCCTTCAGCCTCTCATTTCCCCCTGTGCCCCTCCAGCAGCCTCTCACTGCCCCATCTGCCACCAGCAGGTGTGGATTTGGTGCCACCCAGTCAGCTGCACACTGGCAAGTAGTCATGGAGACAGTGGCCCTCATTCTGAGTTGTTCGCTCGCAAGCTGCTTTTAGCAGCTTTGCACACGCAAAGCCGCCGCCTACTGGGAGTGAATCTTAGCTTAGCAAAATTGCAAACAAAAGATTCGCAATATTGCGAAAAGACTTCTCTGTGCAGTTTGAGTAGCTCGAGACTTACTCTTCCAGTGCGATCAGTTTAGTGCTTGTCGTTCCTGGTTTGACGTCACAAACACACCCAGCGTTCGCCCAGACACTCCTCCGTTTCTCCAGCCACTCCCGCGTTTTTCCCAGAAACTGTAGCGTTTTTTCACACACTCCCATAAAACGTCCAGTTTCCGCCCAGAAACACCCACTTCCTGTCAATCACATTACGATCACCAGAACGAAGAAAAAACCTCGTAATGCCGTAAGTAAAATACCAAACTTCATAGCAAATTTACTTGGCGCAGTTGCAGTGCGAACATTGCGCATGCGCAATTAGCGGAAAATCGCTGCGATGCGAAGAAAATTACCGAGCGAACAACTCGGAATGACCACCCGTGCCTGAATCTTGTGCCGGTCACGAGCCAATCAGTATAATAAATATAATGTCCACAACAGTTAAATAAAACAATAATAAGTAAAAAAAAAAAAATGTCCTTTTTAGTCAATATCTGTCTAAAAAAAAACAAAAACAAAAAAAACATACAGTACAGTTCCTCACTCTGCCCTATCACAAGATACAATCCCCTGCCCACACATATGTCTTATCAGCACACTTATACCCCTTTCACACCACAAAAATAAACCATTATCGACCTGGTATATTGCCAGGTCGACACGGTCGCTGTGCGGTGTGAAAGAGGCCATGATCGAATTCCCGGGTCACCTGACCCAGTAATTCAACCCGGGAATAATGGCTGTAACACATGCTCCAGTTTTTCCCGGATGGCAAAAAGCCGGACAAAGTGCCTGCTGTGCGCATGCGCAGCATTAGACGCGGCTTGAAAAAAACACGTGTGTGAAAGCTCCCCTTCACACACACACACGGTTCTCTGCCTTCAAAGACGGCATGGCCCCGGCCCGGCAGCTGGACCTTCCAATGGATATTTCTGGCTGCAACCCGGCAGCCGGGCTGGGGCCGTGCAGTGTGAAAGGACCCTACCCTTTGCACTGTTCATTACAATACCGGCACGGGAAAAAAGCCATCGGGCTTTTTCCTGGCCGGCAAAATCCGGCGCGTTTGTTACAGCCCTAAAGCAGTGTTACTCCCAAGTTAAATACCGGGTCAGGTACAGTGTGAACGGGTTTCTGCGTCGATGCGACCCGGGACCCGTTCACTGCATAGGGAGAGGCAGCGTGGAGATGTTATCTCCCAGCGCCACCTCTGCACCTGCCCCCGATGCCGGCTTCGCCCCCGCCTGCGATATCAACCTAACCCGGCATATTGCTGGGTCAGGAGGGCAGTGCGAAAGGGTCCAATTCCTGGTTCCACCCGGGAAGGACCCATTTCTGATTCCCGGGTGGGACCTGGTATTGCAGTGTGAAAGGGGTATTACTGAGCAACGGAGACAAATATAATCAACACAAAGAATGGTTACCAGGTCAGCGGGTGCACAGGCAGGCGTCCATACACATACTCCTAAACCACCAATATACTATGTATGTATGTATGTATGTATATGTGTGTGTATGTATATATATATATATATATATATATATATATATATATATACAGAGCCGGCCCTAACCAATATGATGCCCTAGGCAAGGTTTTGGCTGGTGCCCCCTAGCACCACCGCTAGTTCCACCTGTGACCCTGCACCCCTTTCCCAGCACCATCATCCCTCACCCATAGCAGTCCTCATTTTGGTGCTCCTACTCCTAATTCTAAATAGGAACAGTGCACACATTCGGTGCACAGCTCAAAAAGGGGTGTGTTCTTGCTTGGAAGGGGCATGGCCACACAATAGTACTCTCAATTCAAATTACGCAACACACAGTAATGGAACTTTAGTCACATTTTATCATGTGATAGTGTCCCTAATTCACGTTACATCACACAGTAGTACCAATTTACCTTATATACGTTACTCCTCACAGTACAGGTAGTGCCCTTATTCACATTACATTTCACTGAATTGCTTCTTATTCACATTACACCACACCATAGTGCTCTCTATTCACATTAGACCACACAGTAGTGTCCTTTCTATACATTACGCCACACAGTAGAGCACCTTATACACATAATGTCACACATTAGTAATGCATTTATACACATAATACCACACAATAATGTTCCGTACATATGATACACATTATTAATGTCCTTATAAATATAATGGCACCTTACACATTATGCCAACCTTTATTAATGCCCTTATACACATTGGCCCTCATTCCGAGTTGTTCGCTCGCTAGCTGCTTTTAGCAGCCGTGCAAACGCTAAGCCGCCACCCTCTGGGAGTGTATCTTAGCTTAGCAGAAGTGCGAATGAAAGGATCGCAGCGCGGCTACAAAAAAAGATTGTGCGGTTTCTGAGCAGCTCGAGACCTACTCCTAGCTTGCGATCACTTCAAACTGTTTAGTTCCTGTTTTGACGTCACGAACACGCCCTGCGTTCGGTCAGCCACACCTGCATTTCCCCAGGCACGCCTGCGTTTGTATCTGACACGCCTGCGTTTTTCCACACACTCCCCGAAAACGGTCAGTTACCTCCCAGAAACACCCACTTCCTGTCAATCACTCTGCGGCCAGCAGTGCGATTGAAAAGCGTCGCTAGACCTTGTGTGAAACTGCATCAGCTTTTGTGAAAGTACATCACGTGTGCGCATTGCGTCCCATACGCATGCGCAGAAGTGCCGTTTTTTTTACCTAATCACTGCGCTGCAACCGAAAACCGCTAACGAACAACTCGGAATGACCCCCATAATGACACACATAATATCCGTTTCACATATGCCACACATTATTAGTGCACTTACACACATAATGACACACATAGTGCCCCTTACACATTTGCCGCACATTATTTATACACATGACATTGATACACATGACACATATAATGCCCCTTACACATATGCCGAATACTACTGCACAACCAACCAGCTGTACACAGCACTCACATGACCGCTAACACTGTGACCTCTGCCTCTGCTTGGATACAGATGTGTCCTCATACATCTTTCCTCAATATGGCATGCAGCAGGAGATGCCTGGTGTGAGTCAGCTGGCAGCTCTGTTATTGTCGGGCACCTTTTTTTGATGAAAATGCATCTTATTTGCATTATTATGTAGCTAGGATGCACAAGCAGCTTCTGTTGATTAAAATGGTAAGTAGCATTTTGTAGGCAGATACAGGCGCAGTCATAAAAACAGAATATAGGCATGCAGCATATCATTTTAATCAGCAGAAGCTGCTTGTGCCCCTATGCATAACAAATGCCCTAGGCACTTGCCTAGTTTGCCTATACCCGGCTCTGCCTGTACATACACATACTGAGTGGTGCAAGTAAAAAAAAATCTTGGCGTTACAGTGTGGACGCGCTGGAGGCGCACGGCAAAAAATTGGCCTGGTCACTGAACATGGGGTCATGTCAACATGACACCCCACATATTTCTCGTCACTCTGGGAACATTCCTTTCCATTCCAAATGCACCTTACTGTACCTATATTATGGTTTCTCACAATGGGGAACCTTTGAAGACAGCGTCTTCAGTCGCTATTCACTATTCATGTAGGAAATCACATGGTCCGGAAGATGCCTGTTTGTGTAGGAATATAACCAATGTCATCATCCTACAACACAGGTTCAACCAGACTCATGCCACCTGTGTCACCTTCTACCCCCTTTCAGCCACACCGCCATCTCCCCCCTGCACCTCTCAGCCATACCATCATCTTCCTCCCTGTGTCTCTCAATCACGCTGTCATCTCCTCCCTGCATCTCTCAGCCATACCGTCATCTTCCTCCCTGCATCTCTCAGCCATACCGTCATCTTCCTCCATGCGTCTATCAGCCATAACATCATCTTCTGCCCTGTGTCTCCCAGCTACACCATCATCTTTCCCCCCTGCATCTCTCAGCCACACCATGATCTTCCCCCATGCATCTCTCAGCGACACCACCATCTCCCCTGTGTCTCCCAGCCACACCATCATCTCCCCCTTGCGTTTCTCAGCCACACATCATGCCTAACGTACGCACCACCGCTATGGCAGTGTTGGCATGCAGGGGCTTGAGGCTACGCCAGTGGACTGCTGACGCAGACTCCAGGAAAGGCGTGGAAGGCCTACCACTCACAGGAGAGGCCTTGTTTGGAGATGAACTAGACGAATGGATCTCCAAAGCTACTGTGGGTTAGTCTACGTATCTTCCTTCCGCACCCCCCCCCCCTCCCCGACCAAGAAGACATACTGTATTCAACTTCTAAGTTTCAGTCCTTTAGGACGGCCAGGTTCAAGGGCTAATCCAGAGGTGCTTCTACGTCCTCCAGCAGCGCAAGAAGTAAACCACGCAAACCAGCAACTGCAGGTGCTCAGGAACAGAGCTCAGGCTCTGCTTCCTCAAAGACTTCAGCATGACGGTGAACCGCAGTGCCTGGAAGGCTGTCAGGTGGGAGCCTGACTACAATTATTCACTCAGATCTGGTCAAATTCGTGCCAGGACCCCTGGGTCATAGATCTTATTTCCCAGGGCTACAGACTGGAGTTCCAAGAGCTCCCACCTCACAGATTCTTCAAATCAGGCTTGCCAGTTTCACAAGAGGCAAGTATAACTTTACAACATGCCATCCAAAAACTGGTACAGACTCAGGTCATTGTTCCAGTTCCACCTCATCTACTAAACAAGGGGTACTATTCCAACTTGTTCATAGTATCAAATCCCGACGGTCGGTAAGACGATTTTGAACCTCAAGTCTTTGAATGCGTACTTACAAGTGTTCAAATTCAAGATGGAGTCTCTGAGAGCGGTGATCTCAGGTCTGGAGGAGGGGTAATTCGTAGTGTCTCTGGATATCAAGGATGCGTACCTTCATAATCCGATCTGGCCACCTCATCAGGCTCATCTACGGTTTGCACTGCAGGACTGTCACTACCAGTTCCAGGCCCTGCCATTTGGTCTCTCCACGGCACCGAGGGTGTTCACCAAGGTGATGGCAGAGATGATGTTTCTATTCCACAAACAGGGAGTAAACATAATTCCGTACCCGGACAACCTCCTGACAAAAGCGCTGTCCAGGGAGAGGTTGCTGGACAACATTGGTCTCTCAACCGAACTCCTCCAGGATCACGGGTGGATTCTGAACCTTCCGAAATCTCACCTAGAGCCAACACGGAGGATCCCATTCCTGGGAATGATACTGGACACGGAGTCACAAAAGACGTTCCTTCCGTTGGAAAAGGCATTGGTAATCCAGTTGATGGTTCGGGATGTCCTGAAGCCAACCCGGGTGTCGGTGCATCTATGCATTCGCCTACTGGGGAAAATGGTACCCTCTTACGAGGCACTTCAATACGGAAGGTTTCACGCAAGACCCTTCCAGCTTGATCTGTTGGACAAATGGTCAGGATCGCATCTTCACATGCACCAGAGGATCCGTCTGTTGCCAAAGGCCAGGATCTCCCTTCTGTGGTGGCTACAGTCTTCTCACCTCGTCCTAGGATGGAGATTTGGAATTCAGAACTGGATTCTGTTAACCACAGACGCAAGCCTCAGAGGTTGGGGAGCAGTCACTCAGGGGATGCAGTTTCAAGGAAGATGATCAAGTCAGGAAGTCAGCCTTCCAATCAACATTCTGGAACTCAGGGCCATATATAACGCCCTTCTGCAGACCTCACATCTTCTTCAAGATCGGGCAATTCAGGTCCAATGTAACGGCAGTAACTTACATAATCCGACAGGGCGGAACGAAAAGCAGAGCAGCAATGTCAGAGGTGTCAAGAATTCCCCTCTGGGCAAAAAGAAATGCTGTGGCGTTGTCAGCGGTCTTCATTCCGGGAGTAGACAACTGGGAAGCGGACTTCCTCAGCAGAGACGACCTGCACCCGGGGGAGTGGGGCCTTCACCTCAAGTGTTCAGGTGCTTGACAAGTCGATAGGGATATACACAGATCGACATGATGGCCTCTAGTCTCAACAAGAAGCTCAGGCGGTATTGTTCCAGGTCGAGAGACCGACAGGCGGCGATAGACGCCCTGACAACTCCATGAGTCTATCAGATGGTGTACTTGTTTCCTCCACTTCCTCTGATCTCCCTTTGTGCCACCTACGGCACCTTAGGATCTCAATGTGGTGCTGCAGTTCCTCCAATCGGACTGGTTTGAACCGTTATAGGAGGTGGACATAAAATATCTTACGTGGAAGACCGTCACACTGTTGGCCTTATCTTCAGTAAGACGTGTCGGAGCTGGGGGCTTTGTCTCACAAAAGCCCCTATTTAATTTTTCATGAGGACAGAGCTGAACTCAGAACTCGTCAGCAATTTCTTCCTATTGTGGTGTCCGCATTTCACATCAACCAACCTATTGTGGTTCCGGTTGTCACCGACACGTCTGCTACTTCAAAGTCTTTGGATGTTGTGAGGACTTTGAAGGTGTATGTGAAAAGAACAGCTCGTCACAGAAAAACTGACTCACTGTTTGTTCTTTACGATCCCAATAAGATTGGGTGTCCTGCTTCAAAGCAGACAATTGCACGCTGGATCAGACTCATAGGTGTGCGCAGGGGGGGTGCCTGGTGCGCACAGGCACCCCCTAATGTCCGGCACCCCGATCGCCAAGCAGGCTGATTACTGTCCCCTCTGCATTGCACCCTGTCAGGACTGCATTACTGACCGGACGCCTGGGTTAATCAAGGGTGCCACTGCCACCGGCTTTCAAACTCCCGGCTCCATCTCAGTGTACAAAAACAGCGTGATGTGATGTGATTACGTCATGTTGCTCACACGTCCACCCGTCACACCCGCCTCACGCCCACCTCTCTCCTTCTATTCTATGCCAACGCCAGCCACTGATGAGGAGCAGCATGCAGCCAGCATTCCTCTTAAGTAGACAAATTCAATACTGGCAGGCGGTTGTCAGCAGCATTGACACGTCACTCGTTTTTCCAGCAGCAGCACTACTAGTCTGCGACTGTCAGTGAGTTACTGACTTGTAAGTAAGCTGCTGGAGCTTGCAGGGGAAAGAGAGGGGGAGCCAGACCAGGCTGAGGAGGAACACTGTAATTGCAGTGAGTGCCATCAGGGGTGTTTGTTTGGTGCACACCACAACATTTGACAATGCATCTGTATTATTAGGATTGGTACAAGGGTGGATATTTTATATTGCGTTGACCATCAATAGATGGTGCTAGACACGCCCAAAAGGCGGTTCTAGACACACCCCTCCAATGGTGCACCCCTTAATAAAATGTGCTGCGCACGCCTATGATCAGACTTACTATCCAGCATGCTTATTCCACGGCAGGTTTGCCGTTCCCAAAATCTGTACAGGCCCACTCTACTAGGTCAGTGGGTTCTTCCTGGGCGGCTGCCCGGGGTATCTTGGCTTTACAGCTCTGCCGAGCAGCTACTTGGTCAGGTTCGAACACATTTGCTAAGTTCTACTAGTTCGATACTTTGGCCTCTGAGGACCTTTAGTTTGGTCATTCAGTTTTGCAGGAACCTCAGCACTCTCCCATCCGTTTTGGGAGCTTTGGTACATCCCCATGGTACTAAATGGAACCCAGTATCCTCTAGGACACAAGAGAAAATAGGATTTTAATTACCTACCGGTAAATCCTTTTCTCATAGTCCGTAGAGGATACTGGGCGCCCGCCCAGTGCTTCGTTCTTCCTGCACTGTTACTTGGTTAAGTAATGTTGGTTCAGCCGTTGCTATTGCTGATTCAAGTTTGGTTAGCTTGGCTTTCCTCTTGTTGTGTGTGCTGGTTCGGAATCTCGCCACCATCCTTATCTATCCTTCTCTCAAAGTATGTCCGTCTCCTCGGGCACAGTTTCCTAGACTGAGTCGGGTAGGAGGGGCATAGAGGGGGGAGCCAGCCCACTCTACCAAATTCTTAAAGTGCCTATGGGTCCTAGTGGACCCGTCATTATCCCATGGTACTAAACGGTCCCCAGTATCCTCTACAGACTACGAGAAAAGGATTTACCAGTAGGTAATTAAAATATTATTTTCTTTTTGCTGTGTTTTATATGGGATGGTATTGGATCCTGGATCTTAGGATGCCGGCAGTCAGAATATTGACAGCAGCATCCCGACACCTATTTGGTAAGTAAACTAGCACTAATCCCTTACCTTCCTAACCCTACTGACCGGACACCTTTTCTACCATTGCCAAATGTGTTTGCACTAACCATAGGCATAGTTGACAAATTTTCTGATTGCAGAACCATGGGACAGTTCTCATAACTGTCCTGCTACAAGTGGGACAGTTGAGAGCTATAGGTATTTTGTAAGTATAATGATCTGTGGCAATTACAATTGTGAGGTACTGTAATATACGTATCAACATCACAAAAATTGGGTCATAATGGGCCTGATTCTGAATGTCAACACATTGCTGTACAAAATCACAAATGCCAAATGTGTTCACAAAAAAATGCAATGATGGCAAGCTGTGTCCATACCTACACCAGTTGTATATGCAGCAGGTTTACGACAGGTATACATCAGAGACATGTAAAAAATGGCTTGAATACAGAAGGCATACCATTCACACCAGTGTATGATTATAAACAAAACAAAAATCTGTTGTTACAGGTATATTATGCATACACAAGCATATGATGTGTGGTATGCACATATCTTCTAGTGTTCACTCTATTGGGACGGACAGGGCAGGGCTAGAGATGTGCACTTGAAATTTTTCGGGTTTTGTGTTTTGGTTTTGGGTTCGGTTCCGCGGACGTGTTTTGGGTTCGACCGCGTTTTGGCAAAACCTCACCGAATTTTTTTTGTCGGATTCGGGTGTGTTTTGGATTCTGGTGTTTTTTTCAAAAAACCCTAAAAAACAGCTTAAATCATAGAATTTGGGGGTCATTTTGATCCCAAAGTATTATTAACCTCAAAAACCATAATTTCCACTCATTTTCAGTCTATTCTGAATACCTCACACCTCACAATATTATTTTTAGTCCTAAAATTTGCACCGAGGTAGCTGTGTGAGTAAGATAAGCGACCCTAGTGGCCGACACAAACACCGGGCCCATCTAGGAGTGGCACTGCAGTGTCACGCAGGATGGCCCTTCCAAAAAACACTCCCCAAACAGCACATGACGCAAAGAAAAAAAGAGGCGCAATGAGGTAGCTGTGTGAGTAAGATAAGCGACCCTAGTGGCCGACACAAACACCGGGCCCATCTAGGAGTGTCACTGCAGTGTCACGCAGGATGGCCCTTCCAAAAAACACTCCCCAAACAGCACATGACGCAAAGAAAAAAAGAGGCGCAATGAGGTAGCTGTGTGAGTAAGATAAGCGACCCTAGTGGCCGACACAAACACCGGGCCCATCTAGGAGTGGCACTGCAGTGTCACGCAGGATGGCCCTTCCAAAAAACACTCCCCAAACAGCACATGACGCAAAGAAAAAAAGAGGCGCAATGAGGTAGCTGTGTGAGTAAGATAAGCGACCCTAGTGGCCGACACAAACACCTGGCCCATCTAGGAGTGGCACTGCAGTGTCACGCAGGATGGCCCTTCCAAAAAACACTCCCCAAACAGCACATGACGCAAAGAAAAATTAAAGAAAAAAGAGGTGCAAGATGGAATTGTCCTTGGGCCCTCCCACCCACCCTTATGTTGTATAAACAGGACATGCACACTTTAACCAACCCATCATTTCAGTGACAGGGTCTGCCACACGACTGTGACTGAAATGACGGGTTGGTTTGGACCCCCACAGAAAAAGAAGCAATTAATCTCTCCTTGCACAAACTGGCTCTACAGAGGCAAGATGTCCACCTCATCATCATCCTCCGATATATCACCGTGTACATCCCGCTCCTCACAGATTATCAATTCGTCCCCACTGGAATCCACCATCTCAGCTCCCTGTGTACTTTGTGGAGGCAATTGCTGCTGGTCAATGTCTCCACGGAGGAATTGATTATAATTCATTTTAATGAACATCATCTTCTCCACATTTTCTGGAAGTAACCTCGTACGCCGATTGCTGACAAGGTGAGCGGCGGCACTAAACACTCTTTCGGAGTACACACTTGTGGGAGGGCAACTTAGGTAGAATAAAGCCAGTTTGTGCAAGGGCCTCCAAATTGCCTCTTTTTCCTGCCAGTATAAGTACGGACTGTCTGACGTGCCTACTTGGATGCGGTCACTCATATAATCCTCCACCATTCTTTCAATGGTGAGAGAATCATATGCAGTGACAGTAGACGACATGTCCGTAATCGTTGTCAGGTCCTTCAGTCCGGACCAGATGTCAGCATCAGCAGTCGCTCCAGACTGCCCTGCATCACCGCCAGCGGGTGGGCTCGGAATTCTGAGCCTTTTCCTCGCACCCCCAGTTGCGGGAGAATGTGAAGGAGGAGATGTTGACAGGTCGCGTTCCGCTTGACTTGACAATTTTGTCACCAGCAGGTCTTTGAACCCCAGCAGACTTGTGTCTGCCGGAAAGAGAGATCCAAGGTAGGTTTTAAATCTAGGATCGAGCACGGTGGCCAAAATGTAGTGCTCTGATTTCAACAGATTGACCACCCGTGAATCCTTGTTAAGCGAATTAAGGGCTCCATCCACAAGTCCCACATGCCTAGCGGAATCGCTCCCTTTTAGCTCCTCCTTCAATGCCTCCAGCTTCTTCTGCAAAAGCCTGATGAGGGGAATGACCTGACTCAGGCTGGCAGTGTCTGAACTGACTTCACGTGTGGCAAGTTCAAAAGGTTGCAGAACCTTGCACAACGTTGAAATCCTTCTCCACTGCGCTTGAGACAGGTACATTCCACCTCCTATATCGTGCTCAATTGTATAGGCTTGAATGGCCTTTTGCTGCTCCTCCAACCTCTGAAGCATATATAGGGTTGAATTCCACCTCGTTACCACTTCTTGCTTCAGATGATGGCAGGGCAGGTTCAGGCGTTTTTGGTGGTGCTCCAGTCTTCTGTACGTGGTGCCTGTACGCCGAAAGTGTCCCGCAATTCTTCTGGCCACCGACAGCATCTCTTGCACGCCCCTGTCGTTTTTTAAAAAATTCTGCACCACCAAATTCAAGGTATGTGCAAAACTTGGGACGTGCTGGAATTTGCCCATATTTAATGCACACAAAATATTGCTGGCGTTGTCGGATGCCACAAATCCACAGGAGAGTCCAATTGGGGTAAGCCATTCCGCGATGATCTTCCTCAGTTGCCGTAAGAGGTTTTCAGCTGTGTGCGTATTCTGGAAACCGGTGATACAAAGCGTAGCCTGCCTAGGAAAGAGTTGGCGTTTGCGAGATGCTGCTACTGGTGACGCCGCTGCTGTTCTTGCGGCGGGAGTCCATACATCTACCCAGTGGGCTGTCACAGTCATATAGTCCTGACCCTGCCCTGCTCCACTTGTCCACATGTCCGTGGTTAAGTGGACATTGGGTACAACTGCATTTTTTAGGACACTGGTGAGTCTTTTTCTGACGTCCGTGTACATTCTCGGTATCGCCTGCCTAGAGAAGTGGAACCTAGATGGTATTTGGTAACGGGGGCACACTACCTCAAGAAATTGTCTAGTTCCCTGTGAACTAACGGCGGATACCGGACGCACGTCTAACACCAACATAGTTGTCAAGGCCTCAGTTATCCGCTTTGCAGCAGGATGACTGCTGTGATATTTCATCTTCCTCGCAAAGGACTGTTGGACAGTCAATTGCTTGGTGGAAGTAGTAAAAGTGGGCTTACGACTTCCCCTCTGGGATGACCATCGACTCCCAGCAGCAACAACAGCAGCGCCAGCAGCAGTAGGCGTTACACGCAAGGATGCATCGGAGGAATCCCAGGCAGGAGAGGACTCTTTAGAATTGCCAGTGACATGGCCTGCAGGACTATTGGCATTCCTGGGGAAGGAGGAAATTGACACTGAGGGAGTTGGTGGGGTGGTTTGCGTGAGCTTGGTTACAAGAGGAAGGGATTTACTGGTCAGTGGACTGCTTCCGCTGTCGCCCAAAGTTTTTGAACTTGTCACTGACTTATTATGAATGCGCTGCAGGTGACGTATAAGGGAGGATGTTCCGAGGTGGTTAACGTCCTTACCCCTACTTATTACAGCTTGACAAAGGCAACACACGGCTTGACAAATGTTGTCCGCATTTCTGGTGAAATACTTCCACACCGAAGAGCTGATTTTTTTAGTATTTTCACCAGGCATGTCAACGGCCCTATTCCTCCCACGGACAACAGGTGTCTCCCCGGGTGCCTGACTTAAACAAACCACCTCACCATCAGAATCCTCCTTGTCAATTTCCTCCCCAGCGCCAGCAACACCCATATCCTCCTCATCCTGGTGTACTTCAACACTGACATCTTCAATCTGACTATCAGGAACTGGACTGCGGGTGCTCCTTCCAGCACTTGCAGGGGGCGTGCAAATGGTGGAAGGCGCATGCTCTTCACGTCCAGTGTTGGGAAGGTCAGGCATCGCAACCGACACAATTGGACTCTCCTTGTGGATTTGGGATTTCGAAGAACGCACAGTTCTTTGCGGTGCTTTTGCCAGCTTGAGTCTTTTCAGTTTTCTAGCGAGAGGCTGAGTGCTTCCATCCTCATGTGAAGCTGAACCACTAGCCATGAACATAGGCCAGGGCCTCAGCCGTTCCTTGCCACTCTGTGTGGTAAATGGCATATTGGCAAGTTTACGCTTCTCCGACGACAATTTTATTTTAGATTTTGGAGTCCTTTTTTTACTGATATTTGGTGTTTTGGATTTGACATGCTCTGTACTATGACATTGGGCATCGGCCTTGGCAGACGACGTTGCTGGCATTTCATCGTCTCGGCCATGACTAGTGGCAGCAGCTTCAGCACGAGGTGGAAGTGGATCTTGATCTTTCCCTAATTTTGGAACCTCAACATTTTTGTTCTCCATATTTTAATAGGCACAACTAAAAGGCACCTCAGGTAAACAATGGAGATGGATGGATACTAGTATACTTATGGATGGACGAGCGACTGCCGACACAGAGGTAGCTACAGCCGTGGACTACCGTACTGTGTCTGCTGCTAATATAGACTGGATGATAATGAGATGAAATCAATATATATTATATCACACTAGTACTGCAGCCGGACAGGTAGATATATTTATTATGTAATGACTGATGACGGACCTGCTGGACACAGTCAGCTCAGCAGCACCGCAGACTGCTACAGTAAGCTACTATAGTAGTATGTATAAAGAAGAAAGAAAAAAAAAAAAAAAACACGGGTAGGTGGTATACAATTATGGATGGACGAGCGACTGCCGACACAGAGGTAGCTACAGCCGTGGACTACCGTACTGTGTCTGCTGCTAATATAGACTGGAAGATAATAAGATGAAATCAATATATATATATATATATATAATATCACTAGTACTGCAGCCGGACAGGTATATATATTTATTATGTAATGACTGATGACGGACCTGCTGGACACTGTCAGCTCAGCAGCACCGCAGACTGCTACAGTAAGCTACTATAGTAGTATGTATAAAGAAGAAAGAAAAAAAAAAAAACACGGGTAGGTGGTATACAATTATGGATGGACGAGCGACTGCCGACACAGAGGTAGCTACAGCCGTGGACTACCGTACTGTGTCTGCTGCTAATATAGACTGGATGATAATGAGATGAAATCAATATATATATATATATAATATCACTAGTACTGCAGCCGGACAGGTATATATATTTATTATGTAATGACTGATGACGGACCTGCTGGACACTGTCAGCTCAGCAGCACCGCAGACTGCTACAGTAAGCTACTATAGTAGTATGTATAAAGAAGAAAGAAAAAAAAAAACCACGGGTAGGTGGTATACAATTATGGATGGACGAGCGACTGCCGACACAGAGGTAGCTACAGCCGTGGACTACCGTACTGTGTCTGCTGCTAATATAGACTGGATGATAATGAGATGAAATCAATATATATATATATATATATATAATATCACTAGTACTGCAGCCGGACAGGTATATATATTTATTATGTAATGACTGATGACGGACCTGCTGGACACTGTCAGCTCAGCAGCACCGCAGACTGCTACAGTAAGCTACTATAGTAGTATGTATAAAGAAGAAAGAAAAAAAAAAAAACCACGGGTAGGTGGTATACAATTATGGATGGACGAGCGACTGCCGACACAGAGGTAGCTACAGCCGTGGACTACCGTACTGTGTCTGCTGCTAATATAGACTGGATGATAATGAGATGAAATCAATATATATATATATATAATATCACTAGTACTGCAGCCGGACAGGTATATATATTTATTATGTAATGACTGATGACGGACCTGCTGGACACAGTCAGCTCAGCAGCACCGCAGACTGCTACAGTAAGCTACTATAGTAGTATGTATAAAGAAGAAAGAAGAAAAAAAAACCACGGGTAGGTGGTATACAATATTATATATATATTATATACAATTATATATATATATATATATATATTAAACTGGTGGTGACTGGTGGTCAGGTCACTGGTCACACTATCAGCAACTTGCAAGTAGTACTCCTAAGCAGACAATCACAATATATATTATACTGGTGGTCAGTGTGGTCACAATGGCAGTGTGGCACTCTGGCAGCAAAAGTGTGCACTGTACGTTATATGTACTCCTGAGTCCTGCTCTCAGACTCTAACTGCTCCCCACTGTCAGTGTCTCCCCCACAAGTCAGATAATATACAGTCACACTATCTATCACTTCAGCAAGTAACTAGTACTCCTCCTAATGCTCCCCAAAATTACTACTGTGTCTCTCTCTACTGTCTCACTCTCTTCTCTATAAACGGAGAGGACGCCAGCCACGTCCTCTCCCTATGAATCTCAATGCACGTGTGAAAATGGCGGCGACGCGCGGCTCCTTATATAGAATCCGAGTCTCGCGATAGAATCCGAGCCTCGCGAGAATCCGACAGCGGGATGATGACGTTCGGGCGCGCTCGGGTTAACCGAGCAAGGCGGGAAGATCCGAGTCGCTCGGACCCGTCTAAAAAAACATGAAGTTCGGGCGGGTTCGGATTCCGAGGAACCGAACCCGCTCATCCCTAGGCAGGGCACGACGCCCTGATAAAACAACGTAGAGTGAACACTATCTTCTACTAAAGCACCTCTCAGCCAATCAATAGCAGTTATGTAGTGCTGGTGAACATCATCATTATCAGCAGCATGTTTTTACACCAAACCTCATGCACTTGCAATTTAATCCTGCTTTGATGGACTTAAATACAGCTCTGTGCAGTTCTGCATATGTTCACAATTTCACAAATCCCCTCTCATTATACTGGATCTACGTTAGATGACCCTCTTCCCTCCCTCGTTACGCACTTCCAGCAGCAGACAGACATAATTGTAAAATCTGCATACGTTCACATGACTATGAACTGTTTCTTGGGCATGCAATGACACAAATTGGCATTCTTTCAACTCATCATCAACCAGTATATATATTTACTTAAGCCGCTATGGATGAACATACCACCTTTTCTTTCTTGCTTCTTTACAGTGGCCTATGATTTAAATATCACAATTTTGTGCTATTAGCTCTTTTGCTCATTCATAAGACGGTGCCAGTGTGGGCGACTAGCATGTACTGTAGATACAGAAGGACAGGGTGACCTGCCTGTTTGCATGCTCTGAGCAGTGCATGGAGAAATCCCATTGCTTAATATTACACTTCCTGCTAAAGGAGCATCTGGACATGAAGAGTAAGACTTTCATGGGGAGATGTACTAAGCCTTGGAGAGTGATAAAGTGGAGGAAGCTGAAGTACAATCAGCTCCTAACTGCCATGATACAGGCTGTGTTTGAAAAGTGACAGGAGCTCATTGGTTGGTACTTTACTGTATCTCCATCAACTGTCTCACTTTCTAAGGCTTAGTACATCTGTCCCTCAGTGACAAAGATGAACAAAGATCTTCAGGTTTGACCCACAAGTTCTCGCCATACCCATAAGCCTTGAAATAGACAAAACATTTCACAAAGTCTTAAAAACTTTCAAATTATTGACACTCTACACAATGCCACAGGTGGTGGTCAAGCCATCTTAATAGCATTGTAGGCTGTGGGCAAAGCAATGCACTGAGGCCCCTACACACCCATGCAAACTAATAAAAAAAAAAATCCTAACATCCCCTTTTGCAGTCTCATGAAATCTATCCACATGCTTCCATAAAGTGAATGGCAGTTAGCTCTCGAATTGGAGGATAGCTCCAGCCATCTACCAATCAGCATACTGGCAGCTATTCACTGTCAGGCTGCAGGCTAGGAGGCAGGTTGAGAATGCTTCCTCGCTGCTCTGATTGTGTGACCACCACCTACCACTGCTCGAAGGCCCCTAGAATTGTGGGGCCCTAGGTAGTTGCCCAGTGTGCACATACGTTAAGATGGCCCTGGTGAATGTTTTAAAACTAGACCTCCAAATAGAACTGACAGTTGTCAGGAATGAAATGTAGAATTCTGACTACATTTTGAAGGTTGAATGTAATTTATGGATCACAGTATTTGTTATGAAAACTTGGATCACTATGTACAGTAAGAACTATTGAGGGAGAAAAATATTTTGTAAGTTTATACCACCAGAATTGAGTGTATATTAAAACATTTTAGATATGTATCACCTAATTAATAAACCTAGCCATGTATAAGGGATAACACATCCTCTATAACAAGCCCAGACATTATACAATCCATTCTCTGGTAATTCCCAAACTATCGTGCCACCTTGTTATGCATTTGCCCCATTCCCTAGACATATAGTTTCAAAGTTCTGTATTTTTTTGCTAACAAAGAAGGAACAGACTACTACCGCTGAGGTGGAAGGGTGAGTGAGGCCTTCCTGTACATTTTCCTCAATCTCTTTGTGGACTGCAGAGAAAAAATAGCTCCTATACTGATGTTCCAGGGTTCCAAGAAGTAGTGCAATCCCAGCATACTATTTGTAGGGAGGAATAATGTTTATTAATGTGGATGGTTGTATGTTGGGCATCACGGAGTGGGTAATGGTTAGCATTACTGCATCACAGCACTGAGGTAATTAATTTGATTCCCATCATGCTCCTAAATGTGTGGAGTTTGTATATTCTCCCCATTTTTGCATGGACTTCCTCTGGGTACTCCAGTTTCCTCCAACAATCCAAAAATATATTGGTAGGTTAATTGTCTCCCAACAAAATTAACTCTAGTGTGGGTGTGTGTGCGTGTGCATGTGCATGTGGTAGGGAATATAGTTTGTAAGATCCTCAAGGCAGTGGTTCCCAAACTGTGTCCTCAAGGACCTGTAACGGGTCCTATTATAGAAATCATATTTAATATATAAGACATAATGTCCTTAAAGCAGTGGTTCACAAACACTGTCCTCAAGGACCCGTAACGGTTCATGCTTTCCAGGTCACCCAGCAGGTGCACTGTGTATGCTAACAGTCACGTTTTAAAAATTCACAGGTGACCTGGAAAATGTGAACCATTAGGGATCCCTGAGGACCGAGTTTGTGCTATAAGACCATTATGTCTTATATATTAAATATGATTTCTATAATAGGACGGAGCCCACACATTCATTCAACACATCTTAACAAATAACAGTACTGGCCCAGATTTCCTATTTCCTTGATAAATCTGAACATGGTAAACAACATCTTGCTGTCTGAATGAAAAATTAATGTCAAGTGGAGTTTCTTTATAATATTTTACTTTTTTTATATATATTTGTTTACATTATAATTTTTTTGTAAACAATGTAATTCACTGTTGTAAATGAAAAGGTATAGATGTTCTTTCATTTAGAACTATTTCTTAATTAATATCATTTAAGCATCATACAGTGATGTGCCTGCTGCATCAAAGGGTTATTTTTTTTTTTTGTACAAAACAAACTTTAAATTACAGTATGTGCAGCATTAAGGAATAAAATGCTTTACAGAGAATACACAGCCTGGTTCAGAGGGGGGCACAAGTGCCACAGCAGCTGTGATTCCGTATGCAACAGCTTAAAAAAAATCTGCAAATGTTGCAGCCGCTGAGATTTGTATTGAGATGCCCACTGAAAGAGTCTCAGATCTGCCACTTGCGTACGGAGACACCGGCATTGGGTGCACATCGATTGATAATTGACCTGAGTAATCCTATGGCCGTCGGAAGTAAGACATTGGAGCCATTATAAATGCATACAGGATCACAGGTGCAAGCTGTGACATGCTTCCGGAATCTCAGTTGCCACTCCATTATAGCCCACAAATGTCTCCTGTCTGTCACTCCCTTTGCAAGAAAATCTTCACTGTGACCATGGCGGTACATACACAGAGAGACTTATACGCATGTGGCAAAAAAACACTTCACTTCGTACAAATGCGACATTGCATCCATTTTTGAATCAGGACCACAATCTTTGTTTCAGCAATAACAACAAAGCACCTGTGTGCCTGTCTGACAAGTTGCATTTAGTGCTTTAGGAGTTCAGGTTGTGTGAAAGCATATGGAAAAGTGTTTTTTTCAAACATAAACTTGATACATGTACAGTGTATCACTGAATAACTGGTTTATTCAATGGTATATCATTTGTTTAAAGAAAAAAACAATTGAATCACATTTAATTGTCTGATAATGTAAGAAATGTTACCGTAATTGACCTTTTAGCATTTGTTTTATTTATTTACTGTAGGAGTCTTGTGGAATCTTTCTTCTTGTGATGCCCTTAAAATGCCAATAATTCAAGATGCCCTTGCAGTGTTGACCAATGCAGTGATTATCCCACATTCTGGTTGGGAAAACTCTATACTCCATGATGATCGCAAAATACAATTACACTCAACACAGGTGCTGCGTAATGCCACTGGGTGCCTAAGGTAAGACTCAGTCTATAACAAGTATAGAACAGAGAGCATTTATGTATTGTATGCATTTAACTATAGATCAATTACTTTCACAGTCCCAAGCATCCTATGTAAAAAATGCTAATGCTGCTTCTCACCAGTATGGGGGAAATTCAAGTGTTTTGTGCGATTGTGGCCACTAGATGGCACCCGACTGAGCAATTAGTGTTGCTCCATTCGGGTGCACTCAGCCGCCGGAGTTGACATTATTGTTATGTTGTTCATCATTTTGATTGGCTGGTAACTAGTAGTATTATGATTTACAGCAAAGGTAGTCAATTATGACAAATGTGTCCAGACATATTTATATACTTTAAATTGCAACTGAAATGTGTAATTTTTTTTTTAATTACTAGCATGTATTTTAAAGTATATATATTATTCATACCTCCCAACATTTTTCATTGACGGGTCAGGACCCCCTTCCAAAAAAGGGACATGGTTTTGTCTCCATAAATCGCAGCCCCTGAATGACGAAAAATTTTTTGCCAAGCCTGCATGACACCCCTCCATTTCGCATCAGGTTGGGGGTTCCACTCTGCACTGAATGGATGCCAGACACATGCTCTCGGCATCTATTCACGCCTTTGCTGACACTGCTGCTTAGTCCTCCAACCTCCCACCTGCTTGCGGAACATTGTGGCCTTCAGGTTGGGACAGCGGGACATTCCCGGGATGATTTGGAGGTATGTATTTTGTGTCTACAGTAGGAGTTAAATAAAGCCATTATTTAATTTGGTCAGACAACATATTACTTTAACTATAATTATTGTCCAGAACACTGCCCTCCGACTGCACTACACTGCCAGATCACATAATTGGCCCATACACACGGTGAGATTCGGGCTATGCCAGATTCTCACTATGCAACAGGGGCTAGGCGGGCACATAGTCAGTATCGCAAGCACACTCATTATGTGCTTGCGATACTGACTATGTGCGATTTTGTGTCAATTTTGACTCTCTCTTCTATAGAGAGAGTCAAAATTGACTTACCTGCACAGTCTATCTATTCTTGCGATGCCGACCGCGCAGGACTGCGCATCAGCATCGAATCGGGATCGCAAGGTGACTTTCACCTTACGATCTTCACTATCTTTTCTTACGATTTTGACTATATAGTCAAAATCGTAAGAAAAAATCTCACTGTGTGTACACACCATAAGCTTGATTTTGAATCGGACATATCCTCAACCACTTTTCTGTTTTCTTCCTTATGCTAAAGTGAGACACCTATGTATGCCGAATATCGGTGACAGCACATATGGAAGACCATCCCATTCACTGTTTTTATGTCTGCAGCTGTATCTCTCATCATTAGTATCATTACCAAACCCACGCTGTGTTCAAAAAGGCTTCTCTTCTGTATCAGCATGCTATTAATAAACACGAGTGATGACTTACACGCCCATGACAGTTACAATACACTCCCACAAGACGGACTGGTTCAGTGTGTCTGCATGGCAGCCACTCAGTTACTGCCCATAAACTCCCGTTTTACTGAAAGAGTGCTAGGTCAATGGACAGAATCTGTACACACTTGTAAACTCTGTCCAAGTGCATATTGCTGGTCTAGTGCATGTGCAGTCCCTGATTTGTTTTAGTGGCATATAGACCAGTATCCGTGAAATCCGTTCGCATTTCCGAGTCAGAATCCAGCCCTATTTCAGCAATCTTCTAGGAGTAAAAGAAAGTCTGCTCTGTTTATTAAATCAACTATGTAAACTTAGGACTACGTACAGTAAATTAAAACATTTTTTTCAAGCACGGCAGCCATTTTCCCGGTGTTTCGTGCCTGTACTATAAGAAAATCACAGGGAAAATGGCAACCCCACACCATTTTCCCAGAGACCTGCGTATGCACATTAGACTCTGGGACAGAGCTATGGTCCCTATTGTCTCTAGTACCTAGAGTCTACAATGCAGCTGGGCAATGCTGTAATTGCGAGCCATGCGCCCATTTTCTGTCACTGGGGCATGCCCCCAATCCCTCTGTCTCCTTTGAATAGGCGCTATGTGCACAGCATCTATTCACTGTGGAGCTACGAGTGAAAGGGAGCCTCCCAACTGCTCCCCAGCTACACGGTGTCCCACGGGTGGGACAGCGGGACAGTCCCAAGAAAATGGGGACAGTTGGGAGGTGTGATATTGTTACAACTGAAGGAACCTCTTCTTTGACAAGTCTGTGTTCTCCGAAGATCTTATGGGGAATGACCCTTGTACACCCCAGGCTAAGGCTTGTAGAACTCTCCAGCACATCTTCTAGCCCATAATAGGTGCTATGTGCTTACCGGTACTGGGATGGCACCAGGACTTACACCACTGGAGGTAGTACAAGCTTAACCTGGAGTGAACCATATCAGTGCTGGTAGGCGAGAACACAAAGTAACACTAAAAAAGAAGACTAGGGATGAATGGGGAAAAGGAAAGGCAAGAAATGGAGATCAGAAGGAAACTGAGGAGCGAAGAAAGGAATAACAAACCGAGTCTGAAAGAAAAAAGGAATAACAGAGACAAAACACAAAGAGTACCCCAAAACAGGGAAATAACCTCCAGATAGGGAGGAGCAATAAACTACTACTGAACCCTGGTGCACTAGTGTAAAAATAGAGAGGAATAAAGAAAAGGATTTTTCTGAAGAGAATGAGGATAAACAATAGACACTTAAACACAGAACTCTCCCAAATTTTGGCCAGCTCTCGGGCGAGGGGCGTACATAAAGTACACAAACCAACTGTATACTAGAGAAAGAGGTTAGACAAAACAACAATAAGATAGAGTTACTGACTGTGGGAGTACTGAAGGTATGTAGGAATGATCTATAACAGAGGAAACACAAGACTGTATAACAGGATGATGAGGAGTAATTTTAGCAGAAATAACAAACACAACTAGACAGATTATGCAACTAACACAGAGTTAGATGCTGAAAATGATGTAAATGACACAGAGATGGATACAGGAATACTGCAGAGTTGGATGCTGATAATTTTGCAACTGACAGAACTGGACACAGGAATACTGCAAAGTGGGATTCTGATAATTATGCAACTGACACAGAGCTGGACACAGGAATACTGCAGAGTACGGTAGAAGAATAACGAGACAAAGGTATCCACGCTAGTACTAGAACCTAGAGACAAGGGCTCCCGCTGCAACCAGGAACTATGACCAGCAGGGAGTGAGAGACAGACAACACACATATAGGTGGCAAGAGCCAATGAGAGTCACAGCACTGCCAGCCTCCCCTAATTACCAACTCTCTGCAGCTGTGCTACTGCAAATCCACCAGCCACCCGACTTACACAAGAGACAAAAACAGGCTGGAGTCAGGTAATGAAGCATGTCAAATAAGTGTGCTGCTTCCAGGTTGCTAGGAGACAGCCAGGAATACAAACAGAAATTAGCCGCAGCAGCAGCTCATAACAAATATAGTGAATAGTTACAATTTTAGCCAATGCTAGTGTCTCCAAAAAGTCTTTCAGTTTCTATAGCATAATCTTGGAAGTGTCCATCATAAGCATGCATCTACCTCAGCGAGGACTTTGCACCGTAGCTAATCTAAAGTGGAGTTTTGTTATAGGTTTACTTTTTTCTTGGTATGTTGTTTTACTTTTTTTTCAATATTACATTTTTGTTGAATTACATGATAACAACGTAAACATGGTGATACAAAATATGAAAAGGAAGAAGGGGGGATACAAGGGAAAAATGGGGGGAAGGAGAGACAATGCTCACTGACATCTGTGACATACAGAAAGGCATATGGTATAACGTGTAAATACAAGAATAAGTCAGAGTAGGCACTGAAAGCAGAGTACTGTGAAAATTCAAATATCAGGGTTAGCATCTGGAGATTCATTCAAGTTAAATGTCCGTATCTGGATTCTTTGTTGGAGTACCTTTACCCTCTGTTACATACAGTACCAAGGATACCATTTCACAAAAGGAGAAGAGGGAGACATGGAGTATGGGACCTCACAAGTCTCCATTTCAAAATGAAAGAGTTTTAGTAATGAAGGGAGGAGAGGATGATTTCCATTATTTTACATTCTAACAAGAAAAAAAGAATCTTTAAAAAATGAGTTTGCTGGCATTCCTCAGGTACAGTACAGTATGTGTTGCATTTCATAATATCCTGTCTCTTTTCATCCACCCTGTCCATAAGGAGCTGAAGGTGATTACTGCAGACAGACTGAGGTGCTCCTGTCTTTCAGCTACAGGCGCCTTGCTGTCCAGCTATGAGACTAAAGTCCCCTATACTCAGCACAAGAGAAGTAATCACACAGGAGCAGTGGCGTAACTTTGTCCCAAATGCCCGGACGCAAGATAAATATTAATGCCCCTCCCTCGCTATATCTATCTATCTATCTATCTATCTATCTATCTATCTATCTATCTATCTATCTATCTATCTATCTATCTATCTATCTATCATATGTAGTGTTCTGAAATATCTTCATATAGTTAGAATTCTCATGCTTACTATGATGGAGCAAATAGCTTCATCTGTAAGGTGTCTGATTCCAGTGTAATAGGTTGTGAGTTTTAATCCTGTGTATGATACTTGAAAAATGAGTATCTATAATAAAGAGGGTGTGACTTTTAAGGTGCAGGGAGGAAGAGATAGCGGCTATCAATTAACTTAAATGAAAGGTGTTGCTGAACACACGGAACAGGAGGAGAGGTGCCCCCTTACAGAGCAGGAGCCTGGTGGCAGCCGACTCTGTTGCCTCCCAGAGTTACGCCTCTGCACAGGAGTCCTCTGATTCTGTTTTCTCCTTGATAAAACTCTAACCTGTATTAATATCTGTTTTTACTGGAGCATGTGTACACTATGTTGTTAGAGTATTCCTTGTCCTTAAACTAAACTGATTTACTTGCAAAACAGATGCCAATGTTGCTATCTGTAAATCATTTTATGACACAATGTGCTTTTAATTTAATTTGCCCCCCAAAAATAAAAAAATCTACATATCTTTTTTAAGAACAAAACTTGATTTTAAACAAAAAAATTGTACTTACTTTTTTTGTAAAAAAAAGCCATAAACTAGTGATTTCCCCAGGGATGGCAGTGTCTTCCCCTAGTCCCTGGCTGATTGATGCTTCTTTCTTCAAGCTACAGTACAGTATTGTCTTCCACCATGTCAAAGCCTTGTCTTTCTCATAACAAAAAAAACAAAACAGGAAATTAAAATGATACTATCAAAAGTGGACTCCATCCATAAAAGTCCATTACCAGTCAAATTAAATCAATTAACCATGTGCTGCTCCTTTTGAAATCTACAGTGAGTGTTATACAGTCACCTGAGTTGCTGGCTCATCAATACAAGCAAAAATAAGAATTACTCTTGGATTTTATGGCAAACAAGTATTACAACACGCTTCCCATACTATTTATTCAATGTGTTCACAATCTTCGGCCATTAAAACATCACTGTTATATAACTTAAGTAAAATACTTATTATTTAACATAATTAAAGCAGTTAATGTTAGGCACGTGTGCCTAGTAGACACCCCAATGGTTTTGCTCATGTATACATTTATTTAGAAATTATATAAATAGACAATTTTATAAAAGTGTAATTATATCAGCACAACAGCAGATAACATCTACAAATTAAGATTAATTAACAAAAGAACACAATGGGCAATATTGAAATGTTGTTCTGCCAGCAGCCACTAGATGTTGCCCAAACGAAGATATTTCATTGTAGCTCATTTCGGCTGCGATGTCTTCCGGCGTCTGCATTGTCAGCTCGCACCCCCCTGAGGGTGGTGAGCTGAAATGTATGAAAAGTGACCTGTTTTTCACAATCATGTCCAGCACTTTGGTCCTGTTTAGCTGCTTTACGCACAATGTTTATGCGCACAAAAAATTTTTTTAATCCCTCCCCGCGATCTCTAGTCACTTTATATCTCCCATTTTATATGTGAATCTCTAGTGAAATGATGGGGGAAGAATGTAATAGAGGACATTATTCAGCTTCAATTACAATGCAGCAAAAATGCAGATCGACCATCTGCACGTGTGCAGGGTCAAAAATCTCCCATCTGCACATGCGCAGGGTCAAAAATGCGATCGCATGGAGGATGACAGTGGTGATGAAGGGGTGTGGCTGGGAAAACTCGTGTAGATCCAGGTCATTTTCAGGGCAGCCATATGACAATGCGGCCTCTGCAACAGGAAAGATTGCTCTGGTGCGCCGGAATATGCAGCATAACGGAGTATGCAGGGACTACCGGTAAAGTCAGCTGATTGCGCAGCTACCTTTGCGGGGCGGCTCTTCATATGCTGGGCAGCCTTGCCCTGTGCTGAGTGGCCCCCAGCATGCGAGTGCTAGCAGTTGCAATTTTGCTTTTTTTTTTTTTAGCAAAACTGCAACTGAAGCTGAATATGGTTATGAGTGCGCGAACCACGAAGTACGGGACTTCATCCGAGTTCTCGCATATTTTTAAAGCAGCAATCAGTTACACGTCAAAACAAGGTTGGTTTTGCTGTGTAACTGATTTCCACTTTAAAAATATGTTAGAACTTGGACGAAGTCCCGTACTTCCTGGTTCTCACACTCTGCTATATTCCGTCGATATAGCTAATGTCTTTAACTTGACAATCCAATAAAGGCATTGTGTATATACTTACTATTCTGTGTTTATTTCATGCTCTTGATACTATAGAAAGGAAAAAACACAATTCTCAAGATAATGGGCATTATTTAGAATTGCATATAAAGTGACTGGAAGATGTATCTTGGTGCAAAATTGCCGCATTGAGCATATGCTCAACTTGCAGCCTTATTATTAACTGTTTTAAAGCCCGAACATATTATGTAGAAATGTACATTGAGAGGATGGTAATACATATAAATGACATATAATAACATGAAACAGAAAGCATGGCCCCACCCAAATAACTAAACAATTTAAAAAAAGAAAGAAATTGGATTTTTGGATGCACATTTTCCCTATACAAATATGGTGTATAAAATATGGTGTATAAAATATAACTTTTGTTCATATATTGACTAAAAATGCGTGTCATCTATACTTCACATTAATTATGCCCTTTGGCTTTATGATTCTTGTGTATTTTAATGACTAATTAGCCCACTAAGAGGCTAAATTAAGCAAAGTATCTAGAAAGTAATGAAGAAAATAAAAGGGGGGGGCGGGGTTGTGACATGATGAGAAATAACTGTGTTCACAAATAAAACTGATACTCAAATTATTTCTTGTGTCCTGTCCTTATTTACACATGTAAGTAGAACGTAATCTTAGGGCTGTTTACCATTTACACTTGCCTACAAACAATAAATTCACTGGTACTACAGCATAATGGGATACATGTACATGTACTAGGTCGACATGTGTATTAGGTTGATATGTACTAGGTCGACAGGTCAAATGGACGACATGAGTTTTTCACATACTTGATGATCCACATGGACTATGATTGGAACGGTAACCTTGCGAAGCGAGCCATGCGAGGGGACACGGTACACTAATTGGGGTTCCCCGTCACTTTACGAAGAAAACGACACCAAAAAAGTCCAAAAACTCATGTCAATCTTTTCACCTGTCAACCTAGTACATGTCGACCAAATGCCCATGTCGACCTGGTACATGTTGACCTTCACTGGTCGACCTAATGATTGCCGACCTAAGTTGAGTCGACCCAACGACCCATACCCGCATTTCATTGTGCAAAAAGCCACTCATATTGTCCAGCATTTATGGTTAAATGTAGATCTCCAGCTGGGAAATGGTTACATATTATGTAATTTTATTTCTGAGCAACATTGTAACAATTTGGTGCAGCCACTATAAGCTATGCACATTTGTGATACACAGGGGTATATGTACTAAGCTCCCGATTTTGACCGAGATGCCGTTTTTTCTTCAAAGTGTCATCTCGGGCATTTACTAAGCAGAAATTACGGTAGTGATGAGGTCATTCGTAATTTTTTTGAAGTTCTTGTAAAAAAAATATGAATCAATACACCATCGGTCAAACGCGGCTTTTTAGGTATGAATCTCGGTCATTTACTAACCATTCGTATTTGTATTGTGTACCGTGAAAATGCCTTTGCGGTCGTGAAAAATTACAAATCGTAAAAAAGTGCTAAAAAAAAGTAGACCTGCTTTTGATAAGCGTGTTTACATGTGTATTCAATTATCCATTAGTCACACCTGAATGTTTGGCCCTATAAAACAGTCCCAAGCACATTTTGAAAATCTCTCACTCTGAAATGGCTGCTGCTACAGATTTTCTTGTTGCTGGTGGATACCTGAGACTGCTCCATGAGTCTTCAAGTAATCTGGGCCAGGTAAGTCAACATGGTCAGCAGGTTGAACAGGTGCCGCGGACGTTTTTTTAGGGGGCGTTTAAACTTAAACGCATTGTCTGATGATAGGGTCATACAGATGTTTCGGCTAAATAGAAACAACATTTTCCGTCTGTATGACCTTGTCAAACTGGGCCTAGACCCTGAGACAGCACGCTCTCGCTCTGTCTCAGGCCTGCACAAACTCCTGTCTGTGTTGCACTTTATGGCTACTGGGAGCTTCCAGGCTGTGACAGGCGACGTCATTTGTATCTCCCATCCCACCTTTTCCAAATATTTGACTCAGGTGAGTTGAAATATACATACACGTCTATGTCTAAGCGTTGCTTCTGTTAGGTCTTACAACACAGTATTGTATTGATTACAGATCATGACACTCACCTTATATGTATTAATGTCCACTCAGGTTTTGGATGTCTTGGAACCCCATATAGATGCCTCTATCTGCTTCCCTACCCAGGAGTCAGAGTGGCATGCAGTCAGGGTAGCTTTCTATGAGCTTGCTGGCATGCCCAATGTGCTGGGTGCCATAGATTGCACACACGTTGAGCTGAGACCACCTAGGGGCAGGCAATATATATTTACAAATCGGCATTCGAGGCAATCAACTAATGTCCAGGTGGTTTGTGATGCAAATCTAAAAATTATGAGTGTGGTTGCAGGTTACCCTGGCGGCTGCCATGACTCCTTCATCCTCAGTCAGTCATCCCTCTTTGATAAATTTGAAGACGGACAAATGCCTGATGGCTGGCTGCTGGGTATGTTCCAAGTGTGTTGTGTGTATGTGTGTTAACTTCAAACTCCTGTTTTTTGTTTAGGAAATTAATCATCATACACATGTACTAATGTTGCCTATATCTGTATTTCAGGTGATGGTGGTTATGGCTGCTACTCTTGGCTCCTTACTCCATTGTCCCAACCTGATTCTCCTGCTGAACACAGTTACAATCATGCACATAAGTCTACGCGGAATGTGATAGAAAGATGTTTTGGGGTGCTGAAATCTAGGTTTCGGTGTCTGGATAAATCTGCTGGGCTTTTGTTGTATAGTCCCTCAAAGGTGACTAGGATTGTGTTCTGCTGCTGTTTTCTTCATAATCTGTGTTTGAACCAACATCTTCCACATGTTGCTGAAGAAAACAGCCAGCAAGCAGAGGAGTTAGAAACATCTGGTGACAGTGTGAGTACAGATGTAGGGAGGCAGGTAAGGCAAGAAGTAATTTTGCGTTATTTTTCCGGTAAGTATTGTTTATTTTTCACTAACCTAGACTAACCACTTTTATTAAATGTATTGTTTTTTTTTTTTTTTTTTGCGTTACTGTTTGTTCTTTATACTGGTCTGCACATTTATACTGTAATTTGAATTACTTACAGTGTCACTCATTACCCCATTAAACCATACATTGCGTCTTTTAAAATGATTTGCACGGACACAGGGATTTCTGGGAATACAATTGTTTAAATTTTATTTTGTTCAAAACATTTCATGCAGCCTTCATTTTTTTTTGTGTGTGCTGGGTGCAGAGGTTTGACCAGGGTCGTTGGCCCGTGTTCTGCTTGAGCGTCGAACAGGGGAGGTAACTGGGGTCTGGCTTGGGGTAGTCGCTCCGGAGCTTGAGCTGACTTGTTGGCCTGCCATCACAGTAATACTTTGGCTAAGGTTGTGTATACTGGCGTTAAGTTGTATATTTGTGGCAGTGTGGCTGGCAATAATTCGCGACAAACTTTCATTCACCACTTGGCTATGCTGTATTACTTGTATTAGTGTTTGTTGCTGCCGCTGTTGCTCATCGATTATTCTTGACAAGTTTGCTAGCATTTGAGTGTTGTCCGCCCTGATCTGCTCTATTGAAGTTGTGATTCTGCCCACCTGAACAATCAGTCTGCCCGAGTTCCGACTAATGTGAGAAAGATGATGGGGCAGACTGGCAAGGTGTTGTGTGTGTTCAGGTAGGCAGAGTTTTGGACCTGTTGTGTGGCCCAACTGCTCCAGAAGTCAGGGGACATTTGTTGCTGGGGTGGAGTTGGAATTAATTGGGGGCCAACGGATGCTTGTGGGATATCCTGCTGCGGGGTTGGCTGGGTAGGATCAACGGGCTGCAGGTGTAGTGTAAAGGTCGCCTGTTGGTCAGGTTCCTGCTGGGCGTCCTCGACCATGATGGGTGGTTCTGTATGGGGTTGAGAGCAGCCACTATTTAGTATAACTAACAGTTTTTTGCTTGTCCTAAACATGGCTTACTTAATAATACTCATGTTAAAAATGTGTCCGATTTTGTGTGTTCAAATTAACTAGGAATCTTTACAATAGAAACACATATGTGCCTTCACAGGCGTGCGCAGAGACTGACTGGCGGGTTCCGCTCCGAACTTCACCCCCTCCACAGCATTATAGTGTTCACTCACCTCCCCTATCCTGGATATAGACTGCTCACCTGGACGGGCCAGAGGTGCGCAATTCAGTTTCTGCGCAGGCCTGTGTGTGCCTTCTAAATTTCAAAGATGAATGTTTATTTCTCTGACGTCCTAGTGGATGCTGGGAACTCCGTAAGGACCATGGGGAATAGCGGCTCCGCAGGAGACTGGGCACAAAAGTAAAGCTTTAGGACTACCTGGTGTGCACTGGCTCCTCCCACTATGACCCTCCTCCAAGCCTCAGTTAGATTTTTGTGCCCGGACGAGAAGGGTGCACACTAGGGGCTCTCCTGAGCTTCTTAGTGAAAGTTTAGTTTTAGGTTTTTTATTTTCAGTGAGACCTGCTGGCAACAGGCTCACTGCATCGAGGGACTAAGGGGAGAAGAAGCGAACCTGCCTGCTTGCAGCCAGCTTGGGCTTCTTAGGCTACTGGACACCATTAGCTCCAGAGGGACCGAACACAGGCCCAGCCTCGGAGTCCGGTCCCAGAGCCGCGCCGCCGGCCCCCTTACAGAGCCAGAAGCAAGAAGAGGTCCGGAAAAATCGGCGGCAGAAGACATCTGTCTTCAACAAGGTAGCGCACAGCACTGCAGCTGTGCGCCATTGTTACTCAGGCACACTTCACACTTCGGTCACTGAGGGGGTGCAGGGCGCTAGGGGGGGGCGCCCTGAGCAGCAATGTAAACACCTTGGCTGGCGAAAATACACCACATATAACCCCCAGGGCTATATGGATGTATTTTAACCCCTGCCAGAACTCACCAAAAAGCGGGAGAAAAGGCCGCCGAGAAGGGGGCGGAGCCTATCTCCTCAGCACACGGGCGCCATTTTCCATCACAGCTCCGCTGGAAGGACGTCTCCCTGACTCTCCCCTGCAGTCCTGCACTACAGAAAAGGGTGAAAAAGAGAGGGGGACACTAATTTGGCGCAGTTCTAATAATAACAGCAGCTATAAAGGGAAAAGCACGTTTTATAGTGGTATTCCTGTCTATATATAGCGCTCTGGTGTGTGCTGGCATACTCTCCCTCTGTCTCCCCAAAGGGCTAGTGGGGTCCTGTCCTCTATCAGAGCATTCCCTGTGTGTTTATGCGGTGTGTCGGTACGAGTGTGTCGACATGTTTGAGGAGGATAATGAGATGGAGGCGGAGCAATTGCCTATTATAGAGTTGTCACCCCCTAGGGAGTCGACACCTGAGTGGCTGAGCTTATGGAAGGAATTGCGTGACAGTGTCAGTTCTTTACGAAAGACAGTTGACGACATGAGACAGCCGGCTACTCAGCTTGTGCCTGTCCAGGGGTCTCAAACGCCATCAGGGGCTTTAAAACGCCCGTTACCTCAAATGGCAGACACAGACACGGATACTGACTCCAGTGTCGATGATGAGGAGACAAACGTGACTTCCAGTAGGGCCACACGTTACATGATTGCAGCAATGAAAAATGTATTGCATATCTCTGATAATACAAGTACCACTAAAAAGGGTATTATGTTTGGTGAGAAAAAACTGCCTGTAGTTTTTCCTGTATCCGAGGAATTAAATGAAGTGTGTGATGAGGCGTGGGTTTCCCCCGATAAAAAACTGATAATTCCTAAAAGGTTATTGGCATCATACCCTTTCCCGCCAGAGGATAGGGCACGTTGGGAAACACCCCCTAGGGTGGATAAAGCGCTCACACGCTTGTCTAAAACAGGTAGCACTACCCTCTCCTGATACGGCCGCCCTAAAGGAACCTGCCGATAGAAAGCAGGAGAATATCCTAAAATGTATATACACTCACACGGGTGTTATACTGCGACCAGCAATCGCCTCAGCCTGGATGTGCAGTGCGGGCGTGGCGTGGTCGGATTCCC
Organism: Pseudophryne corroboree; assembly: GCF_028390025.1. Lineage (NCBI taxonomy): Eukaryota > Metazoa > Chordata > Amphibia > Anura > Myobatrachidae > Pseudophryne > Pseudophryne corroboree. The sequence continues at coordinate 386,528,390 of NC_086448.1, read as the reverse complement.
TGACTGAAAATATTGATACCCTAGATAGGGACAGTATATTACTGACTATAGAGCATTTGAAAGATGCATTTTTATATATGCGTGATGCACAGAGGGATATTTGCCGACTGGCATCAAGAGTTAGCGCGCTGTCCATTTCTGCAAGAAGAGGTTTATGGACGCGGCAGTGGTCAGGTGATGCGGATTCTAAAAGGCACATGGAAGTATTGCCTTATAAGGGGGAGGAGTTATTTGGGGTAGGTCTATCAGACCTGGTAGCCACGGCAACTGCTGGAAAATCCAAATTTTTACCCCAGGTAGCTTCTCAACCTAAGAAGAAGCCGTATTATCAGGCGCAGTCCTTTCGGCCCCATAAGGGCAAGCGGGCAAAAGGCGCCTCATTTCTGCCCCGTGGCAGAGGGAGAGGAAAAAGGCTGCAGCAAACAGCCAGTTCCCAGGAACAAAAGCCCTCTCCCGCCTCCGCAAAGTCCTCAGCATGACGCTGGGGCTTTACAAGCGGACTCAGGCACGGTGGGGGCCCGTCTCAAGAAATTCGAGACGTCTCCCCCTCGCCGTTTCATAAAGTCTGCTTACCGACGTCTCCCTCAGACAGGGAGGCAGTATTGCAAGCCATTCACAGGCTGTATTCCCAGCAGGTGATAATCAAGGTACCCCTCCTGCAACAGGGAAAGGGGTACTATTCCACACTATTTGTGGTACCGAAGCCGGACGGCTCGGTGAGACCAATTTTAAATCTAAAATCCTTGAACACTTACATACAAAGGTTCAAATTCAAGATGGAGTCACTCAGAGCAGTGATTGCAAACCTGGAAGAAGGGGACTATATGGTCTCTCTGGACATCAAAGATGCTTACCTACATGTCCCAATTTACCCTTCTCCAAGGTTTGTGGTACAGAACTGTCACTATCAGTTTCAGACGCTGCCGTTTGGATTGTCCACGGCACCCCGGGTCTTTACCAAGGTAATGGCCGAAATGATGATACTCCTTCGAAAGAAGGGAGTGTTAGTTATCCCTTACTTGGACGATCTCCTGATAAGGGCAAGATCCAGAGAACAGTTGGAAGTCGGGGTAGCACTATCTCAGATAGTGCTGCGGCAGCACGGTTGGATTCTCAATATTCCAAAATCGCAGCTGATCCCGACGACACGCCTGCTATTCCTAGGGATGATCCTGGACACAGTCCAGAAAAAGGTGTTTTCTCCCGGAGGAGAAAGCCAGGGAGTTATCCGAACTAGTCAGAAACCTCCTAAAACCAGGCCAAGTGTCAGTGCATCAGTGCACAAGGGTCCTGGGAAAAATGGTGGCTTCCTACGAAGCAATTCCATTCGGCAGATTCCACGCAAGAACTTTCCAGTGGGACCTGCTGGACAAATGGTCCGGATCGCATCTTCAGATGCATCAGCGGATAACCCTGTCACCAAAGACAAGGGTGTCTCTCCTGTGGTGGTTGCAGAGTGCTCATCTTCTAGAGGGCCGCAGATTCGGCATTCAGGACTGGGTCCTGGTGACCACGGATGCCAGCCTGCGAGGCTGGGGAGCAGTCACACAGGGAAGAAATTTCCAGGGCTTGTGGTCAAGCCTGGAGACATCACTTCACATAAATATTTTGGAGCTAAGGGCCATTTACAATGCCCTAAGCCAAGCAAGACCTCTGCTTCAAGGTCAGCCGGTGCTGATCCAGTCGGAAAACATCACGGCGGTCGCCCACGTAAACAGACAGGGCGGCACAAGAAGCAGGAGGGCAATGGCAGAAGCTGCAAGGATTTTTCGCTGGGCGGAAAATCATGTGATAGCAGTGTTCATTCCGGGAGTGGACAACTGGGAAGCAGACTTCCTCAGCAGGCACGACCTCCACCCGGGAGAGTGGGGACTTCACCCAGAAGTCTTCCACATGATTGTAAACCATTGGGAAAAACCAAAGGTGGACATGATGGCGTCCCGCCTAAACAAAAAATTGGACAGGTATTGCGCCAGGTCAAGGGACCCTCAGGCAATAGCTGTGGACGCTCTGATAACACCGTGGGGGTACCAGTCAGTGTATGTGTTCCCTCCTCTTCCTCTCACACCAAAAGTACTGAGAATTATAAGACGGAGGGGAGTAAGAACTATACTCGTGGCTCCGGATTGGCCAAGAAGGACTTGGTACCCGGAACTTCAAGAGATGCTCACGGCGGACCCGTGGCCTCTACCTCTAAGAAGGGACCTGCTCCATCAAGGACCCTGTCTATTCCAAGACTTACCGCGGCTGCGTTTGACGGCAGGGCGGTTGACCGCCGGATCCTGAAGGAAAAAGAATTCCGGATGAAGTCATCCCTACCATGATCAAGCCAGGAAGGATGTAACCGCAAAGCATTATCACCGCATTTGGCGAAAATATGTTGCGTGGTGCGAGGCCAGTAAGGCCCCGATGGAGGAATTTCAACTAGGTCGATTCCTGCATTTCCTGTAAACAGGAGTGTCTATGGGCCTAAAATTGGGGTCCATTAAGGTTCAAATTTTGGCCCTGTCAATTTTCTTCCAGAAAGAACTAGCTTCAGTTCCTGAAGTTCAGACGTTTGTAAAAGGGGTACTGCATATACAGCCTCCTTTTGTGCCTCCAGTGGCACCTTGGGGATCTCAATGTAGTTTTGGGGTTCCTAAAGTCACATTGGTTTGAACCACTTGAATCTGTGGAGTTAAAATATCTCACATGGAAAGTGGTCATGTGGTTGGCCCTGGCCTCGGCCAGGCGCGTGTCAGAATTGGCGGGCTTTATCCTGTAAAAGCCCTTATCTGATCTTCCATTCAGACAGGGCGGAATTGAGGACTCGTCCTCATTTTCTCCCTAAGGGGTTTCAGTGTTTCATCTGAACCAACCTATTGTGGTACCTGCGGCTACTAGTGACTTGGAGGACTCCAAGTTGTTGGACGTAGTCAGGGCCTTGAAAATATATGTTTCCAGGACGGCTGGAGTCAGGAAATCTGACTCGCTGTTTATCCTGTATGCACCCAACAAGCTGGGTGCTCCTGCTTCTAAGCAGACTATTGCTCGTTGGATTTGTAGTACAATTCAGCTTGCACATTCTGTGGCAGGCCTGCCACAGCCAAAATCTGTAAAAGCCCATTCCACAAGGAAGGTGGGCTCATCTTGGGCGGCTGCCCGAGGGGTCTCGGCATTACAACTTTGCCGAGCAGCTACTTGGTCAGGGGCAAACACGTTTGCTAAATTCTACAAATTTGATACCCTGGCTGAGGAGGACCTGGAGTTCTCTCATTCGGTGCTGCAGAGTCATCCGCACTCTCCCGCCCGTTTGGGAGCTTTGGTATAATCCCCATGGTCCTTACGGAGTTCCCAGCATCCACTAGGACATCAGAGAAAATAAGAATTTACTTACCGATAATTCTATTTCTCGTAGTCCGTAGTGGATGCTGGGCGCCCATCCCAAGTGCGGATTGTCTGCAATACTTGTACATAGTTATTGTTACAAAAATCGGGTTATTATTGTTGTGAGCCATCCTTCCAGAGGCTCCTCTGTTATCATGCTGTTAACTGGGTTCAGATCACAGGTTATACGGTGTGATTGGTGTGGCTGGTATGAGTCTTACCCGGGATTCAAAATCCTTCCTTATTGTGTACGCTCGTCCGGGCACAGTATCCTAACTGAGGCTTGGAGGATGGTCATAGGGGGAGGAGCCAGTGCACACCAGGTAGTCCTAAAGCTTTACTTTTGTGCCCAGTCTCCTGCGGAGCCGCTATTCCCCATGGTCCTTACGGAGTTCCCAGCATCCACTACGGACTACGAGAAATAGAATTATCGGTAAGTAAATTCTTATTTTAAATTTGTTTGTTCACAGACTCTAAGCAATAATGATATGGGGAAATCGAATTTATTTTGCCATTTTACATTAATGCATTTCAAGATTGTGTATGCCCCTTCCTTTTGAGAAACACACACAATGCATAAAATGTGGTTTGTTACACACTCATTAATTGATTAAGCCAGTCAGTGTTTTTTTTATAAATTAGTAGTAAACAATATTTTAATTTAGTAATCTTCATGAACCATGCAAATGTCTTAAGGAGGCCTATGTTTCTAAATGGAGATGTTGGCCATGGCAAACATTTTTTATTATTTTTAATTTTATTTTTTCTTCTTGTGGTTTTCATTTTTAAAGCACTAAATGGTTTCTATGGCCAACATCACATCTGAAAATGGTTTTCTAAAATTTAAAAACAATAAACATGTGCTTGTTGTTTGACATTATGGGCCTGAAAAATAAATTACACAAATATAATTGTATTGACACTACACAAACAGTGGTGCAGCAGAAATAACCTGTAGAAGACCTAAGGTTTTAAAAAGACAATCATATGTGTAAGGTGATAAAGGCACAAGACAAACAGAGACGTTTTACATTTTGAAAGATTAGTATTATTCTTTTTATGCATATAACACCTTGCACATATAATTGAATTTCAAAAGCATTATGCCTTATCCAGGTTCATTCATAGACCACAGTGTGTAAAAATTATATTTTTATTTTTCATTTTGTATACTCACCAGACAGCTGACGTGATTGTGGCTCATCACTTTGTGGACTTGCCAAAATTGCCTGTGGTGGCTGGGGCAACACTGCGGAGATGCGCCGCCGGGGTGGTGAGGATGGAGCCGCAGACTCTGGCTCAACGCGACGTGTCTTGCTTGGCCTCCTAGGCACACTCACCGAGCCCTGTGATGGGCGCCTTAATGGAGGTTGGCTTGCATAAGAAGAACCTATGTGAAAAGAGAAACATTAATATTTTGAACTTCTATGTGTTTGCTGAATATGAGATTACAGTGACTTCTTACCTGCTTCGCCAGCATCTGCATCACTTGGCAGTGTTGGCTGGGGCCTGGCTGTGGTGCTTCTCTGGCGTACTGTTGAAAAATGTGACCAAACAAAATGAACATACTTTGAATACTCATTGTTATCTGAAAATCCTTATTGTGATGTAAACATCTGGAACATAATGATAAGTAAACTATTTTATGTTTAAGCTATTCAGGATTACTTAATTGAGTGTGTATTATTTAAATAATATTGTATTGCACTAAATAATCCATATTCAAACCCAAAATCAACACAATAGTGTGTTTTTATTTAGTTAAATAAAATAGCAATTTAAAATATAATACAAAACAATTACACAAATAAACATTTAGGGACAAGCAGGAACTATGATTATGTATTAGAACTACACATACCAGCATGCACTGCAACAGATGTAGCATTCACTATTTCAAAAACTGAGGCAATGCATGATGGTACTTGTAGTTTGGCAACACCTTTAGAGCTACAGGTTGCACAGGCCTGCACGACATCACCAACACAATGTAACATTTTATTTAAAAACAATCACAATTAGCAGGATTAAATGTAATTTAAAATAACAAAAATGAAATGTTATAACAAATAAAAAAACTCACCATCCTGCCTTGGCCGGTCAGAATCCCGCACATGAGTGGCACCAACCACTTCGGGTGGAATAAGGGAACGCACAGGCTCCTCCCAATCCCGATAAGAAGCACGGAAGGAGTGTCCACCCCCGGTTTGGCTTGCTGATTTGGCCTTGACACGGCGCTTTATGTCATAAAAGCACTTGCGACATGTGTCCTCAGTCCGCCTCACCACACCCTCACTATTAACTGCCGCAATCACTTTACCCCACAGCACAGACTTCCTACGTGTGGACACCTTGGCAGCATCCTGCCCAAACAATTGGCGATGATGCCTCATCAGCTCCCGCACCAATGCCATGTTTTCAGCATAGCTGAACTTCACATTGCGCCCAGTCTTGGTAGTGGTGCGTGGCTGCGGAGCCACAACACCATCACTATCACTGGAAAACGCAGCAACAGGCACCCCCTCCTCCTCACTAACCTCCTCCACCTCACTCACCTCCTCCCTCTCACTAACCCCCTCCACCTCACTCACCTCCTCCCTCTCACTAACCTCCTCCACCTCACTCACCTCCTCCCTCTCACTCACCTCCTCCACAACACTGACCTCTGACTGAGACATAATACAAACAAACGACAAATAACACAGAGAAAAAAAACAGAAAACACACTCCTTCACTACCACTACACACCACACACCCAACACATACAAACACACTCACTCACTCACTCACTCACTCACTCACTCACTCACTCACTCACAAACAATGACAATAGACTTTGGAAAAAAAAACAAGGACAAAAAAGTATACAAACTTTGGAAAAAACTACACAACAAGTATGACAAGACTACTTACACACACAGTACAGCACTCAACAATCGCAATAATCCGAACAAAATCCACCAAAAACTCCACCAAACTCACCAACTCCTAATACACCTTCCTCTCTCCTCTCCACTAGCTAAACCCACGAGGTGCGGACGGTTTGGGGCGTTTTTATAGTAATGTGCACAGACACTCCTCCATCACGAATACAACCAATCACGGACGAGTGACAAAAACGAAACTTTGGAACAAAATGCGGCCGGGAACGGACAAACACTGCCGTAACCAACATGTGACGCAGTCGTAACAAAATGCACAAAACACGGCCGACAAACCACAAAATCGTCAGCATTCTACATTACAAAACCACGAATGACATCGACATCGGAACAAAATACAAATACAAATACGACAGCTTAGTAAATTAGTCATACTAAATTCAAAAAGTTGCACCTTTACACTTTCGATGTCATTCGTGATGGTACTTGGACCACAAACGGAAAATTACGAATGTTAGTAAATTTACCCCACAGTTTCATAATAGTTCATGAATGTAACAATTAATCTTGAATACAAACACTGGAGATATTATGCTGGGGTATGGGTCGTTGGGTCGACTCAACTTAGGTCGTTTGAACAATGAATTCCTTATAGTGGTACTTCAAAATGATTAATAATCAAAGTGCCCACAGTATATAACTTATGGCCGCTGCACACAACTATTAAAGTGATACACAATAATAAAAATGCAGGACATGTGACTGTTCCCAGCTGAGGTGTCAGAAAATGTACCTCCCACCTAGCTGTGATGTCAGCCCTGCAGCAAGTGTACCCATACACATAACCAATCTATTTTGAGATATACAGTATAGGTCATCGGCTGTGCTGCTCAGTTGATGTGATATGTCTGTGAATGACAACGTTTACAGACAGATCAAGTGTACACAACGCTGACCCGCTATTGATATATCGCCCGTTCACTTGATCGATAAAGGGAAATCTTAACACCTCTTTCTCTGACGTCCTAGAGGATGCTGGGGTCCACATTAGTACCATGGGGTATAGACGGTCCGCTAGAAGCCATGGGCACTTTAAGAGTTTAATAGTGTGGGCTGGCTCCTCCCTCTATGCCCCTCTTACTAGACTCAGTTTAGAAAATGTGCCCGGAGGAGCCGGTCACAGCTAGAGGAGCTTCATATGAATTTTTCTAGTTTTATTATTTTTCTTAGAGTTAGGCACAGGGAGGCTGCTGGCAACATCCTCCCTGCTTCGTGGGACTTAGGGGGGGGAGTAGTGTCCAACCCTCTGAGGTTAATGGCCACTAGCTCCGCTGACAGGACACTGAGCTCCTGAGGGTGTCGATCGCAAGCCCCCGAGACGACTGCTCACTCCCGCAGCACTGCCGCCACCCCCTAACAGAGCCAGAAGACATTGGTGGTGAATTGGACACCGGTGACCCGACAAGCGGGGATCCGGTAAGAATGGCGGCATCAGGGTGGGAGCGCAGTGCTGAGGCTGTGCTCCAGAGGGCTCAGAGGTACAGAGTGCGGCGCTGTGAGGGGCGCACTGGGCCAGCGCAAACACCCTAAAACTTGTCACAGCAGCTATCAGGGACACTGTACCTCTGCTAGCAACTTTTACCTCAGGCCAGTATAATCCTACAAAGTGCGGGAAGATGCACCATTTTAAGGGGCGGAGCTTCTCAGTGTGGATCCAACACTCACCAGCACCATTTTCTCCCTGCAGATCACACTACTGAGACTCTGACAGGGAGCGCTGACCCTCCACATAACTCCAGCTATCCTGTTCAGTACCAGGGAATTATTGAAGGGGGGGGGGGGGGGGGAGGGGAGTATTATTACCATTCCCGTGTAGTCTATTAAGGTTGCACAGTCAGCGCCAGGTATTTATTATATATCTGTCTACTGGGGCGCTGTGTGGGCTGGCTCCATAACTCTGTGTCTCTCTGAAGGTACTGGGGGAAACTGTCTGACATTTTCGTGTGTGTGTGTGTGTGTATACTATATATCCCACATTACCATGTCTAGGTACTCTGTATCTTGTGCTGCAGAGCAGAGGCGGAACTACCGCCAGTGCAACCAGTGCGTTGCACTGGGGCCCGCCACTGCCCAGGGGCCCAAAGCATGTAATGAGTCAAACTGACTCATTACATGCCGCTGTGTGCTGCAGGCAACTGCCGCCCGCAGCACACAGCCGCCCGAAACACACAGGAGAGGAGAGGAGCGCAGCTGCCACGGGGGGAAGGAGGAGGAGGGAGGTGGAGGAGGGAGCAGCAGCAGCGCTGTGTTATTGTTTGAGGCGCTGCTGCTGCTGTCCCTCTGCTTCACCATAGGCTGTCTTCCGACATTCTGAAGCGTATCCCAGCATTCACAGCGGCAGAGAACAGCCTATGGTGAAGGACTGGAACAGCAGCAGTAGCGCCTCCACCAATAACACAGCGCTGCTGCGGCTCCCTCCTCCACCTCCCTCCTCCACCTCCCTCCTGCCCGGCAATCGGTATGAATCTACCAGAAGCTGGACCGAGGAGCCTGAGCCAGTGGAGACAGTAAGTATAATTCTTTCTTTCTTTCTTTCTTTCTTTCTTTCTTTCTTTCTTTCTTTCTTTCTTTCTTTCTTTCTTTCTTTCTTTCTTTCTTTCTTTCTTTCTTTCTTTCTCTGTCTGCTGTAATGTGTAAAAAGGGGGACTGTCTGCTGTAATGTGTAAAAAGGGGGACTGTCTGCCGTAATGTGTAAAAAGGGGGACTGTCTGCCATAATGTGTAAAAAGGGGGACTGTCTGCCGTAATGTGTAATAAGGGGGACGCTGTCTGCCATAATGTGTAAAAAGGGGAATCTGTCCGCAGTAAGGTGTAAAAGGGGACGCTCTCTGTCTTAATGTGAAAAAGGGTCTCTACCTGGTTGTAGTGGTGCTACTGTGCGGCGTCATTTGAATAATAGAGACTACTGTGCACCGTAGTATGAATTGGTATTATTTTGTGCCCACACCCCTTCCCCACGAAGCCACGCCCCTATATATTTTTGCACGCGCCTGCGGCGTGCACTGCCCCTGTTTTGCATGCAGGGGTGGGGCTCCGATGCCGTTTCTTGCACACAGTGCTAAAATGTCTAGGTACGGCAGTGTTGCTAGGAATCCATTTCTGTGGCCCTGAGCAGGTCCCCCTCACCAGATCCTCTCCAGGGGTGAGGGGGTGGACTTGGTTAGGATGGGGGGGGGGGGGGCAAAGCATTTTTGTCGCACCTGGGCCCACCGTTCGCTAGATCCGCCACTGCTGCAGAGTATGTATCCTCTCCAGAAGAGTCTATTCCATGTACTCAGGAATACAATACACTCTCAGCCCTCTGAACCCGAACCTACTGTAGGTGGGTGGCTTCTATTAAGGGTATGATATCACAGATTTCATCTAGGATAGCTCATTATGAGACTGAAACACAGGTTGTTGTTGTTTTTTTGAAATTCGACCATTTTTATTGTGTATTCTCTTACGTCCTAGAGGATGCTGGGGACTCCGTAAGGACCATGGGGATAGACGGGCTCCGCAGGAGACATGGGCACTTTAAGAAAGACTTTAGATCTGGTGTGCACTGGCTCCTCCCTCTATGCCCCTCCTCCAGACCTCAGTTTGATACTGTGCCCAGTGGAGACTGGGTGCTTTTCAGAGAGCTCTCCTGAGCTTTCTGACTGAAAGTTTATTTGTTCGTTTTTTTATTTTCAGGGAGCCTGCTGGCAACAGACTCCCTGCATCGAGGGACTGAGGGGAGAGAAGCAGACCTACTTCTGTGAGTTTCAAGGCTCTGCTTCTTAGGCTACTGGACACCATTAGCTCCAGAGGGAGTCAGAACACAGGTCTCACCCTGGAGTTCGTCCCGGAGCCGCGCCGCCGTCCTCCTCACAGAGCTGGAAGATAGAAGCCGGGTGAGTATGAGAAGAAAAGAAGACTTCAAGATCTTCACTGAGGTAACGCACAGCAGTGCAGCTGTGCGCCATTGCTCCCACACACCTCACACACGGCAGTCACTGTAAGGGTGTAGGGCGCAGGGGGGGGGGGCGCCCTGGGCAGCAATATAAACCTCATTTCTGGCAAAAGAGATATGTATACAGCTAGGCACTGTATATATAAAGAGCCCCCGCCAGTTTTTATTATATTTAAGCGGGACAGAAGCCCGCCGCCGAGGGGGCAGGGCTTCTCCCTCAGCACTCACCAGCGCCATTTTCTCCACAGCACAGCTGAGAGGAAGCTCCCCGGACTCTCCCCTGCTTATCCACGGTGAAAGGGGGTTTCAGAGAAGAGGGGGGGGGGGGCACATAATTGGCAGCAAATAATAGTATTACAGCGCTACTGGGTAAACACATTGTGTGTTTTTTCCTGGGGTATTAGCGCTGGATGTGTGCTGGCATACTCTCTCTCTGTCTCTCCAAAGGGCCTTGTGGGGGAACTGTCTTCAGATAAGAGGATTCCCTGAGTGTGTGGTGTGTCGGTACGTGTGTGTCGACATGTCTGAGGTAAAAGGCTCTTCTAAGGAGGAGATGGAGCAAATGTGTGTGTGTGGTGTCTCCGTCGACAACGCCGACACCTGACTGGATATGTGGAATTAAGTGCTGAGGTAAATTTATTGCACAAAAGATGAGAACAGACAGGGAATCTATCCATGTCTGTCCCTATGTCGCAGGGACCTTCAGAGTCTCATAACGCCCACTATCCAAAATAATAGACACTAATACCGACACGGAGTCTGACTCCAGTGTCGACTACGATGATGCAAAGTTACAGCCAAAACTGGCAGAAAAGTATTCAATGTATGATTATTGTAATAAAAGATGTTTTGCATATCACTGATGACCCATCTGTCCATGACACGAGGGTACACATGTTTAAGGGGAAGAAAGCTGAGATAACATTTCCCCCCTCTCATGAACCAAATGAATTGTGTGAAAAAGAGAGGGAATCTCCAGACAAGAAACTGCAGTTTCCCAAAAGAATTCTTATGGCGTATCCTTTCCCTGCTAGGGCCAGGATACGATGGGAATCCTCCCCTAGGGTGGACAAGGCATTGACACGTTTACCCAAAAGGTAGCGCTGACATACCAAGATACAGCTACCCTCAGGGATCCTGCAGATAGCATGCAGAAAAGTACTTTGAAGTCCATTTACACACATTCTGGTACACTACTCAGACCGGCGATTGTGTCGGCATGGGTTTATAGCGCTGTAGCAGTGTAGACAGATACCTTATCAGCGGAGATTGAAACCCTAGATAAGGATACCATGTTATTGACCCTAGGATATATAAAAGATGCTGTCTTATATATAAGACATGCTCAAAGAGACATTGGTCTACTGGGTTCTAGAGTCAAGGCTATGTCAATTTCTGCTAGACGTGTCCTGTGGAACATGCAATGGACAGGTGATGCCGACTAAAAGAGGCATATGGAGGTTTTACCTTACAAGGGTGAGGAATTGTGTGGAGAAGGGCTCTCGGACCTGGTCTCCACAGCTATAGCTGGTAAATCTGATCTTTTGCCTTATATTGCCTCACAGCCTAAGAAAGCACGACATTATCAAATGCAGTCCTTTCGGTCGCAGAAAAACAAGAAAGTACGACGAGCGTCCTTTCTTACCAGAGGTAAGGGCGCAGGGCACAGCTAGTTCCCAGGAACAGAAGTCCTCCCCGGCCTCTACTAAATCCACCGCATGACGCTGGGGCTCTGCTAAGGGAATCCGCCCCAGTGGGAGCACGTATTCGACTCTTCAGCCACATCTGAGTTCACTCACAGGTGGATCCCTGGGCAATAGAAATTGTTTCTCAGGGTTACAAGCTGGAATTCGAAGAGGTGCCTCCTCGCCGGTTTTCCTTATCGGCCCTACCGGCTTCTCCCCCAGAAAGGGAGATAATATTAAACACAATTCACACATTGTATCTCCAACAGGTGGTGCTCAAGGATCCCCTCCTTCAACAAGGAAGGGGATATTACTCAACCTTGGCTGTAGTCCCGAAACCGGACGGTTCGGTCAGACCTATTTTAAAATTAAAATCTCTGAACCTATACATGAAAAGGTTCAAATTCAAGGTGGAATCGCTCAGAGCGATCATCGCCAGCCTGGAAGGGGGGGGATTTTATGGTGTATCTAGACATAAAGGCTGCATACCTTCATGTTCCCATTTATCCACCCCATCAGGCGTACCTGAGAATTACGGTACAGTATTGTCATTACCAATTTCAGGGTAATTGGCGGAAATGATGGTGCTCCTACACAAGCAAGGAGTCACAATTATCCCATACTTGGACGATCTCCTAATAAGGGCGAGATCAAAAGAGCAGTTGTTGAACAGCGTGTCACTTTCGCTGAAGGTGTTACAGCAACTCGGCTGGATTCTCAATATCCCGAAGTCACAGTTGGTTCCTATGACTCGTCTGCCCTTCTTGGGTATGATTCTGAATACGGACCAGACATGGGTTTATCTTCCGATATAGAAGGCCCAGGAACTAATGACTCTGGTAAAAAACCTATTAAAGCCAAAACAGGTGTCAGTGCATCACTGCACTCGGGTCCTGGGAAAGATGGTGGCATCTTACGGGGCCATTCCCTTCGGCAGGTTCCATGCGAGGACTTTCCAATGGGATCTACGGAACAAGTGGTCCGGATCACATTTACAGATGCATCAGTTAATCACCCTGTCCCCTAGGGCCAGGGTGTCTCTCCTATGGTGGCTGCAGAGTGCTCACCTTCTGCAGGGTCGCAGGTTCGCCATCCAGGACTGGATTCTGGTAGCCACGGACGCGAGCCTCCGAGGTGGGGGAGAAGTCACACAGGGAAGAAACTTCCAAGGTCTTTGGGTCAAGTCAAAAAACTTGTATTCAAATCAACATCCTGGAGCTGAGGGCCATATACAACGCCCTTCGGCAAGCGGAAACATTGCTTCGCGACCTACCGGTTCTGATCCAGTCAGACAACATCACCGCAGTGGCTCATGTAAACCGCCAAGGCGGCACAAAGAGCAGAGTGGAATTGGCAGAAGCCACCAGGATTCTCAGCTGGGCGGAAAATCATGTAAGCGCATTTTCAGCAGTTCATTCCGGGAGTGGACAACTGAGAAGCAGACTTCCTCAGCAAACACGACCTGTATCCAAGAGAGGACTTCTTTAGGAAGCCTTCGCACAGATTGCAAGTCAGTGGGAATTGCCACAGATAGACATGATGGCGTCCTGCTTCAACAAGAAGCTACAGAGGTATTGCACAAGGTCAAGAGACCCTCAGGCAGTAGCTGTAGATGCCCTAGTGACACCGTGGGTGTTCCAGTCGGTCTATGTATTTCCCCCTCTTCCTCTCATACCCAAGGTGTTGAGAATAGTAAGAAAAAGAGGAGTGAGAACATTCCTCATTGTTCCAGATTGGCCACGAAGGACCTGGTATCCGGATCTGCAGGAAATGCTCACAGAAGATCCGTGGCCTCTTCCTCTAAGACAGGACCTGTTGCAACAGGGGCCCTGTCTATTCCAAGACTTACTGCGGCTGCGTTGGACGGCATGGCGGTTGAATGCCGGATCCTAGCGGATAAGGGTATTCCGGATGAGATCATTCCTACGCTAATAAAGGCTAGGAAGGACATGACCTCTAAACATTGTCACCGTATATGGTGAAAATATGTTTCTTGGTGTGAGGCCAGGAATGCTCCTACGGAAGAATTCCATCTGGGCCGTTTCCTTCACTTCCTGCAAACTGGAGTGAATTTCGGCCTAAAATTAGGATCTATTAAGGTTCAGATTTCGGCCTTATCCATTTTCTTTCAAAAGGAATTGGCCTCTCTCCCTGAAGTACAAACTTTTGTGAAGGGAGTACTGCATATTCAGCCTCCTTTTGTACCTCTGGTGACGCCTTGGGACCTTAACGTGGTGTTAAGTTTCATTAAGTCACACTGGTTTGAACCACTTAAAATGGTGGAGTTTAAAAATCTCACTTGGAAGGTGGTCATGTTATTAGCCTTGGCCTCGGCTAGGCGAGTGTCGGAATTAGTGGCTTTATCACATAAAAGCCCCTATCTGGTTTTCCATATGGATAGAGCGGAATTGCGGACCCGTCCTCAATTCCTACCTAAAGTGGTCTCATCCTTTCATGTGAACTATTGTGGTGCCTGTGGCTACGCGTGACTTGGAGGATCCCGAGTCCCTTGATGTGGTCAGGGCTTTGAAAATTTACGTGGCCAGATCGGCTACAGTCAGAAAAACAGAAGCACTGTTTGTCATGTATGCAACCAACAAGATTGGTGCCCCTGCTTCAAAGTAGACTATTGCTCGCTGGATCTGTAACACGATTCAGCAGGCGCATTCTACGGCGGGATTGCCGTTACCTAAATCGGTCAAGGCCCATTCCACTAGGAAGGTGGGCTGTTCTTGGGCGGCTGCCAGAGGGGTCTCGGTGCTACAGCTGTGCCGAGCTACTACTTGGTCGGGTTCAAACTCCTATAAGTTTGATACCCTGGCTGAGGAGGACCTCCTGTTTGCTCAATCGGTGCTGCAGAGTCATTCGCACTCTCCCGCCTGTTTGGGAGCTTTGGTATAACCCCCATGGTCCTTATGGAGTCCCCAGCATCCTCTAGGACGTAAGAGAAAATAAGATTTTAAACCTACCGGTAAATCTTTTTCTCGTAGTCCGTAGAGGATGCTGGGCGCCCGTCCCAAGTGCGGACTACTTCTGCAAGACTTGTATATAGTTATTGCTTAAATAAGGGTTATGTTATAGTCTCATCGGTCTTGGACTGATGCTATGTCGTTTTCATACTGTTAACTGGATAGTATATCACAAGTTATACGGTGTGATTGGTGTGGCTGGTATGAATCTTGCTCTTGGATTAACAAAAATTCTTTCCTCGTACTGTCCGTCTCCTCTGGGCACAGTTTCTCTAACTGAGGTCTGGAGGAGGGGCATAGAGGGAGGAGCCAGTGCACACCCAGATCCAAAGTCTTTCTTAAAGTGCCCATGTCTCCTGCGGAGCCCGCCCATCCCCATGGTCCTTACGGAGTCCCCAGCATCCTCTACGGACTACGAGAAAAAGATTTACCGGTAGGTTTAAAATCTTATTTTTGATTTGGTTACAGAACAAAAAACAAATAAAACATTACTTAATAGCATTGCTGACATTAATTAAACAATAAATAGCATATCGTGAAGATGCAGATTAACAGAGATGAACAATATCGGTACATGCATTCAAGTGAAAGATACAGAATAAAGTGTAGATGGGAACAACTTGTTTTCAAGCAATGTGGAATATGTATGAGACCACATACTGTACACATTGCACTGTCCATGTGTACCAGCCTCATACGTTATCAACCTGATTAAACCGTATATTAAACAATACGTCTGTGCGATCATAAATTACTGTTTCTTTTCTACAATATGTAACAACTTAACGTATCCTTATGAAACTGAGTTGGCACCATAGAGCATATTGATGTGAGTACCCTTGGCATATGGTGAAGATAGCCATCTATCCCATATCTTATAGAATTAAGTGATGGCTGTTCTGGATATGTAAACAAATTTTTCATGTGCTACCATGGTATTCACTAGGGCTATCCATGAGTCTGTATCTGGGCCAGTAGGTGCAATCCACGAGCGGGCTATAGATACTTGTGCAAGAGTACTCAGATTTATAACATAACGTCTGGAGGGGGGCATCCAGCAAGTCCTCATCCACCACCGCCAACACACACACAAGAGAAGACAGTACATCAGCAGGTATGCCAGTGGAAACTATAATCTTGATCACCACTTGCCAGAATGCATTAACTATTTGACAAGACCAAAGCATGTGCCAAAAAAGCCGCAAATTGAGTCTGACAAGCGTGGCGGATTTGTAAATAACGATAAAAATAGAAAGTAGGAATATTGTAATCTTCCTGGAGTTGTTGGAAGGTCTTAAATATACCCATATGATATAATTGTCCAAGAGACTGTACCCCATAACTGTGCCAGACCTCCTAAATCTGTAGTGAAGCAAGCTCATTAAGAGTACATGTATATGCTAAAGGTGTTTCCGGGTCCCAGCCCTCTCCCTGCAACAGTCTATGGGGTAAATTTACTAAGGTGGGAGATTTTTAGAACTGGTGATGTTGCCCATGGCAACCAATCAGATTCTACTTACCATTTATCTAGCTTCTTCTAGCAGATAATAGATATAATCTGATTGGTTGCTATGGGCAACATCACCAGTTCTAAAAATCTCCCACCTTAGTAAATTTACCCCTATGTGTCTGTCTCCAGACCAAAATTGCCTGTTTGGTGACTGGGAGTTTATAAAGTGACACATTGTCACTCAATAGTAGTTGTATTGGGGAACAGTTTTGGTCTGTTTCATAAAGAATTCGGGAAATCAATTCATCCCTATCAGGATCGTGTAACCATTTACTGCTGTGTACCAATTGTGCCGCTAGATAATACAGACTGACTTTAGGGAGGGCTAGGCCCCCAGAATCACGTGGGCGTGTGAGGGTTTCCAATTTTATTCTGACCCGACGACTAGGCCATACAATGGATGAAAGAAGGCCATCAATTTTCTTAAAGGTTTTTAGTGGAAGATACACAAAGGAGTGTTGCAGTGCATATAGCAATTTAGGCAGGGTGACCATTTTCACTAAATTTATTCTACCCGTTACAGTGAGGGGTAAAGTCCCCCACACTGCCATCCGGGTATGCAACTAATCCACATGTGGTTTTATATTTAAGGAGAAATATTGAGAGGGATTGTTTGTGACCCACACTCCCAAATATTTAAATGAGTCTACCCATCGAAGAGGGAGATCCACAAGAGGGCCACTAGGACAAGTACCACGAAAGGGCAGGATGCAAGACTTTTCCCAATTGATGGATGAACCAGAGTACCCGCCGAAGGTGTCAATAATACGCAATTTATAAGGCATGGTATTACTATAGTCTATCATAAACAACAGTATATCATCCACGTATAGGGCAATTTTATCCATGACATGTCCCACCCGGAAGCCCCTCACCCTCGGATCCAAACATGCCAATGGTTCCACTGCCAAGGCAAAGAGGATAGGGGATAACGGACAAACCTGCCTCGTACCCCTCGCCAGAGGGAAGGCGGAGGAAGTGAAACCGTTTACCAAGACCCTGGCAGAGGGGGTTGAATACAGTAACTTGACCCATTGTATAAAGCGTGGTCCGATGCCGAAGCGAGCCCCCCACAAGAACGCCCACTCCACCGAATCAAAGCTTTAGCAGCATCAAGAGATACTATAACAGTGGAGCCGGCTTCCCAGTGATGGCCCTGTAGATGCGTAAATAAACGCCTTAGATTAGTTAGAGTGGACCGCCCCGGCATGAAACCAGTCTGACCTATGTGAATAATTTGAGTTATAACAGAATTTAACCAAAGTGCCAGGACCTTTGCCAAGATCTTGACGTCGGTAGATAGTAGCGAGATAGGCCTATACGAGGCCGCTTTCTCTGGGTCTTTATCTGGTTTCAAAAGGACTGTTATCAAAGCTTCCATCATAGAGGCAGGCAGTGAGCCAAATTCCAATAAGTCATTGAACAGAGTAAGCAGTTTAGGCCTATTAAATTCTATATGTTTTTCATAGAGCTGAATAGGTATTCCATCTAGCCCCGGTGCTTTGCCTCCAGGAAACATTTTAATAGCCGTAACTATCTCCTTCAATGACAATGGGGAATCTAGAAATTCAGCCGCTTCAGTAGAAAGTGAGGGTATTGGAATACCATTCATTTATTTCTGTCAAATCGGCTGATAATTTCATACTATACAATTTTTTATAATAGGCAAGAAACTGGGCCAATATTTCAGGGGTTTTCACATATGTTACATTATCGTCTCCTCTTAGGGCAAGTACAGTGTTAGAAGTTTTATCAGTCGCCGCTAAATGCGCCAGATAAGTACCAGGCCTGTCACCCGTGGCATAGTATGAATGCTGGGAGTACACTAAGTGGTATTTGGCTTTATCAGACAAACATTCTCTCCAAGTGGACTGTGCAAGTAACCAAGCTTCTTAAGATGTCACCAACCCGTCATGTAAATATTTTAGTTCTAGGGATCTACATGAAGCCTCCAACTCCAGTTCTTGGCGTTTATAACCAGCCTTCAGGGTGGAAACCTCTCTAATTAAAGAACCACGTATGAATGCTCTAAATGCATCCCATAAGATTGTTGGACTAGCAGTACCCCCGTTCAGCTCTAGGAACTGCCAGCATGCAAGTTCAAGCTCTGCTCCAGTGCCCATCTGTGAAAGCCAAAATTAATTCAATTTCCAAAATGATTGTCCCCGGGTGCCTCCGGTATCCAAATCCAACAGTATTGGTGAGTGGTCCGAGATACCTCTAGTGGCATACCGGGCATTAACAATTTTGGGGAGCAAGCATTGTGAGACCAGAGCCAAATCAAGTCTAGAAAAGGATGAGTAAGTGGATGAAAAACATGAGTATTGGCGTGCAGCTGGATGTCTAGCCCTTCAGACGTCTATAAAACCTATATCCTCCACCAACAATGCAAAACCCCCGGACGCGGTCGGAACACAGTAACGTTGGTGCTAAACCTATCTACAGTTGGATCCATAGCAGTATTAAAATCACCGGCACAAATAGTGGGAATATCGGGGTAAAGAGCCATGAAATCAGCAGCCTTGCGCAGAATCTCCGGGGAATATGGTGGAGGGATATATACGGCCAATAATAATATAGACATACAATTTATCTGACATTTGAGAAAAATGTATCTGCCCCACTGATCCACCTGAATTCGATCGAGAACAAATGGGACAGACCTATGCACCAAGATCGAGATGCCTCTGGAGTGAGAAGTATGTGTGGAGTGGTATGACCACCCCACCCATGGCTTCTAGAGAGACAAAACTTTGGCTCCCTCCAGGTACGTCTCCATAAGGCAAATAATATCTGCTGAATATTGTCTGATCTGCCTGATCACCAGGGCCCTTTTAATTTTGTCATTTAAGCCCCGTACATTCTAGGACAAAATTTTAAACGTAAAACATCATTAATAATAGTATGAAATTTCAAATCCTTCCATAGTAATGCTTTGAGTCTAGATAAAGAAAAGTTGAACCTATCAAAGAAAACTAGACCAAACATGTCACAACAGCAGTGCTTAAAAAACTTAGAACAGAACTTTATTCCCCCTCCCTTACATCCCCCCACCCTGTATACCTGTTGGAACTGTGGCATACCTAATCTCAAAAAACTTCCCACAAACTAGAAAACTGACAAAGAGGACAAAAAATACAGTGACCAGAGGCCTGTTGTTTCCCCCCTGCCATATTCCGGCCCCCCTGGGGTCAGCTCCAGTCAGCACTTAAGCATTCAGGGGAACAGTTTTAAGTATAACATTGAGCACATTAAGTGTGGAAATAATATTACCCCTGAAAAAGAGGTAAAGTTATATACCATCAATGCAACATTTATCCACATCTATACTTATCAACTTATTTATCAGCCTGGACAGCGGGCAATAGTAGTAATCAGTCATTTGCTAGAGCGCGGGTTGCCGGATAATGTGGGGCCAAAAAGAATTTTGTGTCTCAGTCCGCGACCACTCTCAGTTTTGATGGAAAAATCATAGCATAAGGAATACTGAGGTCCCTGAGACGTCTCTTAATGGGGATGGATTGCGCGCTCTCCTTCTGAATATCAACCGCAAAATCAGGAAAGACCGATATTCGGGTGCCATTCCACTTGAGTGGGCCTTTGGTACATACCAGTATAAGAACCATATCCCGATCTTTATAGTGAAGAAATTTTGCTATGAATGTGCGAGGATGAGCCCCTGGTGGTAGCGGTCGCATAGGGACTCTGGGACTTTATGCGCATGTTCCACTGTAAAGTGCGTCGTAAAAGCATCTGTCCCGAAAAAATCTTTAAGCCAGTGCTCCAGAAATTGTTCAGGTGCAGTACCCTCCTCCTTCTCGGGCAGTCCCACAAAATGGACGTTATTTCTCCTCAGCCGTCCCTCCATATCTTTAAATTTTTTCTGCACCTCCGTCATCTGGGATTCGAGAGTAGTCGTACGTCGGCTGAGCGGAGCCACAGTATCCTCAATGGTAGAAATGCGGGTCTCCGCCTCCCCCACTCTTTCTCTAACTTGTTGCAAGTCTTGATGAATTATACAGTAGATAGGTCCGTTTGTACTTGAGTTATTTTCTCAGCCAGTCTGTTTTCACTGGCATTGACTGCATCCAGAACTCTTTGGATCGCATCCTCTGAAGCCTCAGGTGGACTGGAGCTGTTACTCGCAGCTGGGGAAGAGGGAGGGGAGCCACCACGACATTCCTCTGCTCTCTTATTTTGTGCGGGTGGATTACGAACACATTTTTCCAGTTTGGCCGCAGCCGCAGATTGCTGGGTTTTACCCATAGTTAATAGTATTCTATATATTCGCCTCTAGAGAGAGCTTCAGTACTGACTTTTGAATGGATAGCAGAGTGAGCCAAGAGACCGACGAGCACCTTATATTCACATATGCAGATTCCCGCGATTCTTTGCACAGTAGGAGCATTAAATGGAGGGTATCTCGTGCAATATAGGGCCAGTGTTATATCAACAAGTCAGGGATTACACGGGTGGTGGGCAAAAAAGTCCTCCAGCTGAATATATATAATGAAAGGAGAAAGAAAAAAAGAAAGGGGTCACAGCAGTAATTCCAGGTAGTCACACTGTTGCATATAGCCTTTGCACAGGCAATACTGCATAATGGGGGTCATTCCGAGTTGTTTGCTCACTAGCAGATTTTAGCAGCATTGCACATGCTAGGCCGCCGCCCTCTGGGAGTGTATCTTAGCTTAGCAGAATTGCGAACGAAAGATTAGCAGAATTGCGAATAGAAATTTCTTAGCAGTTTCTGAGTAGCTCGGGACTTACTCCTACATTGCAATCAGCTCAGCCCATTTCGTTCCTGGTTTGACGTCACAAACACGCCCTGCGTTCGGCCAGCCACTCCCCCGTTTCTCCAGACACTCCCGCGTTTTATTCTGGCACGCCTGCGTTTTTCCGCACACTAACCAGAAAATGGTCAGTTTCCGCCCAGAAACACCCACTTCCTGTCAATCACACTTTTGTGCTAAAATACTTAGCGCCTGTGCACTGCGTACCATGTGCATGCGCATTTTTGCCTTAATCGCTCCGTTGCAAAAATCGGCAACGAGCGAACAACTCGGAATGACCCCCAATACACAGATCCAGAGATGATAACCCTTCAACCCACCTCCTGAGCACTCCAATTAGGGTAGGGTAGAAGACAGGAGAAAAGATGAGTGGGGTTTTCTGTGCTACTTGGCTCACCACCTAATTTCATAGGCACATTGAGGTCTCCTAATGGGGGGGATCACCCATACTGTAGAAATGTACCTGTATGCTGAGGGACAGGAGGAACAGCAGGAACAACAGCAGCAGCAGTGTGGAGAGGCTACATCTGAGGAGGTATTCTGGCGCTGTCTCTCCCCCTCAGTGCCCCTATGTGCGCTCAGGATGTCTGGGTGGCAGGGAGTGTGGACCCTCCGGCTAACCACAAGCAGGAGAGAGGAGGCAGGTGCGGCTGCAGTGTGGCGTCCAGGAGCAGGCACAAGGCTCCGCTGCTCAAGTTCCGTCCTCACTCACCGCCGGCTGGAAGTAGCACGGCGCAGTCAGGACCCGCCGCTGACTAAGCAGACGTTAATGGAGCTGCGGTACAGGGCAGCAGCGGGAGGTTGGGGAGCCCGCTCTCTACATTGTGCAGGCCTTCACGGTGATGTGTAGAGGCAGAGATAGCGCTGCACAATACCCGCCACCACGGATAGGGCGTCCCATGTGGCGTGGGACTCGTAAGGCCTGAGCAACCCCGCCGGGTAATACTGGTGGATTTAGAGGCTATCCACGTCAGGAGTGTTCAGGTAGGAGCACCCCACCTTTGGGCAGGCGTTTGCCAATTTTTAGACCCCAGGGGGACCTATAGGATATATTTAAAAGATTTTCAAGCAGGAGAGCTGAGCACCTTACGTGCTACTCCTTGCCTATCATAGCCACGCCCCTCCCACTGAAACACAGGTTTTGTCGTATTCAGCTCCCACTACCTCATCTAAGTCCCCTGGGTTATGCCCCCAAAAGCGTGCTCATCTAAGTCCCCTGGTTTATGCCCCCAAATGGAGGTCGACACGGATACCGACTCTGATATGGGGGATGGGGACATACTGTGGGGGAAGGCATCCCTTGCTAAAGGGGTACAACTAATGATTGAGGCCATATGGGATGTTTTACACATTACTGACAAAGTTCCTGAACAGGTCGAGGAGACTTATTTTACTGACAATAAGAAAATCTCCCTTACCTTTCCTGCGTCTATGGAATTAAACCCTATATTTGAAAAATCCTGGGAAAACCCAGAGAAAAAATCCCAGATCCCAAAGAGAGTTCTGGTTGCCTTTCCTTTCTCTGAAGAGGATGGGAAAACCCTCCTATAGTAGACGCTTCTGTTTCTAGATTGTCTAAAAAGGTGGTTTACCTGTCCCTGGGTCTACCGCTTTGAAAGAACCGGCAGACCGCAAAATTGAAACTACGCTCAAATCCATATACACTGCTTCAAGCGTGGCGCTTAGGCCCACTATTGCTTGTGCATGGATTTCTAAAGCCATAGTAAAGTGGTCAGGCATGTTACTAGAGGATTTAGATACTATGGGTAGAAGTGAAATTGAATTGTTTTTATGTGACATACAAGATTCTGCGGGTTTCATGGTGAAGGACCTTGGTAATCTGACTGCACGGACGTCTTCCATGGCTGTGTCGGCACGCAGGGGACTCTGGCTATGCCAATGGTCTGCGGATGCAGAATCCAAGAAGTGTATGGAGAACCTTCCCTACACAGGTCAGGCTTTATTTGGGGAGACTTTGGATGTGTGGATCTCCACGGCAACCGCAGGTAAGTCGACCTTTCTTCCCTCAGCCACTCCGACGCCAAATAAATCCTTTTCTGCGTCTACAATGCAGTCCTTTCGGACCGCAAAGGTTAAGAAGTGAAAATCCCCGCCCACCTTCTTCAGAGGTGGTCGAGGAAAATCCAGAAAACCTGCACGGACAGGTTCCCAGGAATAGAAGCCGAGCACTGTTCCCTCAATATCCTCAGCATGACGGTGGACCTCCCAGCCTGGAGGTCGGGCAGGTGGGAGCACGTCTACGAAATTTCAGTCAGGTCTGGGCGTTCTCAGGCCTGTACCCCTGGGTACAAGATATGGGTGGTCATTCCGAGTTGATCGCAGCCAGCAACTTTTAGCTGCTGCTGCGATCAACAGTCCACGCCAATGGGGGAGTGTACTTTAGCTTAGCAGGCTGCAATCGCTTGTGCAGCCGTGCTAAGCAAAAAAAATTTCAAGCAGAAGTAGAGCAGCCCTGGACATACTTACCCTGTGCAATGGATCCAGCGATGATGGGCCCGGCTTTGACGTCACTCCTTCGCCCTCCGTTGTCCTGGACACTCCTGCGTTTTACTCACCACTCCCCGAAAACGCTCTCCAATGGTCTGGATCCGCCCATCCACGCCTCCTTCCTGTCAATCTTCTTAGCGGTCGCCGATGGGACCGCTTCCATCAGTAGCCGCAACGTAACCTGGCGACCCCTGTTGCCGGGCAATGTTGCGCACTCGCACTGCCCCACCGTGCATGCGCATTCTGCACCCGTTCGCACTGCAGCGAGAAACCGCTGCGTGCGAACAGGTCGGAATGTCCCCATTGTATCTCAGGGGTACAGACTGGAGTTTCAAGAGCTCCCACCTCACAGATTTTTCAAGTCAGGCTTACCAGCTTTGCTGACAGAAAAAGCTATCGTACAAGAAGCCATTCAAAAATTGGAAAGGGCAAAGGTCATTGTTCCAGTTCCATCTCACCTGGAAAACCAGGGTTACTATTCAAACCTTTTCGTGGTGCCGAAGCCGGACGGTTCAGTCAGACCAATATTGAACCTCAAGTCGTTAAATCCATATTTGAGGGAATTCAAGTTCAAGATGGAGTCTCTGAGAGCGGTGATCTCAGGTCTGGAGGAGGGGGAATTCCTTAGATATCAAGGATGCATACCTTCACATTCCTGTTAAGCCGCCACACCAGGCTTATCTCAGGTTTGCGCTGTTGGACTGTCACTATCAGTTCCAGGTGCTGCCATTTGGCCTATGCACGGCAACAAGGGTGTTCACCAAGGTAATGGCAGAGATGATACTTCTACTCCGCAAGCAGGGTGTGAACATAATTCCATATCTTGACGATCTGCTGACTAAAGCATCGTCCAGGGAGAAGTTGTTGCAATCCATTGCTCTCACAACTTGACTGCTCCGGGATCAGGGTTGGATCCTGAATCTTCCAAAGTCACATTTGGAACCGACGAGAAGACTGTCCTTCCTGGGGATGATTCTCGACACGGAAGTGCGGAGGGTGTTTCTGCCAGTGCAGAAAGCATTGGTGATCCAATCAATGGTACAAGATGTCCTGAAGCCAGCCCGAGTATCGGTTCATCAGTGCATTCGCCTTTTGGGGAAGATGGTTGCCTCCTACGAGGCTCTACGGTACGGAAGATTTCATGCACGGTCTTTCCAGTTGGATCTCCTAGACATATGGTCAGGGTCTCATCTTCACATGCACCAGAGGATACGTCTGTCGCCGAAAGCCAGAATCTCGCTCCTCCGGTGGCTGCAAACTTCTCACCTACTGGAGGGCCACAGGTTTGGGATTCAGAATTGGATCCTTCGAACCATGGATGCAAGTCTCAGAGGTTGGGGAGCAGTCATCCAGGAGTAATACGTCCAAGGAAGGTGGTCAAGTCTGGAATCCAGCCTTCCAATAAACATTCTGGAAATAAGAGCCGTCTACAGCGGTCTTCTACAGGTGGCTCATCTTCTACAGGTGGCTCATCTTCTAAAAGATCGGGCCATTCAAGTTCAGTCGGACAATGTAACGACAGTGGCCTACATAAACCGACAAGGTGAAATAAAGAGCAGAACTGCAATGTCAGAGGTAACAAGAATCATCCTCTGGGCGGAAAAGCATGCAGTGGCGCTGTCAGCAATCTTCATTCCGGGAGTAGACAACTGGGAAGCAGACTTCCTCAGCAGACACGATCTCCATCTGGGAGAGTGGGGCCTCCACCCAGAGGTGACATGTCTTTGGGGCGTACCTCAAATAGACATGATGGCCTGACGCCTCAACAAGAAGCTTCGGAGGTATTGTTCCAGGTCGAGTTCAGGCGATCCTCATTGCTCCAGACTGGCCAAGAAGGGCTTGGTACGCGG
Source organism: Pseudophryne corroboree (assembly GCF_028390025.1). Classification (NCBI taxonomy): domain Eukaryota; kingdom Metazoa; phylum Chordata; class Amphibia; order Anura; family Myobatrachidae; genus Pseudophryne; species Pseudophryne corroboree. The sequence continues at coordinate 386,502,834 of NC_086448.1, read as the reverse complement.
CTCTTCTGGAGTTACTACTGTAAGATCCGAGGCCTCTTCCTCTTCGAGAGGACCTTCTACAGCAGGGGCCGTTCGCTTATCATGACTTACCATGGCTACGTTTGATGGCATGGAGGTTGAATGCCAGATCTTAGCTCGGAAAGGCATTTCGAAAAAGGTTATTCCTACCCTGATGCAGGCTAGGAAAGGAGTAATGTCTAAACATTACCATCGCATTTGGAAAAAGTATGTGTTTCCTACAGTGGAGTTTCAACTTGGGCCATTTCTCCTCTTCCTGCAAGCACGTGTGGATGTGGGCCTACGTTTGGGCTCCATAAAAGTCCAGATTTCGGCCTTGTCCATTTTCTTCCAGAAGCAGTTGGCTTCCCTCCCATCCAGCCTCCCTTTGTGCCTACTCCTTGGGATCTTAACGTGGTATTGCAGTTCCTGCAATCGGAATGGTTCGAAACTCTACAGGAGGTTGCGGTCAAGTTTCTCACTGTTGGCATTAGCTTCGGCTAGGCGTGTGTCTGATTTGGGGGCAAAGTCCTGCAAGAGTCCCTATTTGATTTTCCATGAAGATAGAGCTGAGCTCAGGACGCGTCAGCAGTTTCTTCCAAAGGTTGTGTCGGACTTTCATATCAACCAATTCTATTGTGGTGCCAGTGGCTACTGACTCCTCAATTACCTCAAAGTCCTTGGATGTTGTGAGGGTTTTGAGGATTTATGTGAAGAGGACTTCACATTACAGAAAGTCAGACTCTCTGTTTGTCCTTTATGATCCCAACAAGATTGGGTATCCTGCTTCTAAGCAGACGATTTCTCGCTGGATCAGGTTTACTATCCAGCATGCATATTCTATGGCAGGTTTGCCGTGTCCAAAATCTGTTAAGGCCCACTCTACTCGTAAGGTTGGTTCTTCCTGGGCGGCTGCCCGGGTGGTCTCGGCTTTGCAGCTTTGCCGAGCAGCTACTTGGTCAGGGTTGAACATGTTTGCTAAGTTCTACAAGTTCAATACTTTGGCCTCTGAGGACATACAGTTTGGTCAGTCAGTTCTGCAGGAACCTCTGCGCTCTCCCTCCCGTACTAGGAGCTTTGGTACATTCCCATGGTACTAATGTGGACCCCAGCATCTTCTAGGACAGTGATGGCTAACCTTGACACTCCAGCTGTTGTTGAACTACACATCCCAGCATGCCCTGCTACAGTTTTGCTATTTGGCCATGCTAAAACTGATGCAGGGCATGCTGGGATGTGTAGTTCAACAACAGCTGGAGTGTCAAGGTTAGCAATCACCGCTTTAGGACGTAAGAAAAAAATAGGATTTTAATTACCTACTGGTAAATCCTTTTCTCGTAGTCCGTAGAGGATGCTGGGCACCCGCCCAGCGCTTCGTTTTCCTGCATTTGTTCCTTGGTTCAGTACTGCCTTGTTTCTTGGTTTAGTACTGTGTTGTTACTTGTTTATGTACTGTGTTCAGCTGTTGCTGAGATTGTTCAGGCTGTTGAGCCCGGTGTGTCTTGTTATGTGTAAGCTGGTATGAATCTCACCACTATATGTGTATTTTCTTCTCTCGAAGTATGTCCGTCTCCTCGGGCACAGTTTCTAGACTGAGTCTGGTACGAGGAGCATAGAGGGAGGAGCTGGGGTGCACTATTAAACTCTTAAAGTGCCCATGGCTCCTAGTGGACCTGTCTATACCCCATGGTACTAATGTGGACCCCAGCATCCTCTACGGACTAACAGAAAAGGATTTACCGGTAGGTAATTAAAATCCTATTTTCAGTGGGTTCGGTTTGTGTCACTAGCAGAAGGGATGCCGGCTCTCAGTATAAAGGCAACGGCACCCCGTCAAACGGAATGCCAGCAGCGAGGCACCGCAGGCTCGTTGGGCTCACCATGCTTTGTGCGCGATGGCTAGCTACGTTCACGATTCCGGCCATCGATATTTCACCGGCTGTTGGGATTCCGGCATCTCTGTCCTGAATGCCGGGATCCCGACAGCTGGTACTTTAACTGCATCCTCTTTCAGTGATGTCTATACAAGATCAGATGTGTAAATCAGAGTCACTATTTAACTTTACTATAAAATCCATGCAGAATTTAAACAAGTTTCTTTTTTGTTTAAAAATATAGTAAAACGTTTTTTTGTACATCAACTCTTTTTTGATCTTTAGTGTAAAACAATATTACAGTAATCATGAATTTTATTTTTTTCCCCAGCCAGCATCACATACTGTATATTATATGTGCGCAAATTTAGCAGTGGTAGATAGCATAGCTCTTAACAGCACTTTATTAGGTTTCTGGATCTTAAACACTAAGGTGTATATTTATTAAACTTAGGGTTTAGAAAAGTGGGGATGTTACCCATAGCAACCAATCAGATTTTACTTTTCAATTATCTAGCACCTTTTATAAGATAATAGCTAGGGTCTGATTTAATTGCTTTTATCAGAACATACATGGCTACCCGGGGTGGCTGCGGACAATGCAAATGCACGGTGTGTCTGTATGTGCTCCTCTATGGGCCTAATTCAGAGTTGATCGCAGCAGGATCATAAAGGAGCACATACAGACTTAGGCCCTCATTCCGAGTTGATCGCTCGCTAGCTGCTTTTAGCAGCAGTGCAAACGCTAAGCCGCCGCCCTCTGGGAGTGTATCTTAGCTTAGCAGAAGAGCGAACGAAAGGATCGCAGAACGGCATCTACATTTTTTCAAGCAGTTTCTGAGTAGCTGCAGAACTACTACCTTGCGATCACTTCAGACTATTTAGTTCCTGTTTTGACGTCACAAACACGCCCTGCGTTCGGCCAGCTACTCTCCCGTTTCCCCAGGCATGCCTGCGTTTGTATCTGACACGCCTGCGTTTTTCAGCACACTCCCGGAAAACGGTCAGTTACCTCCCAGAAACGCCCCATTCCTGTCAATCGCTCAGTGGTCAACAGTGCGACTGAAAAGCGTCGCTAGAGCTTGTGTGAAACTGCATCGGCTTTTGTGAAAGTACATCGCGCGTGCGCAGTGCGCACCATATGCATGCGCAGAAGTGTCCCGCTTTTTTGCCCGATCGCTGCGCAACGAACAACGGCAGCTAGCGATCAACTTGGAATGAGGGCCATAGTCACATACAGAAATAGAGGAGCACACATAGATATAGACACATATGGACATAGACTGCCATACACAGACATAGGCACATACACTGAGAAGCAGTGCCATAACTAGGTGTGTGCCGATGGTGCCTTGCCCACAGCGCAGCTGCAGTGGAGGCGCACCATCAGCAGCACACCCCCACGTATGGCCGTTATATTTTGTGAGGTAGTACTGAAAGTTCAGCTGTCCGTCAGTGCCTGTCTCCCGCCGCCGCCTCTGGATGGGGAGCGGTGTCGCAGGCGGCATATGGTGTTGCACAGCCCCCCAGTGGTAATTCCGCCTTTGAGACCCGCCGCCGGCAGTTGAATGGAGAGGGAGCGTGAGCGCAACAGGAGGCGCCAGCTCCCATGTATGAGCCGCCGCTGCACTTGGTAAGACAGCCCGTGAGAATGTAGGGGGAGTGGGTGTGCTCTTGCAGCCGCCAGCTCATTGTTGTCATTTCCCCTGAGAGCAGTGGCGGATTTACGGTAACATACTATGTGTGGCCCAGGGACGTGCAGTCAGGGGAGGCAGTGCCTCCCCTGTGATTACGGATTAAAATAATATAAAGAAGATACTTATGACACATATTCTGTGTCATAAGTATTTGCTTTATATTATCCTAATCATCCCAGTCCTGTGAGTGTGTAAAGTGTTTGGGAGGCACCGATCGTGGTGCCTCCCTGTCAGATAGGGAAAAGTATGGGAGCAGGTGCGTGCGGGGCCTAGCAATGGGCATTAAAAGCCCATTGAAAAATCATGGGAAAGCGGCACCATTAGTGGTGCCGCTTTCACACAGGGACGTGCTTTCAACCTATGAAAGCACGTCCCCTGTCAGTCAGGCCACAGTGATTGGCCAGCGGATCCGTCACTGGATCCGCTGTCAATCACTGTTGTGGGCGCGGCGGAGGTGCGGGCGTCGGCGTGGGTGCGGGCGGCGGGGGTGCGGGCGGCGGCGGTGCGGGCGGCGTGGTTGCGGCGGTGCGGGCGGCGTGAGTGCGGGCGGTGGTGCAGAGTTTGAGCAGCGGAGCGGTAACCCATTTCAAAAATGGCGCCTCAGCGTCATTTTTTAAATTGCAGATGGCCGCCTCGAGCCAATCACGGCTCGCCGCGTCATCGCTCCATTATGTCCGGGCATGCTGGCACTTGTGGTTCTCCAAGTGCCAGCATGCTGGGGCAGGCTTGCTGGGATCTGTAGGCCACCTGTAAAGAACAATTTTAACAATGAACCCCGCACCCACTGCCACCAGGGGTGCGGGGCATAGCACCGGGCTATCAGCCCAGTGCTGGTTATTGCTCGGGAGGGGGACCCCATGTTTATTTTTTGGGGTCCCCACTTCCGAGGAATTCCAGCCCTGGGCTGACTAGCTTGGGGGGGTAGATTAATGCTATGGCAGGGGGACCCCATACCGAGTGTCTCCCCTGCTATGGCATTACCCCCCCCTGGCTGGTTCTGCCTGGTGCTGGTTTTACAAATAAAGGGGGGGGGGGGGCTACGCTTTTTTTTCCCCCTCTATGGGGGGGGGGGGGGGTGTTAGCTGCTTGTGCCTCCCCAGCCACTGACCTCACCGCACGCCACTGGTGTGGCCCCTGTTTCTGCGCTGTCTATTAATTTTCTGCCTGGGCAGTAGTCAGCGGTTCCTAGGACCTATTGCGGCTCTGCCACTTGCCATAACCTTGGACACAGTGGCTCCCCGCACGATTGCTCTCCCGCTTACTGCAGGCCTCCCACACAGTCTGTGCTGCGGTGACGAGACAACTCTGTGGAGCGTCATCCAACTATCTCCAGGCGCTCAGTGTATGGGGAAAAATGTGCTGCCAGCCTTCCTCCCAGGACTCACTCAGCCCGGGTAAGACTCCGGAGATCTGGGTGTCCGCAGTGCGCCTGTAGCACATTTACTGTTTGTTAAATGGCCAATGGGTGTGTGTGTGTGTGTGTGTGTGTGTGTGTGTGTGTGTGTGTGTGTGTGTGTGTGTGTAATGATTAAGGCAGCATATGGGGGTAACAACATATGGGGGGGGGGGGTAATCATTAATGCAGCATTTGGGGGGTAATGTTTAATGCAGCATATGGGGGGGTGAATATTAATGCAGCATATGGGTGTGTGTGTGTAATGATTAATGCAGCATATGGGTGGGTACTTATTAATGTAGCATATGGGGGTTGCCTGTGTAATTATTAATGTAGCATATGGGGGGGGGTGTAATGATTAATGCAGCATGTGTGTGTGTAATGACAGTGCAGCATGTAGGGAGGATGTAGTGCAGCATATAGGGAGATGGGTGTAGTGGAATGTATGGGGGAGTGTAATGACTTAGTGCAGCATATACAGTAGAGGGATGTAGTGCAGCATATTGTAGTGTAGTGATGAGGTGTAGTGTAGTGATGTAGTGCAGCATGTAGGGGGGCATAGTGATGTAATATATGATGTAGTGCAGTGTATTAGGGGCGTGTAGTAATTTAGTGCAGCATATTGGGGGTGTAGTGTAGTGATCTAGTGCAGTGTATAGGAAGGCGTACTGTAGTAATGTAGTGCAGTGTATTGGGGGGATGTAGTGTAGTGATGTAGTAAAGCAAAGTATTGTAGCCTATGATGGGTGTAGTGCAGTGATGTTGTGTAGTGGGGAACGCGCTGCTATGGAGCGGTCATGCCAGTGAGACACTGTGGACACACAACGAGGATTGTTTGAGAAAGGGGGGCCCCCAAGAGGTGTCTTGATTAGGGCCCCATGAAGTCTAAATCCGCCTCTACCTGAGAGACCCGTGCTTTATCCCTCACCACATTTATAGCTCATCACCTTTGAGTTAGCCCTCATCATGTACTTATAGCACGCCTGTAAGCCAACTATATAACCAACACTTATGTAGCTCCTTACATGTGAATCAACCTTCACCGCACACTTACAACTCCTCACCTGTGAGTCAGCCCCTCACCACACAGTTATGTGTTTCACCTGTAAGTCAGCCCCTCACCACACAGTTATGTGTTTCACCTGTAAGTGAGCCCCTCACCACACAGTTATGTGTTTCACCTGTAAGTCAGCCCCTCACCACACAGTTATGTGTTTCACCTGTAAGTCAGCCCCTCACCAAACAGTTATGTGTTTCACCTGTAAGTCAGCCCCTCACCACACAGTTATGTGTTTTACCTGTAAGTCAGCCCCTCACCACACAGTTATGTGTTTTACCTGTAAGTCAGCCCTCACCACACATTTATTTACAGGTCTCATGTCTTTGACTCCACACACTCTTTCTAGTCACAATTGGTGACATCCATCTACAACCGGTCACTGTCAAGGCATATATTCCTCATTTATCTTTCTCCCCTTACTCAGCGGTCGCCCAATTAGCCGACTTTCTGAGCCATTGTTGCAATTGTGTCTGAGAGAACCGTTGCTGCTGGATTGTCCCAAAAACAACACACACGCACACACGCACTCACTCACTCTCTCTCTCTCTCTCTCCCTGCCTAATGTGTAGAAAAAAGGGGGCTCTGTTGCTATAATACTGTATGTAACAAAGGGGACTCTACTGCCTAATGTGCAAAAAAGGGTACTCTACCTGCTGTACTGTGTAAATGGGGGACGCTACGTGATGTACTGTGTAAAAGTGGGACTCTACCTGCCTAATGTGTAAAAGGGGGGGCTCTGCCTGCCGTACTGTGTAAAAGGGAGCTATGTGGCCACACCCCTTCCCCATTAAGCCACGCCCCTATATATTTTTGCACACATTGGGACTGTTTTATATTTGTTGGGGGCGCCGATGCTGTTTCTTGCACACAGCGCTAAAATGTCTAGTCACGGCACTGCTGAGAAGCATATACTGTACAGACATAGGTACATACGGATATAGGGGGTAATTCAAAGTTGATCACAGCAGCAAATTTGTTAGCAGTTGGGCAAAACCATGTGCTCTGCAGGGGGGGCAGATATAATATGTGCAGAGAGAGTTAGATTTGGGTGGGGTGTGTTCAAACTGAAATCTAAATTGCAGTGTAAAAATAAAGCAGCCAGTATTTACCCTGCACAGAAACAAAACAACCCACCCAAATCTAACTCTCTCTGCAAATGTTATATCTGCCCCCCCTGCAGTGCACATGGTTTTGGCCAACTGCTAAAAAATTTCCTGCTGCGATTAACTTGGAATTACCCTTTATGTCCGTATGTACCTATGTCTGTATAGTATATGCTTCTCAGTGTCCGTATGTGCCTATGTCTCTGTGTGCCGGTCTATGTCCATATTTGTCTATGTGTGCTCCTCTATTTCTGTATGTGCCTATGTCTATATGTGCTCTTTTATGTCCGAATGTGCTCCACTTTTTCTGTATGTGCCTATAGTATGTCCACATGTGCTCTTCTATGTGCCTATGTGTTCATGTGTTTCTCTATGTCTGTATGTGCTCAACCAATATGTTCTGATAGCGCTCTCTCATCTGTATTTTCTTTATTGTGTTACCTCCCCTACTATGTTCTGTATTGTGCTACCTCCCTAACCATGGTCTGTATTGTGCTAATCATCTTTATATGCTTTTTATTGTTCCCCAAATCTTTATTTTCTTTTTCCAAAAAAAGCCATAGCCCACATACTTGCTGCCACCACCAACCTGCCAGAACACCCCTTACCAGAAGTGTTGCAGCATAGTACATTAATGTTCACATCCCAGCAGCAGATAAGATTAAACATATTGCGATGGTAGGGGTTAATGTTTGGGGCAGTGTGGGAACCCCCATATGTGAGTTATTTAATGTGTACTTCACCCTTGTATGTTCCTCAGTGTCCACCAGCCCACCATCAGTAAGTTGTTTACTGCCACAACCACCCCCCATATGCACTGTATTAGTGTCCAAGCATCTGCATTGTCCCCATCCCCCGTCCCCCCCTCTCCCACCATCTCTATTGTGGACCTGCGGCACCCCATTAGGTAACTTACCACTGGCAATCTTCTAGACCTCTCTTCTTGTCTGTAAGGCTCCTCATACAGATGACAGCACATTGCAAATTATCATAATGACAGAGGGGCAGACTACAGTGTAGAGATGCTGTCATGGAGCCGGAACCCAGGCATCTCTTCAGTCATGGTTGGGAGTACGAGGGAGTGAGTGGAGATGGGATGCGAGGGAGTGAGTTGGTGGGACTTCAGATGGCCACTGGCAGTGTCAGGAGGCGCTGTGACCAGAGAGGGGGTGGAGTTGCAGCACTGCCCGGCTAGGAGTGTAATGTAGATAATAGTGCGAGAAGTAGCCGGGTGCACCTCACTGCAGGCAGTGTGGCGTGGTTGTGGAGTTGCCTTTCATAAAAGGAGACAATAGTGCGGCACAGCCCTGTGGGTTCTGCCGGCAGTCCTGTTCCCACAGTGCATATGTGCTGTGTACCAGGCACTGCCAGCACTACCCTAGTTACGGCCCTATTTAGCAGTATAATTTCCCATTGATCCATAAACAATGAGAGCAACAGTAGAAATCAGTACATGTTCAGCATATGAAATGCTTGGGACCAGAAGCATTTTGGATTTCAGATTTTTCTGTATTTTGAAATATTTTCATAGGGATTGCTTTAAGATGCAAATAGAGGAAGATGTGGGCTCTAGAAACCACGAGGAAGGCTTGCAGGTACCAGATCTGCCACCTGCACCACCACCAAGATCTATGTAAGGGTGGAAGAGGGTCTTGCAGAGCTCACCTCATGTAGAGTCTCCTGTGTGCTGGTGAGGTACTGGATGAGCACCACACAGCCCGGAGTTGAGTGGTAGAGAAGCATACTAGAATGGCAAACTTTTATTATTCTTAGTAGTACTTATAATAAGATGTCAATGACCAACTTGACCCTTCTCTGCAGAGTGTAACCAGACCTTTGTGGGCCCCATAGCAACATATTGAAGGGGCCCCTGTCCCAATTTTTATGAGACACCTCTGCACAGCAGTTATTAATTTTATGCCCATAATAGTGTCCCGGTTAATTTTCTGAACCATAGCAGTGCCTAGTTAATATTATGCCCTAAATTAGTACCCTAGTTTATTTTATGAACCATAAAAGTGCCCAAGTTTATATTATGACCCATAGTAGTGCCCTAGTTTATTTTTATAAAGAATCATAGGTCCCTAGATTTTAGGTTTTCACATTGTAGGGCTACCAGTACACATTATGCCACACAGTATCTCAAATTCACATTATGACATACATTGTTCCCAGTTCATATTATGCCACATTACAGTGCCCATTAGTCATACTGTGCAACATTAGAGGGCCCTCCAGTTCAAATTATGCCACGTTACAGTGCCCCAGTTCATATTATGCCACAATATAGTGCCTCCATTTCATATTGTGCCACAAATAGCAAGGCCTCTGTATCTGATTTTCACTGAGTCACTTAGATCAGGCATGGTACCAAAGGACTGGCGTATAGCAGAGGTAGTTCCAATATTTAAAAAGGGCATTAAACTTCATCCTGGTAACTATAGACCGGTTAGCCTGACATCAATAGTTGGAAAACGTTTGGAAAGTATACTAAGGGATAGCATACAGGAGTACTTGGAGAACTACCATGCTTTTAATAAAAACCAGCATGGTTTTGTGAGAAATAGGTCATGTCAAACTAATTTGATTAGCTTCTATGAGAAAGTAAGCAGTAACCTTGACCAGGGTAACACAGTAGATGTGGTCCCTCTGGATTTTGCAAAAGCTTTCGACACAGTGCCTCACAGGAGGCTGATTTTCAAATTAAGGGAGCTTGGTATAGGAAACACTATTTGTATATGTGCGAGTAATTGGCTTGATAACAGGGAACAGCGAGTTGTGGTTAATGGGATGTTTTCCACCTGGGTTAAAGTAATCAGTGGAATACTGCAGGGTTCTGTGCTGGGGCCACTATTGTTTAACATATTTATAAATGATCCACTGTAGGAGAAGGGCTAGAAAGCACAGTGTCAATATTTGCAGATGATACTAAAATATGTAGGGCAATCTGGAAGTTTGGGCAACAAAATGGTGTATGAGGTTTAATGTGGAAAAATGTTAAGTTATGCACTTTGGGATTAAGAATAAACATGCAACCTACCAATTAAATGGGGAAAATATAGGGGAAACGGTATTAGAAAAGGATTTGGGGGTGTCCATTGATAGTAGATTTAGGTACACAATGGGCCTAATTCAGACCTCATCAGTGCTGTGCGTTTTCGCACAGCAGCCGATCAGGTCTGAACTGTGCATGCGCCGGCACTGTAGTGCGCCGGCGCATGCCAGACAGCCGACGGCTGTCTCAGCCCTACGATCGCCTATGCCTGATTGACAGGCAGAGGCGTTCGCTGGGCAGGCCAGCAGCGTTTGGCCGCCGTTTTAAGGATGTGGTATGGGCAACGCATGCGTGCCCGGACCATGCGGAAGGCGGGCCACGGCGGCTGCGTGACATCACACGCAGCCACTGCGACCCTCACAGTGACAGGTAGCTCCCTGTCAGCGCGCAGGAGCTGTGCTTGTGGGAAGCTACTCTTCAAGTTCAAAAGCATCGCCGGCGTGCAATGCTTTTGTACTTGTGCGACGGGGCAGGGCCTGACTTGCGGGCGGACTAGCCCTGTGCTGTCCATCCCCCGACATGTCTGTGTGACTGATCATAGATGTGCTAAATTTAGCACATCTACGAACAGGTCTGAATTAGGCCCAATGTCAAAGTGAGGCAACAAAGGCAAATAATGTGTTAGCATGCATTAAAAGAGCAATTGAGACAAGGGATGAGAGCGTAATCCTGCCACTGTATAAATCATTGGTACGACCGCATCTTGAGTATTGTGTACAGTTCTGAGCATCACACTATAAAAGAGACATGTTAGAACTTGAAAAGGTTCAGATTCAAGCTACCAAATTGATTAAGGGGTTGGAGACACTGGACTATGAGGAGAGGCTTTCTAGGTTAGATATGAGATGACTAAGAGGAGATATGATTAATATTTACAAATAAATAAAAGGGCAGAATGCGGAGCTATCAGGTGATTTGTTTAGTAAGAGTCCTCTGCACAAAACACGCGGACACCCACTAAGGCTTGAGGAGAGGAAATTTCAGCGCAGGAAAGGATTCTTCATTGTAAGGGCAATACGAATATGGAATTCACTGCCAGAGAAGGTTGTAATGGCGGACTCAGTCAATGCATTTAAAAATGGGTTAGACAAATTTCTAACGGAAAAAGATATCCGAGGATATAGCCTTTAACCAGAATAGAATAGGGCAATGGTTCCCAAACTTTTGTGAGTCACAGCGCCCTAGAGTATCAGATTTTTTTTCACGGCACCCCTAGGCCACAAGTTTCTTATTGAGAAATTTAGAAAAAAATATTAGATTAAGTAAATTATGTTTATATGTCATCCTTAGGGTCAGTTATGTGGTGAGGGGCACCCAGTTTCCACCCAGTTTGCACATCGCTGCAATAGCGAATATAATATAATTCAGGTTGAACTATGTTACATTAGAATTCCCCAGTTAATTACGTAACATGTTACTGCCTTACACATTACAATGAGCAGATCAGATTTTGATATATTATAGTGCCCCCCCAGTTCATATTGCACCACATTACAGTCTCCCCTTACCATTTGTTAGGCGCGGCGTTTTTTGTCCGCGCTCTGACCGAGCAGCGGTCACGGCCGCCGCACCTCTCGCTCTGTATGCTCCCGCACGGCGCCTAGCAACGCCGGGACGACGTGCGCGCGATAGCCGCCGGGTCCCTGGCAACGCTAGGACGCCGTGCGCCCAGGGCCGCCGGGTCCATGGCAACGGGGACGCCACAGGCGGACCGCGTTCCCCGTTGCCATGAGAGTACTCACACCTGTTCTCCCCTGCTCGTGCAGCAAGGCAGCTGCACGACATTCATCAATCAGGCTCTGCACTGCCATTGGAGGGTTCCCTGTTATATGCCTCCTCAGTGCCTCACACAGACACCGGTGATAGCTTCCTGCATACTGTTCCTGCCTGGTAACGTCTGTTCCTGATTTAGCTGTATCTGGTCGATCCTGCTCCCTGTGCTCCCGAGTCCTGGAGTTCTGAAGCCGGTCCTGGGAATCCTTCCTGTCCAAAACGAACCTGTTGCAGTCATCCGAGGGTTCTTGTTATTTGGGGTTCTCTCCCGGTTTCGTGAGTAGCGGCTTCTGCCGCGAGTTGCGGCCTAGGCCGCTTTAACTTTGTATTACTTTTGTGTTGGAGGTTTTTGCTGAGGTTTCCGCTTTTCACTGTCCTCCCCGGAACTCGGCGGTGCCGTGTGGGGGAACGGACAGTGGTATCTTTTGTTGTCCTTTTTCCTTGGCGGCGTGCCGCACATACCTTTAGTTTTAGGGTTGTTAGTAGCCCCTAGCTTCTGTTTGTTTTAGTTAGAGGTCCCCTTGTTATTACCCTGTCTCGGTTCACGCTTTGTCTCTCTCTAAGACCTGGGGGCATCGGAGTTGGGCAGACCTAATCCGCCCTTCAAACGCGGCTGCCGTGGGCCCAAGAAACCATAGTCGTTCAGGCGTGAGTCGACCACACGGGTAAGACAACGGAGGTAGGGTGCTAGGGGCTATTCCCGTACCTCTCCTTAGTTCAGCGTCACGTTCTGGTGCTCTGAACTCGCATCACTACATCTCTCCAGTTCTGAGCATCAGGAACGTAACATTATCACCGGCCAAAAAAAAAAAAAAAAAGAGTTAATTTTTTCTTTTGTATTGGTGGGCCTAGAAATTCGGCCTCATGAATCCGGCAGTTTTAGGTCCAAATCCCAGCCAGCTTTTGGCCAACCAGATTCAGGAACTAACTCAGATGGTTCAGGACCTTACTCTTCGGGTGAGATCGCAGGAAGATCTTTTGCAAGCCTCCCCGAGTATGATTCCAGAACCAAAAATGCATTTACTTGACCGTTTTTCGGGTAACCGAAAGGATTTTTTTAATTTTAAGGAAGCTTGTAAGCTTTATTTTCGTCTAAGGCCCTGTTCCTCTGGTACTGAGTCTCAACGGGTCGGGATTGTGATGTCTTTACTCCAAGGTGATCCACAGACCTGGGCTTTTGGGCTAAGAGCGGATGATGTTGCCTTGCTATCAGTAGATGCCTTTTTTAAGTCCATAGGCCTTTTGTATGATGACCCTGATAGAGAAGCATCAGCTGAGAGCCACCTGCGTGCACTTAAGCAAGTGAAAAATCCAGCAGAGGCTTATTGTACCGAGTTTCGCCGTTGGTCGAACGACTGTGGTTGGAATGACGCGGCCCTGCGCAGTCAGTTTCGCCTCGGTTTGTCTGAAGTTATTAAAGATAGTCTCCTTCAGTACCCCGCTCCTGAGACTCTGGACAAACTCATGGAGCTCGCTATTAAAATTGATCGTCGTCTCCGAGAGCGGAGTGCTGAAAGAGGAGCTACTTTTAGGCCTAGTCCATGTGTATATACTTTTCCTGAGGACATCGAGGAGCCCATGCAAATGGGTCTTTCCCGGCTGTCCCCAGAGGAAAGAACCAGAAGGCTAAATTCTGGTCTTTGTTTGTATTGTGGTGGCAAGGGACATATCGCACGTAATTGCCCGAATAAGCAGGGAAACGCTCTGACCAAGTGAGTAGTGAGGGGGTTCACTTGGGTCTACAGTTAATCTCCTCTAATGATTCCTTATTAGTTCCTGTAAAAATTTCCTTTGGTAGCCTCAGTTCGTTGGTGTCGGCCTTCGTCGACAGTGGAGCTGCTGGAAATTTCATGGATCTTGGTTCGGCTCAGGCTTTAGGCGTCCCACAGATACCCTTGGATAAACGTATCACCATGCACGGCTTGGATGGTGGTCCGCTTTCTAATGGGGTTATCACTCACTGCACACCTCCAGTACAACTGACAGTGGGGGCCCTACATTCAGAGAAAATCGAATTTTACCTTACCCATTGTCCGGCTGTCCCCGTAGTTTTGGGTCACCCCTGGCTTGCTTTTCATAATCCCACCATAGATTGGCGGTCTGGGGAGATTTCCCAATGGGGTCCCTTTTGTGTTAAGGAGTGTATTTCCCGTCCAGTCCGGGTTGCGGCAGTCACCCCAGAACTTATTCCTTTGGAATATCAGGACTTTGCCGATGTTTTCTCCAAGGGTAATGCGGATGTACTGCCTCCCCATCGGTCCTATGACTGCGCTATTGATTTAGTTCCCGGTGCCTCTTTACCTAAGGGGAGATTATATGCCCTGTCCGGGCCGGAAACCACGGCAATGAATGATTATATTCAGGAGAGCCTAAAAAAAGGCTTCATTAGGCCCTCGAAATCTCCATTAAGTGCAGGGTTCTTTTTTGTTGAGAAAAAAGATGGGTCGCTCAGACCATGTATTGATTTTCGGGCTCTGAATAAAATTTCTGTTAAAAACACCTACCCCTTGCCATTGATTTCAGTACTGTTTGATCAGCTTCGGTCTGCCGTTATCTTCTCCAAGATCGATCTTAGAGGGGCTTACAATCTCATCCGAATAAAATCTGGGGATGAGTGGAAGACGGCTTTCAGCACACAGTCAGGTCATTATGAATACCTGGTGATGCCGTTTGGGCTGTCAAATGCTCCTGCGGTATTTCAAGATCTCATTAATGACGTCCTTCATGACTTCCTAGGAAAGTTCGTATTCGTTTATTTAGACGACATTTTGATTTACTCTGAGTCTGTTGAACAACATATTAACCATGTGCGACTGGTCCTTCAAAAATTACGGGAGAATCATTTATACGCCAAACTGGAGAAATGTGATTTCCACATCACAGAAGTGTCCTTCCTGGGGTATATTATTTCTCCCAAGGGGTTTTTCATGGAACCAAAAAAACTCCAGGCCATCCTAAATTGGGCACAACCACAAACTTAAAAGCAATTCAGCGCTTTTTAGGGTTTGCAAATTATTATAGGCATTTTATTCATACCTTCTCTGATTTGGTCGCTCCTATAGTAGCATTGACTAAGAAAGGAGCGGACCCTTCCAATTGGTCGCCTGAAGCCGAGTCTGCCTTTCTGGCCTTAAAGCAGGCCTTTGTCTCAGCTCCTGTTCTCAGGCACCCCAACCCAGAGCTCCCCTTTATTGTCGAGGTAGATGCCTCAGAGGTTGGAGTGGGGGCTATCCTTTCTCAGGAAGACCCGGAGTCTCAGGAATTACACCCTTGTGCCTTCATGTCCAGGAAATTCTCCTCCGCAGAATCCAACTATGATGTTGGTAATCGAGAATTGTTGGCAGTTAAATGGGCTTTCGAGGAGTGGAGGCATTGGCTGGAAGGAGCTAGGCATACCATTACAGTGTTTACTGACCACAAGAACCTGCAGTATATTGAGTCAGCTAAACGGCTTAATGCTCGACAGGCACGTTGGGCGCTGTTTTTTACTCGTTTCAGGTTTATTATCACCTTCAGGCCCGGTTCCAAGAATACAAAAGCTAATGCCTTGTCACGTTGTTTTCTTCCGGTTCACAATAACCATCTGGCTACTACCCCCATAGTTCCGTCGTCTGTCATCCGGGCAGGCCTCACACAGGATTTATTTACACAGCTAGTCCAGCTTCAGCAGCAGGCTCCCAAAGTTACTCCTGCGGACCGTCTCTTCGTCCCTGAATTTCTGAGAGGCACTGTTCTAGCTGAGTTTCATGATAACAAAGTTTCCGGTCATCCGGGTGTTACTAAAACCTTGGAATTAATTTCTTGCTCGGTGTGGTGGCCTAATCTTTCCAAGGACGTAAGGGAATTTGTCTTTTCATGTCAGGTCTGCGCTCAGCACAAGATATCCCGATCGTTGCCAGTCGGGCAACTCATGCCTTTAGCCATCCCTCTTAGGCCATGGTCACACATTTCCATGGATTTTGTGGGGACCTTCCTCTTTCATCTGGATTCCGGGTCATTTGGGTGGTGGTAGACCGTTTTAGTAAGATGGCCCACTTCATTGCTCTTCCCCGATTACCCTCCGCTCAAGTTTTGGCAGTTTTGTTTCTCCGCCATGTCTTCAGGCTCCATGGTTTACCCATGGATATTGTCTCTGACCGGGGACCACAATTCATTGCCCGTTTCTGGAAACGTTTTTGTGCCTCATTAAATATGAAGCTCTCTTTAACATCTGGATACCATCCACAGTCTAACGGACAAACTGAACGTGTTAATCAGTCATTAAAGCAGTATTTACGGCTGTATTCGGCCAAACTTCAGAATGATTGGTCTGAATTTCTTCCTTTGGCCGAGTTTGCCTATAATAACTCTTGCCATTCTTCCACCAAGGAGTCTCCTTTCTTTTCGGTCCTGGGCTTTCATCCTAGAGCCAATTCCTTTTATCCTCATTTTCCAGGCTCTTCATTGACCTTAACTTCCCGCCTCAGAATAATTTGGAAAAAGGTGCACCTTGCCCTGAAGAAGGCTGCCTTCCGAGAGAAATTTTATTTGGATAGGTTCTGACGCCCGTGCACTCTTAAGGTGGGAGATGAGGTGTGGTTGTCAACCCGTAACATCAAGCTCCGACAACCCTCGGCTAGATTGGGACCCAAATTTATTGTCAAGAAAGTCAATCCAGTGGCTTTTCGGCTGCGGTTGCCTAAATCACTTAAAGTTGGCAACACTTTCCACTGCTCTCTTTTGAAGAAATATATTGTTTCCAGGAGGTTCCCCCGGAAGATTTCCCAGGGTAGACTTCCGGTGGATGTTCAGGGTCAACAAGAGTTCCTGGTGGAGAAGGTTTTAGATTCTAAGCTTTCTCGTGGCCGGCTTTATTTTTTGGTCCACTGGAAAGGTTATGGCCCTGAAGAAAGGTCTTGGGTGTTGGATAAGGATTTACATGCTCCTAAACTTAAGAAGGTATTCTTTCAGGAGTTTCCTCAGAAACCCGGCTCTAGGGGTTCTTTAACCCCTCCTCAAGGGGGGGTACTGTTAGGTGCGGCGGTTTTTGTCCGCGCTCTGACCGAGCAGCGGTCACGCCCGCCGCGCCTCTTGCTCTGTATGCTCCCGCACGGCGCCTAGCAACGCCGGGACGCCGTGCGCGCGATAGCCGCCGGGTCCCTGGCAACGCTAGGATGCCGTGCGCCCAGGGCCGCCGGGTCCGTGGCAACGGGGACGCCACAGGTGGACCGTGTTCCCTGTTGCCATGAGAGTACTCACACCTGTTCTCCCCTGCTCATGCAGCAAGGCAGCTGCACGACATTCATCAATCAGGCTCTGCACTGCCATTGGAGGGTTCCCTGTTATATACCTCCTCAGTGCCTCACACAGACGCCGGTGATAGTTTCCTGCATGCTGTTCCTGCCTGGTAACATCTGTTCCTGATTTAGCTGTATCTGGTCGATCCTGCTCCCTGTGCTCCCGAGTCCTGGAGTTCTGAAGCCGGTCCTGGGAATCCTTCCTGTCCAAAACGAACCTGTTGCAGTCATCCGAGGGTTCTTGTTATTTGGGGTTCTCTCCCGGTTTCGTGAGTAGCGGCTTCTGCCACGAGTTGCGGCCTAGGCCGCTTTAACTTTGTATTACTTTTGTGTTGGAGGTTTTTGAAGAGGTTTCCGCTTTTCACTGTCCTCCCCGGAACTCGGCGGTGCCGTGTGGGGGAACGGACAGTGGTATCTTTTGTTGTCCTTTTTCCTTGGCGGCGTGCCGCACATACCTTTTAGTTTTAGGGTTGTTTGTTTTAGTTAGAGGTCCCCTTGTTATTACCCTGTCTCGGTTCACGCTTTGTCTCTCTCTAAGACCTGGGGGCATCGGAGTTGGGCAGACCTAATCCGCCCTTCAAACGCGGCTGCCGTGGGCCCAAGAAACCATAGTCGTTTAGGCGTGAGTCGACCACACGGGTAAGACAACGGAGGTAGGGTGCTAGGGGCTATTCCCGTACCTCTCCTTAGTTCAGCGTCACGTTCTGGTGCTCTGAACTCGCATCACTACATCTCTCCAGTTCTGAGCATCAGGAACGTAACACCATTGTAACATCCACTACACACACTTCTCACTGAAAATGTAATGCCACACAATTCAGGCTGGGCAATGGATCAGACACAATTTCTTAGCAGGGAAATTGGTATGCAAATCTATAATCTGGGTCCAGGTCCCCCTAAGCCTCTGTGCCCCTTAGTAATGGTACCTCTTGTACCCAAACTTGCACCCATGCTCCTCTGCCCTCTTTATAGAGCTGGGGTCTTGCTGTTTTCCAGTACATATTTATTCTTATATGTTGGGTATTAACTCAATAAATGATTAGGAATTGCACAATATAAAATTAATTTATCTGCTCTAGAGAAGTTGAAGGACCTCGCACATTTCCTTCAGGATCAGAGGTTTTATCAACAGATGAATGAATTGCTAAAATTGTTGATATTGGTTCTTTGTTTCGCCATTAGCCAGGCCAGTGATTGAAACAAAACAAGTAGGAAATGGAGATATTCAGAGTGAGGTCAGGAGGCAGATCATCTCAGTACACAAACAACAGATAGATACATACAGAGTGAAGTCAGAAGGCAAATCGGGTTGGTACACAGTAATATCCAACAGATGGAAGTATGCTGGGTGAGGTCAGAAGGCAGATCAAGACAACAGTAACATCAATTGGGCAGAAGAAGTATGCAGAGGCCAGTGTAGAGCATGGGCACAGGTCATTCACCTAACACTAACTGCTAGGTGAAATCCTACAATAAGCTCTTAGGGTTTGTGTCTCACTTACTGGTGTGTTAGTAACAGCTTTGAAGAATGTTTAACCACATGCCAGGAACTAGGAAACCACTTTAATCTGCATGCAGTACTTCAGAACTTCTGAGAGTCTTAAGCTACTGAAATGAGAGGTAAGAGTCCTAAACAAATGTTTAGGTAGTGCAGCATATATTGCTGACTTTGACAGTTTAGGTCAGAGGTTCTCAGACACGGTCTTCAAGGCACCCCAATGGTCCAGGTTTAAAGTTTATCTATGCTTGGCCACAGGTGACTCAATTAGTACCTCAGTCAATTTGATTTAACCATCTGTGCTGAGCCATGACTATACCTAAAAACTGGACCATTGGGGTGCGTTGAGGACCGTGTTTGAGACCATCTGGTTTAGGTGTTATGCCATTTGGTCTGTATGTCATTCATTTTTGCATTTTAGTCTCTGAATTCAGGTGGAAAAGTTAAGTTCTGGAAGTTGTCTTTTAGCATTTTTTTTTCATGCAAGATCATGAACAAGACAGATATGTTCTGACATCCATTAATGACTTCAATACCCTTTACAATAAAATGTAAATCTTTTTCAGAGAGTGTTCCAATGAAAGATAATACACTAGGACGGTGGTTCCCAAACATTATCAGCATTTTTTCATGGCAACCCTAGACCAAAAGTTTCTTACTGAGAAATTCTAAAAAAATGATTGTGCTCATCTGTCATCCTTAGGTTCAGTTATGTGGTAGTGAACAGGGTGGCACTTCTGTTTGTCCACATATTTTATGATTGCTAGCCACAGACACTGGTTTTGCCTATCATATGGACCCATATAAACCCATGGTACAACTGCCAGTGCCCCACCCCAGTTTGCACTCGGGCATTGCCATATAATCATTTTGGAGGTTCGGTATATTGACTGTGATTTCTGTCATTGTGGGACACATGTATAACTGGCACTGTGGGGCATATCTGGCACTGTGGGCATATGTATAACTGGCACTGTGGGGCATATCTGGCACTGTGGGGCATATATATATAACTGGCACTGTGGGACATATCTGACACTGGGGCATATGTATATCTGCCACTGTTTTGATATATGTATATCTGGCACTGTGGGGCATATCTGGCATTGTGGGACATATGTATATTTGGCACTGGGGGCATATGTATATCTAGCAGTGTTTGATATATGTATATCTGGCACTGTGGGGCATATCTGGCATTGTGGGACATATGTATATTTGGCACTGGGGGCATATGTATATCTAGCAGTGTTTGATATATGTATATCTGGCACTGTGGGGCATATCTGGCATTGTGGGACATATGTATATTTGGCACTGGGGGCATATGTATATCTGGCACTGTGGGGCATATGTATATCTGGCACTGTGGGACATATGTATAACTGGCACTGTGGGGCATATCTGGCACTGTGGGGCATATGTATATCCTGCACTATGGGGCATACAGTATGTGTATCTGCCACTGGGGTCATATGTACTGTATATCTGACACTGTGGGGCATATGTGTATCTGGCACTGAGGGCATATGTGTATCTGGCACTGTGGGGCATATGTGTATCTGGCACTGTGGGGAATATGTATATCTGGCACTGTGGGGCATATGTGTATCTGGCACTGTGGGGCATATGTGTATCTGGCATTGGGGGGCATATGTATATCTGGCACTGGGCGCATATGTGTATCTGGCACTGTGGGCATATGTTTATCTGGCACTGTGGGGGCATATTTGTATCTGGCACTGTGGGGGCATATTTGTATCTGGCACTGTGGGGCATATGTGTATCTGGCACTGTGGGAGTATATTTGTATCTGGCACTGTGGGGGCATATTTGTATCTGGCACTGTAGGGGCATATCTGGCACTGTAGGAGCATATCTGGCACTGTGGGGCATATGTGTATCTGTCACTGTGGGGACATGTGTGTCTGGTACTACTGGGGTCATATGTGTATCTGGCCCCCATTTTGTGTATCACGCCTCCATTGTCATTGGCCATACCCCATGTGGCATGTGGCCATACCCATGTTATTGGTGCCCGCGCCTTCGGAACGCACACAATACCACTAAGAATTTTTTTCTACTGGCACCACCTCATGTAATCACAACTGCTTGAGCCGGGATGTAGAATTGTATCAGTAATCACTAAATTCCTAGAACCAGTATCTAGTACACTGTCTGTATCCATAAACATGTATTCCCACCAACAGGTAAATATTTTACTTTACCTTACGGGGGATATTTAATTAGCCCCAAACATTTCTGAGCAATTTTTTAAAATTCCCTATGTACTGTAATTATTTCAAATTTTTTGCGCTCTAAAAATGTTCCATTTTCTGTTGAAACTACATGGGATCCGTGATAAGTCCATGGACCTATGTGTTTTCATGAAAAATGGGGCTGATTAGGGCTGGTTTATCAGGGATTTTTTTTAGCCTGTCTCAGGTAGCTGAAAAAGAAAATCTGATGAGTGCCAACATTGGCGCTGATTCAATAGCCCCACAGGGATCAATTAGCTGCAGTAAATTACCGCAAGCAATTGAATATCAGCATATGTATTTATTAAATTGTAAGCTCATATGGACAGGGCCATCCTCGCCTTCTGTTTCATGTAATTGTATGTTATTTGTTTTAGAATCTCCTTGATGTACTGCATTGTACTGTACCATAAGTTGGTACCTTTTGAATGGTGGCTCAAGTGCAATACCTCCTAGTCTTAAAATTTATTACACCTGTTTGTGACACCTTTGCATAACAACCTATAAAGCTTTTCTACAACATCACTCTCTTAAACACCTTCTCTTCATTTGGCTTTGTAAATGGCAGTTTTTGTATCTCTTATTTGTGATCATGATTACATGCTATAAAAATGTTAGTTTCTCAAGTAGGATAATTCTTGTCATGTTAAATTGATTATTATTATTATTATTATTATTATTATTACTAACCGTTATTTATAGTGCTTTACAATTGGTCACTGAAAGTACTAAAACAAGACATGGGGCGACTTCAATTAACTTACTGCAGACCGCAAGATTCCCACCATAGACTATACTGGGGATTATGATCCTCCATTATAGCCTATGCGCTCGGCCTGATTGATGGGCCGGGAGTACACAGCCAATCAGGAGAGCGCTATGATGTGGCACTCCCTGATTGGCTGGCGGTTCCCCAAGTGACAGGAGTCACGAGGGGACCCACTATTCGGGAAAAGGGGATCCATGCGTGTACACATGGATCCTCTTAAGTGTGCTGATTCGGGATACTTGCGTTTTATTATTTTTTAAACCCTGGATGCCTACATGGACTGAAGAGGACCAATCTACGCCGGATATTAGGTGAGTATTTAGATATATATATATATTTTTTTTTACAGGTACCCCGTGGATTCTACTGGACA
Source organism: Pseudophryne corroboree (assembly GCF_028390025.1). Classification (NCBI taxonomy): domain Eukaryota; kingdom Metazoa; phylum Chordata; class Amphibia; order Anura; family Myobatrachidae; genus Pseudophryne; species Pseudophryne corroboree. The sequence goes on along the minus strand of NC_086448.1, from coordinate 386,480,705 downwards.
AAGGGACGTGATTGGCTGCGTGGGATGTAAGTTAGTATTTTTAAGTGTGTATGAGTGTGTAAGTGTGTTAATAAAATTTTACTTTCACAATGTGTGTGTGGTTATTGTAATATTTATTTTGTTGTGGAACTACAGGTACCAGCGGGCCCTTTAATGCCCCACATGCTGGTACTTGTGGTTCTCCAAGTACCAGCATGCGGGGGAGGCATGCTGGGACCTGTAGTTCCACAGCAAAAAAAAACAACAATATTTATTTATTATTTTTACACTATTTACAGCTATCATCCTGGCACCCACTGCCCACAGCTTCATCCCTTGCCCTTGGGTGCAGGGGTCCACATGCCCCCAGGGAACCCCTGCCAAGGTGTCTAGTTGGGGAACGGGGTGATGCTGCAGCCGCTGGGAACTGTACAAAAGGGTCCCCTGGCTGCGGTATTACCTCCCTGGCTAGTGGAGCCCGCTGCTGGTTTAAAAAATACGGGGGACCCCTACTTCTCCCCCCCCCCCCCCCCATATTTTTGGAACCAGGACTGGCTCCAAGAGCCTGGTGCTGGTTGTTAAAATACGGTGAGCCACTATGCATCCCCCCCCCCCCCACCCCGTATTTTAGCAGCCAGGACCGGCTCAAAGAGCCCGGGGCTGGTTATTCTTGTGAAGGCGACCTGCACGTCTTTTTAACTCTTTCTTTATCTTTACAGGCAGAAGCATGCATGGATCTCACTGATCTGTGTATGCTTCTGTCAAGCTCGCCTACCAGAACCTGGTCTATTTTTAGACTAGTTTTTGGTAATGTTTTGTATGCGAGTTACAAACTCACATTGCATAACATTGCCCGAGATCTATGTTTTGTATTGGAAAACATCTGGATACGAGTTGTCCTTTGCGAATTTTGAGTAAGGTCCAAAAAAATGCGAGTTTACTCACATTTGCACCACATTACATTGGTCGAGTTTGCAAAACATGTGAGTTTAGCGCTAAACTCGCACATTTGTGCAAAATCGCACTCCATTACATTTGGCCCCTGGTATTAACTAACAGTATAAGATTTAAGACGGATCTGACCTTAATTTTAAATAACTTATATGGTTTATTATTGAGAGCTCAATGTTGCATTAGAAAACAATATTTATTAATTATTTTTTAAATTATCTGACCAAGAGGAGTTACATTGATAGCACCCATCCTGGGTACAAGATTTACAATGAAAAAATATTTATAGAGCAAAATAGTGCAGGAAAGTGTCTGTACAATTCTGTACAAATAAAATGCATGCATCTTCGTTTTCAAAGTGCTTGTCTGAGGACACTACGTCAGATCACCATTGTCGTGACTTGCGATGGTAACAGACCCTGGTAAGTCTGCATAAGATGAAGCTTACGGAGACTGGCCATAGGATCCATACAGCTGGGTCTAGGAATTCTGCGTCCAACCAGACAACCCTGGGACCGGCACGCCTACAAAACAGGGTCAAAATGATTTATAGAACAGTGACGGTTGCCGCTCCTGCTCTGCCCCACAAATGCCACAGCTTGTCAATCATGCTGCGGCTAAGGGGGCTGTGAGCGATAATGCAAGTCCAGTTCTACACATGTGCAGAGCAGGTCTTGGCCTGCGCAGACCCACAAACATGGTATTTCTATGTAAATCATCAGGTTTGCGTGCAAATCCAAATCATGCCCTATATGCCTATATCATATAATTTGTGTGTTTTGTAGTTACACAGCAAACACAACAGTAGATGAAGTTGTAAAGATAATCTCTTAAGGTGAATTAGAGGAGCTGTACAATACACAACATCCATGTAATGTATCAATGCTTTTTGCATCTGTTTTGCAATATGATTTATGGATATAGATACTTTCCAATGACTTAGTCTAATTTAGGAGAAGAGAGGAGCATTATGTCATGTATGAAAACCACCGCTGCCTCTGGGTTATTGGAGTTTTCTTTTTGTTTTATCAGTACACTGTCTTTCCCTATATATATGTAGGACAAGCTCAGTTTACATTTTGAATGTCCTGGGGGGGTATTCAATTGTTTGAAAAGACAGTTGGGTGTCTGTTTTTTCCTGTCTATTAGATAGGAAAAAACAGACACCCAAATGACTTTTCAAACAATTGAATTCCCGCCTTTATGTTATGAAAAAGCCACATTCCCACGTTTCATATATTTGGATACTTTTGTCAGATTACCGTTAAGCATTTTGCTCCAGTCTGTAGACATGGTTCTTCTAATACACTTTGCAAGTTTAGCCTTTGTCCCAAATAACATTGATATTGTTGTACTAGTGTTTGGTCTGCATTATCTAATGTTCCAGACTACAATAGAACCGTAACTCACATACTACTGTCAAATAACATTGATATTGTTGTACTAGTGTTTGGTCTGCATTATCTAATGTTCCAGACTACAATAGAACCGTAACTCACATACTACTGTACTCCTTAACAGTGTCATACAGTTGTACTTGGCAAACATGTATAGACCTAAAAGCATCACCTGGAAAGTGGGATTTGTAAAAATAGGCCCTTTATAGATATAATGGCAGCCTAGTAAAGTCTTCAAGACAAGAAGTTTTACAAACCATGATGTTGACAGTTGTAATTTGCACAAACTGGAATTTTATGTTTTATTTGCAGGAATGTGAGTTCCGCTGGAGAGGAGGCACGCAGAAGGATGAGGGAGTGTGATGGACTAACTGATGCATTGCTCTATGTCATCCAGTCTGCACTAGGAAACAATGAAATAGATAGTAAGGTATGTGTTTTTTACAATGTTCAGTGACAAATAGAAACTTAAAACTTCAGATTCTGAAGACACAAAAATAATTCCAGAGATTGCGTTAATGTGAACAATCAGAGTAATTTTATAAACTCAATGACTGCAAAAGTGCACATACAGTATGTATCAGTCATACTCATTTATATCTTAGAAGAAAAGACTGCCATCTGAAAGGTACATAACCAGCTGAAGTTTCTGAATAACAGAAAGTTTACCTGCTTTGTCAGTAGCACATAAAGCAATATTAGACATCTGTTTTTGTCAGTAATGAGTGAAGGACAGAGCCGGCCCTAGGCATAGGCAAACTAGGCAGTTGCCTGGGACATCTGGTATGCCTAGGGGCACAAGCAGCTTCTGCTGATTAAAATGATATGTGGCATGCCTATATTCTGTGTGTAGCATTTCGTATGCACATACAGCCACAGTCGCACACAGTATATAGGCATGCCGCATATAATTTTAATCAGCAGAAGCTGCTTGTGCATCCTAGCCACATAGCAATGCAAATATGATGCATTTTCATAAAAATAGGCACCCAACGTTAGCAGAGCTGCCAGTTGACTCACGCCAGGAACTATGGGGGTATTTCTGAGTTGATCGCAGCAGGAACTTTGTTAGCAGTTGGGAAAAACCATGTGCACTGCAGGGGAGGCAGATATAACATGTGCAGAGAGAGATAGATTTGGGTGTGGTGAGTTCAATTTGCAATCTAAATTGCAGTGTAAAGATAAAGCAGCCAGTATTTACCCTGCACAGAAACAAAATAACCCACCCAAATCTAACTCTCTCTGCAAATGTTAGATCTGCCCCCCCCCCTGCAGTGCACATGGTTTTGCCCAACTGCTAAAAAAATTCCTGCTGCGATCAACTTGGAATTAGCCCCAATATGTGTAATTATGTGTATAAGGGCATTAATAATGTATAACATATGTGTAAGGGGCACTATGTGTGTCATTATGTGTATAAGGGCACTAATAATGCGCGGCATATGTGTAAGGGACGTTATGTGTGTCATTATGTGTATAAGGGCATTAACAATGTGTGACATGTGTAGGCGAAATTATGTGTATAAGGGCATTAATAAGGGTTGGCATAATGTGTAAGGTGCATTATGTTTATAAGGACATTAATAATGTGTGTCATGTGTAAGGGGCATTACTATGTGGTATTATGTGTATAAATGCATTACCAATGTGTGGCATTATGTGTATAAGGTGCTCTACTGTGTGGCGTAACGTATAGAAAGGGCACTACTGTGTGGTCTAATGTGAATAATGAGCAATATGGTGTGGTGTAAAGTGAATAAGGAGCAATATGGTGTGGTGTAATGAGAATAAAGAGCAATATGGTGTGGTGTAATGTGAAGAAGGAGCAATTCAGTATGATGTTATGTGAATGAGGGGCACTACTGTGAGGAGTAACGTATATAAGGTAAAGTGGTACTACTGTGTGATGTAATGTGAATAAGGGACACTATCATATGATAAATTGTGAATAAAGTTGCACTACTGTGGGGCATAATTTGAATTGGGTGTACTATTGTGTGGCCATGCCCCTTACCAGCAAAAACACATACCTTTTTGGGCTGTGCGCCGAATGTGCACACTGTTCTTATTTAAATTACAAGGGGTAAGAAAAAAAAAAAGACTGCTATGGGTGGGGGGTGATGGTGCTGGGAAAGGGGTGCAGGGTCAGAGGCGGAACCAGCGGTGGTGCTGGGCGGCACCAGCCAAAATCTTGCCTAGGGCATCATATTGGTTAGGGCCGGCTCTGGTGAAGGACAATGTTGTTTCTATTCTTCAGTAAAATGCCATCTGAAAAGGAAAGTGGTTTCTTTATTCGCCAAAAGTGCCGAGATAATCGTCTTTTGTAATCAGGAACACAGCAAATTTCCAGTCTTATTACATTATATTTATTGCAATGACGTTGCATAGCAAAATTATAGAATATTTACAACATTTTACTTTAAGTCATTTAAGGTTCTACTACTAAAAATCCAAAGTATTTATTTACTATAAAAAGCATATGCAATATTCTTAATTATATTAACACATGTATTTTGGACCACGTATTCACCCAGTCATTCACCCAGTCATCTACTATTGTCTTCACCGCTGCAGGGGTTTCTTTTTCCATCTTCCCCCCAACTTTCACATCTCCCCCCCCCCCCCCCCCCCCCCTTCTCAGGCATCTTTCCCGTCCGTCTATCTCTCTCCCTACGTGTCGGCTAACTCTCTTTCTCACACTACTCACTTGCCAACAGAACGCCATACGGATGAATCTTGGCGTAGTAGGATCTCTCAGTCCCAGTGAGCGGCTCCCTTGTGAACTTTCTGGACCATGAGAGGATCCCTAGAACTCCTCATTTCCCAACATGTGTATATTACTGGCAGATGGAAGGAGTGATCAGCAGGAGACATGAGCTTGCCATCTGCTTCATTGTGCATGAGCTAGACAGACACAATAATAAGTTATATAATGAATAGCAATTCCATAATTGAAAGAGTAACCCCAGAATAACTTTCTACAGAAAAACTTATTCTTGATAGAAAAACTTTAAAGGAACAACCATCCCATTTCATGCCAAGAAGTCCCTGGTATCAGAAATGCTGTCATTAAAATTCTCTAAAAATGAAACTTTCTAAGATAATGGTCTGCATATTAGCCACCAGTGATTGGACATCATCTATTAGTTGCTCTCACATATTTCCTGTACACTTGTGTTGATGGAGTGGTTGGGCAGGTTTTTCACCTGGTAATGTTGATAGTTAATAGCTGGTGGCATTTACTGCAGTACAGTACATACAGGAGCCCAGGTATCTGTGGCAAAACACACATACCTGTAAATCAGAGTGAGCACTGCACATCTCTACGGTAGAATGAAAACATGTATGTCACAATTATGTTATCCTTTAGGGGTGAAGTGAAAGGTAGTGCATCTCTTTCATAGCATCATAGCCTGTTCTTGATTAACTACAGAGCCTGATTCTGGTTCTGAGCAAAGCGAAAAAAGTGCTATTATGTGAAGTACAGCTGTAGCCAGGGGCAAACGCAGGATTTGTAAAGGGGGGTTTCCATCACACAAATTTCCCCACGACTTCCTCAGAAGTAACGTCAAATCACACAATGAGATTTTAGGACTTTCTATGGGATACGTTTAATTTGCCGGCTGTTGGGATCTTGGCTGTCAGGATACCGACTCTGGAATCCTGACAACCAACAATGCCGCCAGCTGGAATCCCGGCGCAACAGGGCTATTCCACTCATGCATGTCCACAGAGTGGCGAGCACAGCAAGCCCGCAAGGGGACTTTTAGCGCTCGCTCTGCTACCGGCATTCTGGAGGACCAGATGCCGCTGTCAGGATCCTGACAGCCGGCATCCCATCCGCCGGTAATAAATACCGAACCCTTTTCTACACCTCACTTGCTATATGCTATGATTTTAGACTTCAGGTGCTATTAATATATTTGTATCTCAGGGAGTAATTCAGACCTGATCGCTAGGCTGCGTTTTCTCACAGCCTGCGATCAGGCCTGAACTGTGCATGCGTATGCACCGCAATGCGCAGGCACGTTGGACTACTGCACCGGGCATTGGTGCATAGTGACGGGATGGTGTGAAAAAAGCGATCGCATGGGCGATCACAAGTAGATTGACAGGAAGAGGGCATTTGTGGGTGGCAACTGACCGTTTTCTGGGAGTGTCAGGGAAAATACAGGTGTGTCCGAGCGTTTGCAGGGCGGGTGTCTGACGTCAAATCTGGTCCCGGACAGGCTGAAGTGATCGCAGCGGCAGAGTAAGTTCTGGGCTACTCAGAGACTGTACAAAATCAGTTTGTGCAGCTCTACCACACATGCGAGCGCACACTTGCACAGCGAAAATACTCTCCCCCTGTAGGTGGCGACTATCTGATCGCAGGACAGCAAAAAACCACTTGCAAGCGATCAGGTCTAAATTACCCCCTCAATAAAGTAGCCTACAATAGTTTTATGTATACATAATGTTTATATTATTATTTACTCTTTATATTGAAATAAGGTATTCAATTAGTTATGTTCCCATTTGTTTTTCCTGGTGCTATTTACCTTGTTAATTTGGCTTGAAAAAGACATGTACATAGAGACATGTATGTATGTATGTATGTATATATATATATATATATATATATATATATAATGCATAAAGCTAATAAATTAGTGCACATATACAAAAATGTTGGTATACTGTGTTTAAAGTCCTTATGAATATGAAGCAATGGTTGATTGAAGGCAGAAGTTCCTTACCGAGGTCAGCTAGGAAGGGAGCAGTCTGTGGTGGTCACATTCAGATTAGGCAGCCTCACAAGACTTGTGACCATTAGCTCTGGTTCACTTGCCGCTGGCTGAGAGAGGTCAATGTGTGTAGCTCTACCCAGAGGGTCCGCGAATTGCGGCAAAATGCCGCAAATGGGCAGAGCTTAATGTCACAATTGGGCGGAGCTACACTCACAAGCGGCGATTAGCAATAAAATTTATTTGATCCATCCAGGGGGGGTTTCTGGGTGCGCCACTGGTAGCCATGCTGCATGCTGGATGACGTGACGGGCTGCAACTATTTGCAGCCAGCGTTTGCTCCATGAATACCCAATGGAATACATGGAGCGATTGCTGGCTGCGAATAGTCATAGTCCGGTGTGCCATGCAGCATGCGACGATGCATCATGCCTCATCTCAGGAAAGATGAGCATGGCTACATCTGTACATCCTGTCCATAGAGGAATCAACCAAGGCTACCATATGGGGTGCACTGCATAGATTGTTGCTGGAAGTGTGTGCAGTCAGTGGAGGTACACATTACAGGAATAGCACACAATGGGCCTAATTCAGATCTGATCGCAGCAGCAAATTTGTTAGATAATGGACAAAACCATGTGCACAGCAGGGTGGGGGGCAGATATAACGTGCAGAGAGAGTTACATTTGGGTGGGTTATTTTGTTTCTGTGCAGGGTAAATACTGGCTGCTTTATTTTTACACTGCAATTTAGATTTCAGTTTGAACACACCCCACCCAAATCTAACTCTCTCTGCACAAGTTATATCTGCCCCTCCTGCAGTGCACATGGTTTTGCCCATTATCTAACAAATTTGCTGCAGCGATCAGATCTGAATTAGGCCCTAGGTGACCTAAGTACGCTGTAAGAATAAAAAGCAAATTGTAAGATCACATTTGCTGGTAACCAACGGAAAGAGGTAAAATTGGGATAAATATTATTTTGATAAAATTATAAATGTCCTGGCCTCATGGGAGCAGTACGGGTGGGTATGAGAATGTGAGGAGCACACTACTGTCCGATGAAATTGGCCCTGCTTAGCCTGGTTTTGAGGCTCTCCCCCCACAGCTCACTGCTCACCTTAAGGGATAGGCCTAGGAGCAGTCCTGATGTTCTCAGTTGGACGTATGGTAGGCGTGGTCCTGGTGTTCTCATTGCAGAGGTGAGGAGAGGCCACATAATGATCCTGACCTGCATTGTTTGTAAAAATTGATTTATTTGAAATTCTAGTTTGGTCCAAATCTAATTCAAACTCCGGTTCTAACTGCATCCTTGAAATAACATCTTAAAATGCATTCTTAACAAATGTAGGACAAGGCCCTGACTGCAGGCATTGTCAATAATGCTCTTAAATACTACACACGATATCAGCTGGCACAGGGAATGGTGTATTCATCAGTTCAGAAATCTAATTAGCAAAAGGGGTGTGCATTGCAGACAACTGTCCCGATTTTCGCTGGACAGTCCCATTTTGGGGACTGTCTCGCTGTCCCACCCGCTGGCTGCAGTGTCCCGCGGTGGGGGTCAGTTGGGAGGCTTCTGTACTCGCTGCACCACCAGAGCAGTGGTGAATAGAAAGCTTTTATTCATGAGACAGAGGGACTGGGGGCATGGCCAGCAGCTCACAGAGCGCTGGCCAGGCCTCCCCTGTAACGAAAAAGGGAGGCATGGCAGGCGGTCGCGGCATTGCTGCGAAGCCACACCCCATTTTCCAGAGGCCACGTCCCCTTTTTGGGTCGGTGCAGCTTCGACGCGCAGAAAGGTCTTGTTTAGGAGATTATATATGTTGGGAGGTATGTCACAGTTGCAGACAAACTCTCTCGGGATGTGAAAAGCGTAGCTAGAAAGAGGTGGGAAACTCAGATATATAAATGTGAAGATGGTTTTTACATTTGAAAGATGGAGAGATGGGTTTTCAATTCTGGTTCTAACTGCATCTTAGAAATGACATCCTTAAAATGCATTCTTAACAAAGGCATGCCGAGCTCTATTATATTATATTGCATCTTGGACATTATTACCCAGTATAAGGAACCATTCATCTATTTAAAGAGAACTTTCATTGAACTAAACAATACTGAGGGCCTAGTTCAAGGTTGATTGCAAAAGCAAAATCTTCCTCTAACGGGAAAAACCATGGAGGTCATTCCGAGTTGTTCGCTCGCAAAGCGATTTTAGCAGAGTTGCTCACGCTAAGCCGCCGCCTACTGGGAGTGAATCTTAGCATCTTAAAAATGCGAACGATGTATTCGCAATATTGCGATTACACACCTCGTAGCAGTTTCTGAGTAGCTTCAGACTTACTCGGCATCTGCGATCAGTTCAGTGCTTGTCGTTCCTGGTTTGACGTCACAAACACTCCCAGCGTTCGCCCAGACACTCCTCCGTTTCTCCGGCCACTCCTGCGTTTTTTCCGGAAACGGTAGTGTTTTTTCCCACACGCCCATAAAACGGCCTGTTTCCGCCCAGTAACACCCATTTCCTGTCAATCACATTACGATCGCCAGAACGATGAAAAAGCCGTGAGTAAAATTACTAAGTGCATAGCAAATTTACTTGGCGCAGTCGCAGTGCGAACATTGCGCATGCGCATTAAGCGGAAAATCGCTGCGATGCGAAGATTTTTACCGAGCGAACAACTCGGAATGAGGGCCCATGTGCACTGCAGGTGGAGCAGATATAACGTGCAGAGCAGGGCTTAAAGTGGTCCTGGAGAGGTGGGGGAACTCACTTCGCCTGCAATCCCTTCTGCTTAGTAAGCACCGAAGGCGCGCGCGCCGCAGAGAGGGGTGTGGCCTCACAAGGAAGGGGCGTGGCCACACAAAAGTACCACCAATTCAAAATAATGCTTTACGGTAGCACAATCTTATTCACATTGCCCGCCCCACATACTAGTGCCCTTTACACACACAATGCCCACAATAGCAGAGCCACTTACACACACAATGCCCACAGCAGTGTCCTCCCCCTCCTAATTTTAGATTTGGTTCACAATGTATATGTTGAACAATTTTTGCTCACCTCTCTTAGGTCTTCTATGTGTCCCTTCTGCTTTCTTGTTTCCTTTGTCTGTCACTCTCCTCATGTGCCCATACATTTTAGCGCTGTGTGTGAGAAACAGCATCGGCGTTCCCCCCCATTTCTCTAACGTCCTAGTGGATGCTGGGGACTCCGTCAGGACCATGGGGAATAGCGGGCTCCGCAGGAGACAGGGCACATCTAAAAAGCTTTTTAGGTCACATGGTGTGTACTGGCTCCTCCCCCTATGACCCTCCTCCAAGCCTCAGTTAGGTTTTTGTGCCCGTCCGAGAAGGGTGCAAACTGGATGGCTCTCTTAAGGAGCTGTTTAGTAAAGTTTTTTTTTAGGTTTCTAATCAGTGATTCCTGCTGGCGACAGGATCACTGCAACGAGGGACTTAGGGGAGAGACTTGCAACTCACCTGCGTGCAGGAGGATTGAAGTTTTAGGCTACTGGACACTGAGCTCCAGAGGGAGTCGGAACACAGGTCAGCCTGGGGTTCGTCCCGGAGCCGCGCCGCCGATCCCCCTTACAGACGCTGAAGAAAGACGGCGGAACGGAGGTCCGGAAACAGGCGGCAGAAGACTTCACAGTCTTCAGAGAGGTAGCGCACAGCACTGCAGCTGTGCGCCATTGTTGCTACACGGCTCACTGACACGGTCACGGAGGGTGCAGGGCGCTGCTGGGGGCGCCCTGGGCAGCAATATAAATACCTATTTGGCAAATAAATACATCACATATAGCCATTAAGGCTATATGTATGTATTTAACCCAGGCCAGTTTTCCTAATAACCGGGAGAAAAGCCCGCCGTGAAAGGGGCGGAGCTTATTCTCCTCAGCACTCAGCGCCATTTTCCTGACCAGCTCCGCTGGTGAGGAAGGCTCCCACTCTCCCCTGCACTACAGAAACAGGGTTAAAGAGAAGGGGGGCATAAATTGGCGATATAATTATATATTAAGAGCCCATATATAGAAACAACACCTTCTAGGGTTGTTATATACATTATGGCGCTTTTGGTGTGTGCTGGCAAACTCTCCCTCTGTCTCCCCAAAGGGCTAGTGGGTCCTGTCCTCTATCAGAGCATTCCCTGTATGTGTGTGCTGTAGGTCGGTACGTGTGTGTCGACATGTATGAGGAAAATGTTGGTGAGGAGACGGAGAAAATTGCCTGTAATGGTGATGTCACTCTCTAGGGAGTCGACACCAGAATGGATGGCTTACTTATGGAATTACGTGATAATGTCAACACGCTGCAAGCCGGTTGACGACATGAGACAGCCGGCGGACAAATTAGTATCGGTCCAGGCGTCTCAGACACCGTCAGGGGCTTGTAAAAACGCCCATTTACCTCAGTCGGTCGACAGACACTGACACGGACACTGACCCCAGTGTCGACGGTGAAGAAACAAACGTATTTTTCCTTTAGGGCCACAAGTTACATGTTAAGGGCAATGAAGGAGGTGTTACGTATTTCTGATACCACAAGTACCACAAATAAGGGTATTTTGTAGGGTGGGAAAAAACTACTTGTAGTTTTGCCTAAATCAGATAAATTAAATGAAGTGTGTGATGATACGTGGGGTTCCTCCGACAGAAAGTTATGGGCGGTATACCCTTTTTTCCCGCCAGTAGTAAGGGCGAGTTGGAAAACACACCTTAGGGTGGACAAGGCGCTCACACGCTTATAAAAAACATGGCGTTACCGTTTCCAGATACGGCCGCCCTCAAGGAGCCAGCTGATAGGAAGCTGGAAAATATCATAACAGTATATACACACATACTGGTGTTATACTACGACCAGCAATCGCCTCAGCCTGGATGTGCAGCGCTGAGGGGGCTTGGTCGGATTTCCTGACTGAAAATTTTGATACCCTTGACAGGGACAGGATTTTATTGTCTATAGAGCATTTTAAGGATGCATTTCTATATATGTGTGATGCGCAGAGGCATATTTGCATTCTGGCATCAAGAGTAAATGTGATGTACATATCTGCCAGACGAAGACACGACAGTGGTCAGGTGAGGCAGATTCCAGACGGCATATGGAAGTATTGCCGTATAAAGGGGCGGTCCATTGGACCTGGTGGCCATGGCAACAGCTGAAAAATCCACCTTTTGTTACCCCGAGTCACATATTGACAGAAAAGGACACAGTCTTTTCAGTCTCAGTCCTTTCGTCCCCATACGGGCAGGCGGGCGAAGGCCAGTCATATCTGCCCAGGGGGAGAGGAAAGGGAAGAAGACTGCAGCAAGCAGCTCATTCCCAGGAACAGAAGCTCCTCACGGCTTCTGCCAAGTCCGCAGCATAACGCTGGGGCCGTACAAGCGGACTCAGGTGCGGTAGGGGGTCATCTCAAGAGTTTCAGCAACACTCGCAAGGGAACTCCGGGATCCTACATGTAATATCCCAGGTGTACATTGGAAATTCGAGACGTCTCCCCCTCACACAATTCACAGGCTGTATTCCCAGCAGGTGATAATCAAAGTACCCTTCTTACAACAAGGAAGGGGGTAGTATTCCACACTATATTGTGGTACTGAAGCCAACCGGCTCGGTGAGATCTGAAATATTTGAACACTTACATACAAGCGTTCAAATCAAGATGGAGTCACTCGGAGCAGTGATAGCGAACCAGGAAGAAGGGGACGATATGATGTCACTGGATATCAGGGACGTTTACCTACAGGTCCAAATTTGCCCTTCTCACCAAGGGTACTTCAGGTTCCTGGTACAGAACTGTCACTATCAGTTCAGACGCTGCCGTTTGGATGGTCCACGGCGCCCCGGGTCTTTACCAAGGTAATGGCCGGAATGATGATTTTTCTTAAAAGAAACATGGACGCTTTCCTGATAAGGGCAAGGTCCAGAGAACAGTTGGAGGTCGGAGTAGCACTATCTTAAGTAGTTCTACGACAGCACGAGTGGATTCTAAATATTCCAAAATCGCAGCTTTTTCCGACGACACGTCTACTGTTCCTAGGGAAGATTCTGGACACAGTCCAGAAAAACGTGTTTCTCCCAGTGGAGAAAACCAGGGAGTTATCCGAGCTAATCGGGATCCTCCTAAAACCAGGAAAAGTGTCAGTGCATCATTGCACAAGAGTCCTGGTAAAAATGGTGGCTTATTACGAAGCAATTCCATTCGGCAGATTTCCCGCAAGAACTCTTCAGTGGGATCTGCTGGACAAATGGTCCGGATCGCATCCTCAGATGCATCAGCGGATAACCCTATATCCAAGGAAAAGGGTGTCTCTCCTGTGGTGATTACAGAGTGCTCATCTTCTAGAGGGCCGCAGATTCGGCATTCAGGATTGGATGCCGGTGACCACGGAGGCCAGCCTGAGAGGCTGGGGAACAGTCACACAGGGAAAAAATTTCCAGGGAAGTGTGATTAAGTCTGGAGAATTCTCTCCGCATAAATAAGCTTAGAGCAAATTTATAATGCTCTAAACTTAGCTAGACCTCTGCTTCAAGGTCAGCCGGTATTGATCCAGTGGGATAACATCACGGCAGTCGCCCACGTAAACAGAAGGGCGGCACAAGAAGCAGGAGGGCAGTGAAAACTGCAAGGATTTTTCGCTAGGCGGAAAATCATGTGATAGCACTGTCAGCAGTGTTCTTTCCGGGAGTGGACGACTGGGAAGCAGACTTCCTCAGCAGGCATGACCTCCACCCGGGAGAGTGGAAACTTCATAGGGAAGTTTTTCAACATGATTGTGGACCGTTGGCAAAGACCAAAGGTGGACATGATGGCGTCCCGCCCGAACAAAAACGGGACAGGTATTCCGCCAGGTCATGAGACCTTCAGGCGATAGCTGTGGATGTTCTGGTAACACCGTGGGTGTACCAGTCTGTGTATGTGTTCCCTCCTCTGTTTCTCATAACCAGGGTATTGAGAATTATAAGACATAGAGGAGTATGAACTATACTAGTGGCTCCGGATTGGCCAAGAGGGACTTGGTACCCGGAACTTCAAGAAATGCTCACAGAGGACTAAGGGCCTGGGGAGCTAAGAAGGGACTTGATTCAGCAAGTACCATGTCTATTCCAAGACTTACCGCGGCTGCGTTTGACGGCATGGCGGTTGAATGCCGGATCCTGAGGGGAAAAGGCATTCCATAAGAGGTCATACCTACCCTGGTCAAAGCCAGGAAGGAGGTGACCGCACAACGTCATCACCACATGTGGTGAAAATATGTTGCGTGGGTGAGGCCAGGAAGGCTCCACGACGGAAATTCAACTAGGTCGATTTCTACACTTCCTGAAAACAGGAGTGTTTTGGACCTCAAATTGGGGTTCATTAACATTTAAATTTCGGCCCTGTAGATTTTCTTCCAGAAAGAATTGACTTCTGTTCCTGAAGTCCAGATTGTAAAGGATGTATTGCATATACAGCTTTTTTGTGCCCCTAGGGGCACCGTGAGATCTCAACATAGTGTTGGGATTTCTTAAAATCATATTGGTTTGAACCGCTCAAATCTGTGGATTTGAAATATCTCACATGGAAAGTGACCATGCTGTTGACAAATATCTCACATGGGAAGTGACCATGTTGTTAGCCCTGGCCTCGGCCAGGCGATTGTCAGAATGGGCGGCTTTGTCTTACAAAAGCCCATATTAAAATTTTCCATTTGAACAGGACAGAACTGGGACTCGTCTCCAGTTTCCTCATGAAGGGGTGTCAGCGTTTTCACCTGAAACAACCTCTTGTGGTGCCTGCGGCTACTAGGGACTTGGAGGACTCCAAGTTACTAGACGTGGTCAGGGCCCTAAAAATATATATATATATATATAGTTAGGACGGCTGGAGTCAGAAAGTCTGACTTGCTGTTTATACTGTATACACCCAACAAGCTGGGTGCTCATGCTTCTAAGCAGTCTATTGCACGCTGGATTTGTAGTACAATTCAGCTTGCACATTCTGTGGCAGGCCTGCCACAGACGAAATATGTAGATGCCCATTCCACAAGGAAGGTGGGCTCATCCTGGGCGGCTGCCCGAGGAGTCTCGGCATTACAACTTTGCCGAGCAGCTACGTGGTCAGGGGAGAACACGTTTGTAAAATTTTACAAATTTTGATACTCTGGCTAAGGAGGACCTGGAGTTCTCTCATTCGGTGCTGCAGAGTCATCCGCACTCTCCCGCCCGTTTGGGAGCTTTGGTATAATCCCCATGGTCCTGACGGAGTCCCCAGCATCCACTAGGACGTTAGAGAAAATAAGAATTTACTTACCGATAATTCTATTTCTCGTAGTCCGTAGTGGATGCTGGGCGCCCATCCCAAGTGCGGATTGTCTGCAATGCTTGTACATAGTTATTGTTACAAAAATCGGGTTATTACTATTGTTGTGAGCCATCTTTTCGGAGGCTACTTCGTTTTGTTATCATACTGTTAACTGGGTTCAGATCACAAGTTGTACGGTGTGATTGGTGTGGCTGGTATGAGTCTTACCCGGGATTCAAGATCCTTCCTTATTGTGTACGCTCGTCCGGGCACAGTACCTAACTGAGGCTTGGAGGAGGGTCATAGGGGGAGGAGCCAGTACACACCATGTGACCTAAAAAGCTTTTTAGATGTGCCCTGTCTCCTGCGGAGCCCGCTATTCCCCATGGTCCTGACGGAGTCCCCAGCATCCACTACGGACTACGAGAAATAGAATTATCGGTAAGTAAATTCTTATTATTTAAAATAGGACCAGTGACAAAAATTTAGGGGGAAGAGGCGTGGTCACAAAATAATACCAATTCATATTACGCTGCACAGTAATCTCCATTACTCAAATGACGCCGCACAGTAGCGCCACATACACACAGTACACCAGGTAGAGCCCCTATCAGGCATTATGCCAGGTAGAGCCCCCTTTTACACAGTACGGCAGGCAGAGCCCCCTTTTACACAGTACGGCAGGCAGAGCCCCCTTTTACACAGTACGGCAGGCAGAGCCCCATTTAACACAGTACGGCAGGCAGAGTCCCCCATAACACAGTACGGCAGGCAGAGTCCCCCATAGCACAGTACGGCAGGCAGAGTCCCCCATAGCACAGTACGGCAGGCAGAGTCCCCCATAACACAGTACGGCAGGCAGAGTCCCCCATAACACAGTAAGAGAGACAGAGCATCCAGCACCCCCCTGTTTGCCCCAGCACTACACCCCCTCTGTCACATAGCATCCAGCACCCCCACAGTGTCAGTAAGCATTCAGCACCTCCCTCTGTGTCCCCCAGAACTGCTCCACCTCTGTGTCACACAGCACAGCCTCTGTCACCACCATTACAGTACCGTCAGATCCCCACCCCTCTCCTCCCTCCACAGTGTACCGTGAGTCTCCTGCAGGATGCCCGCTGCTCAGCCTCACAGTAAACTCCGGCGGCTGCGGGGGGATCGCGGCTGCGGACGGGGGGGGGGGGATCGGGTGTTAAAGCCCGCGGCTCACACTCCGGCGGCTGCAGGGAAGGGGATCGGGCATTACAGCCCGCGGCTCACACTCTGGCGGTTGTAGTGGGGGGGATCGGGTGTTAAAGCCCGCGGCTCACACTCCGGCGGCTGTGGTGGGGGGGATCGGGTGTTTAAGCCCGCGGCTCACATTCCGGCGGCTGAGGCAACGGGGGAGAGAGAGCACTTTGAATCTGGCGCCGATTGTGCGCCATTCACGGCTCCTGAACCGTCAGCTAATGAGATGCTGCCATTTGGCAGCTTCTCATTGGCTGGCGGTCCGCGAGCCGTGATTGGCTCAGGCTTGAAATAGCCGCCCCTACTTCTGATTGGTGCTGCAGTCAGTCCGCGAGCCGGGATTGGCTGGCGGCCGCTGCCACCTTTAAAATGCAGCTGGGACCTGATGCTGTGGCCGGGCGGAGGCGGAACTGGTTCCGCCTGCAATTAGAGGTGACGGAACGCAGTTCCGCCCCACATTTAACCACTGGTGCAGAGAGGGTTATATTTGGGTGGGTTATGTTGTTTCTGTGCAGGGTAAATACTGGCTGCTTAATTTTTACGCTGCAATTTAGATTTCACTTTGAACACATCCCACCCAAATCTAACTAGGAATGGCCATCGATTATTCGAAATCAATATGCTCCCGGGTCCTGATTGGCCCGTGACTCACTCAATATCAAAGTAAGGGTGACCATTAACGGGCAAAACCATTGATGGTTCCCTTACAGATGGTTTCCCACCATCAAGGTCATCCATCCATGGTACCATAGATGGTAACCATCGATTGGTAACCCACAGATGGCCATCCCTAAATCTAACTCTCTCTGCACATTGTTATATCTGCCCCACCTGCAGTGCACATGGTTTTGCCTATTAGAGGAAGATTTGCTTTTGCGATCAACCTTGAATTAGGTCCCGAGAGCATATAAAAATCCATGTGATTTGTGTAGCACTAATTAAGTTTTATTGTGAAATGATAAGTAGGACTATAACATTATTGGTACATAATATGCATCTGTGAAGAGCTATTTACTTTGTATTTGCCCTATAGTCAGTGACAGTATATTTGGTAGGAAACCAACCTAGGCGAGACTTTCCCAAACGCCGTCCTTAAGGCACCCTAACGGTCTAGGATTTATGTATAGCCATAAGTGGCCACAGGTGACTTAATTAGTACAGTATCTCAATCAATTTGATTTAACCCCCTGTGCTGAGTTCTTAAAACCTGGACCAGTTAAAACCTGGACCGTTGGGGTACATTGAAGACCGCATTTGGGAACCTCTGATCTAGGCATATGAGATATTGCATTAGTGAATCTTCCGGAAAGTATTCACAGTGCTTCACTTTTTCCACATTTTGTTATGTTACAGCCTTATTCCAAAATGGAATAAATTAATTTTTTCCCTTAAAGTTCTACACACCATACCCCATAATGACAAATTGAAAAAAGTTTTTTTCTGAGATTTTTGCAAATTTATTAAAAATAAAAAGCTAAGAAATCACATGTACATAAATATTCACAGCCTTTGCCATGAAGCTCAAAATTGAGCTCAGGTGCATCCTGTTTCCACTTTTTAGAACTGGCCGGCCGTCTAAACTGAGCCATCGGGGGAGTGCCCTAGTCAGGGAGGTGACCAAGAAACCGATGGTCTCTCTGTCAGAGCTACAGCATTCCTCTGTGGAGAGAGGAGAACCTTCCAGAAGGGCCATCATCTCTGCAGCAATCCACCAATTAGGCCTGTATGGTACAGTGGCCAGATGGCAGCCACTCCTTAGTAAAAAGCACATGGCAACCCACCTGAAGTTTGCCAAAATGCACCCGAAGGACTCTCGGACCATGAGAAACAAAATTCTCTGGTCTGATGAGACAAAGATTGAACTCTTTGGCACAGGCATCATGTTTGGAGGAAACCAGGCATCGCTCATCACCAGGCCAATACCATTCCTACAATGAAGCATGGTGGTGGCAGCATCGTGCTGTAGGGATGTTTTTCAGCGCCAGGAACTGGGAGACAAGTCAGGATGGAGGGAAATATTTATGCAGCAATGTACAAAGATATCCTGGATAAAAACCTGCTCCAGAGCACTCTTGACCTCAGACTGGGGCGATGGTTCATCTTTCAGCAGGACAACGACCCTAAGCACACAGCCAAGATATCAAAGAAGTGGCTTTAGGACAACTCGGTGAATGTCCTTCAGTGGCCCAGCCAGAGCCCAGACTTGAATCCGATTGAACATCCCTGGAGAGATCTGAAAAATGGCTGTGCAACAACGTTTTCCATCCAACCTGATGGAGCTTGAGAGGTGCTGCAAAGAGGAATGGGCGAAACTGCACAAAGATAGGTGTGCCAAGCTTGTGGCATCATATTCAAAAAGACTTGAGGCTGTAATTGCTGCCAAGGGTGCATCAACAAAGTATTGAGCAAAGGCTGTGAATACTTATGTATATGTGATTTCTTAGTTTTTTATTTTTATAACAAAATGTGGAAAAAGGTGAAGCGCTGTGAATACTTTCCAGATGCACTTTATACTGTATTTAAAGTGATTTAAGAAATTTAAGAAATCCCTGCCATCTGTTCCTTTAATTGAAGTGACCCATTCTAGCCTTAAGTTGTTGTCATTAGCAAAAAAAAATCCTTTAGCATACATTGTCATTTTGTGTGTGTCTGAGAGAAGGTAAGCTTTCCTCGCCTCTCTACTGTGGTATAAAAGAGGCAAGAAGCAACCTGGCAAGGATAAAGCACCATAGCTAGAGTTTATTCCTGTAAAAAAAGAAAAAAAAAGAACAAAGCAACCAAGTAACACAGGGCCAGTAAGCAAACCCTAACATCTACTATATTTTTTATTAGGTTCTTGATGAAATTGCAGCATTCATTTGGGCTCACAGGAGACCAAGAATTAGATTTCCTCAACTCCCCACCTGTAGGCTTGGGGGTTCCTGACTTTAAGAAATATTAATATGCTGCTCAACTGGTGCAATGTGTCCAATGGCACACCCCTTTTAGGTACCGAGTATTAAGTTTGTCTCTTTCCTCTCAAATTCGATTTCGACTGTCCTCTGGTCCCCTCGTCCCGCCGCTAACATCCGATCATTAACCTCTCCCTCATGATCTGGTCTCGGTATAACAGACTATTTAGTCTGGCTCCATCTCCCTCTCTGTTAATTCCACTATGGCACAACTTATACTCTTCCTTGCCTCTCTCCCCACCAGCTTCTCTCACTGGACCCACTCTCAGGCTGCTTCCTTAATTATTAGATAAGCAGGCTTTTCCACCCTATTCCTCTTTTCAACCGAAACTCTGTCTTCCCACCTCTACATTTTATCAATTTCTGCAACTACTACCTTTCTTTTAGTCCTATCAGACTTGAATCTCTGCATGGCAGCAGTCCTCATTTGGAAAATTGTATCTATAGGGTTCTGCCTCTAAGGGTCTCATTTCTACCTGCTATCACTTCTCCGTTAGACCACCTTCCCCCATGATGCTGCTCTTTGTGAGCCAGTGAGAGATCAATCTGTCTGGGAACATAGCAGTAGAAGGTTGGTACCTTGGCCCTCATTCCGAGTTGATCGCTCGCTAGCTGCTTTTAGCAGCAGTGCAAACGCTAAGCCGCCTCCCTCTGGGAGAGTATCTTAGCTTAGCAGTAGTGCGAACGAAAGGTTAGCAGAACATTTCTGAAAATTTTTCAAGCAGTTTCAGAGTAGCTGCAGACCTACTCCTACCTTGCGATCACTTCAGTCTATTTAGTTCCTGTTTTGACGTCACAAACACGCCCTGTATCCGGCCAGCAACTCCTGAGGGTTGAGGCTGACCTAGGGAAGCCTAAGGCGTAGGGGCTGATGTGTATGTGAACCTGGGTGGCAGTATGGGATTCCTGGACATGCAGAGTACCCTTAGCACAGACGCCCGTAGGCGTGACCAAGACGACAGAGGTGTAAAAGACAAGTTCAATAATCACAATGGCAGTTAGGTGGAAATGCTCAGCAATTAGAATTCACAGTGTAATTATAGCAGCACAGTTCCTCAGATACGGTAGTAACAAGTATGCTGTTTGGAGTAGTATGATATCAATATGGTACAGTGTTGGAAGACACTGAGAAGGTATTGTCCATAGATATTAACAGCAAACCACTGTACTGATGAGATGAACTGATACTTACCAGAGGATGACACACTGGAAGCTGGAGTCGATGGCAGAGCACCGAGGTAGGCTGAGAGCTGGAGTACAGCTGAGGATGCTGGGTGAACTGGCACAGATGGTGAGAATACAGGGGAACTCCCCGATGGTGACAGAGTTCGATGATAAGACACCGATGATGACAGAGTTTGATGGTGGGGCACCGATGGTGATCTGAAGGCGATGTAGGAACACTGCTGGTGACTGGAAACGATGTAGGAACACCGCTGAGAACTGGAGACGGCGAAGGAACACTGCTGGTAACAGGAGGCAAGGTGAGAACACTGCTGGAGTCAGGCAGCACCGCAGGATGGAAACTGGTGCAGGTCTCTAAGTGGAGCAAGGTCACAGGAGCTGGAATACCTGGAGACAGCAAGCAGGAACAACCACAGAATGTAGAGACATCCAACACTGGGTTAGACAACCATAACACTGACAACAGGAAGCCTTGGTTCAGGATATTTATACCTGCTGGGAAGCAGGGATTATCTGAGCAATCAGAGAGGATTATGTGCACAGTGGATTGGCTGTAGAGAGTCATGTGATTAACCCAAACATGGCTGCCCCCATGTTTGGCTCTGGAGGGAAAAGTCTGTTTGTAAACCGCATGTGGAAGCTTGTAGTAATGGCGGCTGCAGAGGCCGCAGAGAGCAGGAGATGCCATCCACTAGCACAGGAGGGACATGCTGGATATTTGTCATGTCAGCATTGTCGGGATCACTGAGGAGAGACCGTGGAGATACCGTGCACGCAGACAGCGCAGATGGAATCCAGGCTTGGAGCGCAGGGACAGTCTCAGAAGGCACTTGGATGGAGTGTTTAGTTACCCAGATTGTGACCCTTCCCCTTTAGGGGTGGCCCCAAGACACCTCTTAGGCTTACGGGGAAAAGCCTAGACCAACCTTGGAGCGTGGACATCAGAAGCATTCATCCAGGATCGTTCTTCTGGCTCATAACCTTTCCAATCAATCAGACATTGAAGATGACCTTACTGAAAGCATGAGTCCAGAATCTTTGTCTCTACATACTCAACGCCACTGAGTCTGGACCTTGGGTGCTTTGGGAAGTGCTGAATGACACTGATTCAGGATCACCGGCTTGAGGAGCGAGATGTGGAATGTCCTGGGAACTTTTAAGAATGGTGGCAACTTAAGTTTGTAGGCAACAGGGTTGATGACATGCTCGATTTGGAAAGGCCAAAATATATCAGGGCGCAAACTTCATACTGGGAACCTTCAGTCTCAGATTTTTTGTGGAAAGCCAAACACGATACCCTGGTTGGAGAGCAGTAACTGCTTCACGCTTCTTGTCAGCAAATTTTATGTACCTGGCGGAGGCTTTTAGAAGAGCTGAACGGATATTCTTCCAGTTTCTGGAGAACTGTTGCAGAGTGAGATCAACAGCAGTTACTGATGTCGCTGGAAGCGGCTAGAATTCAGGGACTTTGGGATGAAATTCATAGTTGGCATGGAAAGGCGTGGATGAAAATAAAGAGTGATACTGGTTGTTGGACAAAATTCAGCCCACGGAAGAAGATGAGCCCAGTCGTCTTGTGAAGAGGATACATAGATGCAAAGAAATGCCTCCAAGTCCTGATTCACCCTCTCAGTTTGCCCATTAGTCTGGGGGTAATAAGCGTTGGAGAATTTTAACTTTACTTGGAGTGTCACACACAGACTTCGCCAGAATTTGGCCACAAATTGGACTCCTATATCAGAGATTATCTCTTCAGGCAGTCCATGAAGTCTAAATATTTCCTGTATGGAAACTTGAGCCAGCTTGGAAAAGGACGGAAGACCGGTGAGAGGAATGAAATGTGCCATCTTGGTGAACCGGTCAACTACCAACAAGATGGTATTGAATTTGTTACATTAGGGAATATCGGTAATAAAGTTAATTGATAAATGGGTCAATGGTGATGGGGAATAGACAGAGGCATCAGTTGCCCAGCAGGCGACTGGTGAGATACCTTATGCTGGGCACACTTAGCGCAGGAGGCAATAAACTCTTTGATGTCTTGTTTCCGGGTCTGAATACCTGCGTGTCCGGCAAAGCAAGAAGAATGTGCCCAATGCAAGAGCTTCGTTCTGAGAACCTGTTTCACAAAACTTTTCCCTGATGGAGGCATGGAGTCCGCTCCCATGGTGAAGAATGCCACTGTGTCAATTATGAGATGCTTACCAGTGGATTCAGACTCACTTTCTTGCTCCCAGGAGCAGGAAAGGGTATCAGCTTTATGATTTTGGTACCCTGGACAAAACAAGAAATTGTACCTGTAAAAGAAGAGTGCCCATCTGGCCTGGCGAGGATTGAGACACTGCGCAGCTTTGAGGTAGAAGAGGTTTTTATGGTCGGTCAAAATGGTGATAGTGTGGGAGGCACCCTCGAGTAAATATCCCCATTCTTCCAGAGCGAGCTTTATAGCCAAAAGTTCTTGGTCGCCAATGGCGTAGTTGCATTCCGCAGGAGAGAACTTTCGGGAGAAATAGCCGCAGGGATGGAGGTGACCATCTGCAACTCGCTGGGATAACACAGCACCTACTCCAATGGATGATGCATCCACTTCCAAGGTGAAAGATAAGTTGGTGTCAGGTTGTTTCAGGACTGGAGACAAATTTATGCTCTAGGAGATAAAAAGCTTGGGTAGCCTCTTCTGACCATTTGAAATGAATGGCACCATTTCGGATGAAAGCCGTAATTGGAGCCACAATGGTGGAGAAACTGTGAAAGAATCTTTTTATAATAATTGGCGAAACCCAGGAATCTCTGAATGCCTTTCAGCGAGGTCTGTATTGACCAATCTCGGATAGCCTGGAGTTTCTCTGGATCCATTTCCAGACCGGAGCCAGAAACGATATATCCTAGAAATGGAATGGACTTGACTTCGAAAACGCACTTCTCTAATTTACAGTAGAGATGATTGGCACGGAGACAGGACATGACTTCCTTCACCCAGAAAGATGTTCCTCTAGGTCGTTGGCAAAGATGAGGATGTCATCGAGGTAAACAACAACATGATGGTAGAGGATAGGTGGAAATGCTCAGCAATTAGAATTCACAGTGTAATTATAGCAGCACAGTTCCTCAGATACGGTAGTAACAAATATGCTGTTTGGAGTAGTATGATATCAATATGGTACTGTAAATACTAAATTGCTTTCTAACAAATATTTAAAATGCCCGCTCTAATATATATTGTAAACGCCTGCACATCTTATTACCATGTGCCATGAATGTGCGCTATACATCGCAAAACACTGCATCCCATAAGAGAAAACAATACACCCACACATTATCTGAGTTCCAAAGCTCATTGATGTATATATTTGTTATTAAAAGGATATGTATTCAATATATCACAATGTACGGTATACATATAGTTACACGGTTACAATTTATACAGTAAACAGTTAATACAAAATACATACAGTTACAGGCCAGCATACCATACCATTCCCTCAATGCATCTTCCTCTTACTATATCGCTCTCTCTCAGCAAATAAATACAGGAACTGGTCTGGCAACATCTCCACCATCGTCTGGGACAAAAACAGCAACTCGCAAATGTGTTATCTAGTTTTGGGGGAGGGAACTTTCTCATTCATGATGAGTCACTAGTATGTTCGTATGCTAAACAGGTTCAGCCTTGAAGACATCAAAAGGGGCTGGCCTGAGCTTCCTGTCCACTACCTGTTTCTGTAAATGTCTATTGTCCTAATCAAAATGACTTTAGCTTTCATACATTTAGTCATAACTATTTGTTGCAATGTCCTACAACTTAATAACAAGTATCAAATAAATAAACACATTAATCTGCTTGCTTTAATACCAAATATGACAGGTGTATCTTGCTTCGTTCCAATAATACACATACATGACATTACTCCATTATATAATTTTAAATCTTTATGATGTCTGGCGCTTGATATTATTATAATTATGTGCTGTATGAAATAAGTGTCGAATCCATCTCTGTGGCATGTCTGTGTAAATACGTGTGTTACCATATATTGCTGTGCTCGCTGCGCGTATTTGCAAGTATAGCGACTTATATATGTGGAGTCTGTATATTCTTTCTATGTAATATTTTTTGACTTCGACAGTACAGTGTTGGAAGACACTGAGAAGGTATTGTCCATAGATGTTAACAGCAAACCACTTTACTGATGAGATGAACTGATACTGTGTGCTTCCCTTATTACTCAGCTAGCCTTGCAGTCCAGCGCCGGTGACAGAAGTTTGTTATTGTACCTGTATGTTCCAGTTCTTGGTTAGCTTCCTGCAAGCTTGTTCCTGGTCACTGTCAGCAGCTTCTAGTGGAGCTTGTCTTCCTGCCTCTGGTGTTTTCCTGCATCCAGCTTGTGTACTCCAGTGTCCTGTGTCCAGTTTCCAGAGTACGGTCTGAGGGATCGTTTCCTGCTGTCCTCCGAGTTTGCCTTCCAGTAAAGTGGTCTGGTATCCGAAGCTTCTGGGTTCCGGTCGTTTCCTGCGCACACCTGTCGTGGCTCTGCCGCACTTTATGGCTGAAGTCGTATTGTCTTTATCTATTTTTGGTTGTGTCATTTTTGCAGAGGTTTCCGCATTACTGTCCTCGCCTTATTATGACGGGTTTGTATTTGGCAGTTAGGCTGCATTACTTCATTTGCTGTTCCAGGCGGCCACGCCGCACATAAAATACTTTGTTATTTTTGTATCCTTCTCTATTTTAGTAGTGTCAGTCTTAGTTTTTCCCTTGCTCTCCTTGGTCTCGGTTAACGCCTTGTCTCCTATTAAGACTGCGGGGCATCGGAGTCTGGGCGGACCTAATTCGCCCATTCAAACACGGCTGCCGTGGGCACAAGAAACCATAGTCTTGCAGGCGTTAATCGACCACTGGGAAGGACAACGGAGTCAGGGATTTTTGTTAGGGGAAGCTGCGTATCTCAGTTCTATTGCAGCTTCATGTATCTGTACTCGGAACCCTTCTATTGCCACCCAATCTCTTGGGTTCCAAGTACGTTGAACATAACACAGATAGTGCTTTCAACGGGAAGACACTACCAGTGAAGCCAGTGCATGGGCTCCATCTGGCTTATTGGTGGTGGCGGCTTTTACTGGGCGCACTGCAGCCCTCCAGTGGGAGGTGGTCAATGGGTAGACAGTTACAAGGTCATTAGTCAATAGGTCCACACCATAGGGTCAACAGTCAAAACGTCAACAGGGTAAAAATGTCAATAGTCAAAAAAGTTGACAGGGTCAAAAGGTTGACATGAAAAAGGTTGACACATATGGTCGAAAGGGTTTTTTCATGTTTTTATAACTTTTACTGCATTTTAATATCCGTCACATACTATTACCTGTAGTTACCTTAGTGCCATAAGCACGGCGAGCGAATCGAGCCCCCGAGGGGACGCATTTCAACAAATTTGGGAAAAATATGTTTAAAACACAATATACCACCCAAAAAAATAAAAACAAGCCAACTTTTTTGTATGGACATTTTTCATGTCGACCTTTTGACCATGTCGACCTTTGACTGTGACATTTTGACCCTGTTGGCCTTTTGACCCTGGCAACCTTTTAACTTTCGGCTGTATGGTGTCGACCTATTGAAAGTGTCTAACAGACCACACCCCCTGCAGCCCCTAAGGTAAAAGCCACCACTGATTGTATATAATAGCATTATAGGAACACTGCTATTACATGAATGCTTTCTTTTTTAGCATTGCTTGTAAATGCTGAAGTAATATTCATGTACTATTTTATACGAAGATACTGTATATGAAATGCATGGATAGATGGCAAGGTTAGCAGTCCTCTCATGCACAGGGATGAAAATGAACAGCATAAGCATATAATGAAGAGAGATAGGAAAAGAGTCATTATGCAAAATATATGTATACCTGTATTTCATAATATATGTATAACTTTAATGGGGTTTTTTTAACATCAATGTCTGAATCATTTGCATATCACTTGTAGACTGAGCATGTAAAAGGGACCAAGGCATGTATAAATACCAAGATCCTTCAAAATGCAGCTACATTCAACTCTGATCAGTGCCCATGACTCCTAACTTTGCTTAGGATAGGCCCAATTGTTGGGGTGTAAAATAGGCTGGTTTACAAATCCATAGTCAACAAATGAGGGTATGCATTGTTTGATCAAAGCATGTGATATGTTGGTAGTATTTATGTTTTCTGCCGCCTGTTACCACAGACATTTTTGATGCACCCAATTATGTTTCATATTTTATGTACCGTTGTGCGACTTGGCTTGCACCAAGCATCTTTTTTGCATCTTTTTTTAATCGAATGTGCATCTTAGATGTGACAAAGCCACTTAACGTGACTGTACTTATTAATTTAATATGCAAAACTTTTACATTTGTGTGTATGAGAATGAATGTGTATGAATGAGATGAAGCAATTTTTTTCCCCACAAGTTCTGTTGTGCTTCATTTTGTACATCTTCATCATCTTGTACATATTTAATACTAAGTGCTGTGCAGTTAAAGTCGTAGCCAGGCATCTGTGTTTTTCCCCACTATGTCTGCGGTGTGAATAATATGCAAATTGAATGAAAAAGTCCATATGCTACACCTCTCGGCAAGGCTCATGTGCAGCAGGTGTCTCGCGCTGCATGGCATATTGGGCCTGATTCATGTTTGTAAGTAAAGCAAAAAACCATGTTGAACTGTAGTTGAGGCAGATGTAACAAGTGCAGAGAGATTTATATTTGGTTGAGGTGTGTTCAAACTGAAATCTACTATAAATTGCAGTGTAAAAATAAAGCTGTCTAACATCTGTGGGCTACATGCAAAAGCAGCCAGTATTTACCCTGTAGAGAAAAAAAAAAATATTTACTCCCCTTGCGTGTTATCATGGTTTGTTCCAGACAAAAAGTTATGTTTTTTTTTTGCTTTACTTACAAACATGAATCAGGCTTATTGAGGCTAGGCGCATGAGGATTTATCTCTATACAAATACCTTATTTATTTCAATAGAAGAAAGAAATGAAAAAGAAGCAAAGGGAAAAAAAAGTAGTAATTGTATATTATGAACCACATTGGCTGAAATGACATGGAAATAATACTGTACTTAAATACTGTACAATAATTCTTTTCAAAGATGCAAGTTCCTCCCTAAGTAAAGTTTATAGACGAACACTGTTACAAAATGCCTTTACACTGCAACAATCTCCTAAATACAGAACATTATTGTTCCTGATTCATGTTTAGAAGTAAAGCAAAAAAGTTAGCAAACCATGTTGCACTACAGGTGGGGCAGATGTAACATGTGCAGAGAGATTTAGATTTGGGTGTTGTGTTTAAACTAGAATCCAAATTGCAGTGTAAAAATAAAGCTGTCTAACATTTGTGGGCTCCATGCAAAGCAGCCAGTATTAAGCTTGCACAGAAATGTTTTAAAAATGTATTTGCTCCCCTTCAACGTCAACATGGTTTGTTCCAGAGAAAAAGTTCCTTTCTTTTTTTTCTTCCCTCCTTTACATTACATCCTCTTATATCACATCTTATATCACATTTCTCTGACGTCCTAGTGGATGCTGGGAACTCCGTAAGGACCATGGGGAATAGCGGCTCCGCAGGAGACTGGGCACAAAAGTAAAGCTTTAGGACTACCTGGTGTGCACTGGCTCCTCCCCCTATGACCCTCCTCCAAGCCTCAGTTAGATTTTTGTGCCCGGCCGAGAAGGGTGCACACTAGGGGCTCTCCTGAGCTTCTTAGTGAAAGTTTAGTTTTAGGTTTTTTATTTTCAGTGAGACCTGCTGGCAACAGGCTCACTGCATCGAGGGACTAAGGGGAGAAGAAGCGAACTCACCTGCGTGCAGAGTGGATTGGGCTTCTTAGGCTACTGGACACCATTAGCTCCAGAGGGACCGAACACAGGCCCAGCCTCGGAGCTCGGTCCCAGAGCCGCGCCGCCGGCCCCCTTACAGAGCCAGAAGCAAGAAGAGGTCCGGAAAATCGGCGGCAGAAGACATCCTGTCTTCACCAAGGTAGCGCACAGCACTGCAGCTGTGCGCCATTGCTCCTCAGCACACTTCACACTTCGGTCACTGAGGGTGCAGGGCGCTAGGGGGGGGCGCCCTGAGCAGCAATAAAAACACCTTGGCTGGCGAAAATACATCACATATATCCCCCAGGGCTATATGGATGAATTTTAACCCCTGCCAGATTCCACAGAAAAACGGGAGAAAAGGCCGCCGAGAAGGGGGCGGAGCCTATCTCCTCAGCACACTGGCGCCATTTTCTCTCACAGCTCCGTTGGAGGGAAGCTCCCTGGCTCTCCCCTGCAGTTACTACACTACAGAAAGGGGTTAAAAAAGAGAGGGGGGCACTAATTAGGCGCAGTATAACAATACAGCAGCTATAAGGGGAAAAACACTTATATAAGGTTATCCCTGTATATATATATAGCGCTCTGGTGTGTGCTGGCATACTCTCCCTCTGTCTCCCCAAAGGGCTAGTGGGGTCCTGTCCTCTATCAGAGCATTCCCTGTGTGTGTGCTGTGTGTCGGTACGTTGTGTCGACATGTATGAGGAGGAAAATGAGGTGGAGGCAGAGCAATTGCCTGTAACAGATGTCACCCCCTAGGGAGTCGACATCTGAGTGGATGAGCTTATGGAAGGAATTATGTGAGTCAGCTCTTTACAAAAGATTGATGACATGAGACAGCTGGCGACTCAGCCTGTGCCTGTCCAGGTGTCTCAAAAGCCATCAGGGGCTCTAAAACGCCCGTTACCGCAGATGGCAGATACAGACGCCGACACGGATACTGACTCCAGTGTCGACGATTAAGAGACGAATGTGACTTCCAGTAGGGCCACACGTTACATGATTGAGGCTATGGAAAATGTTTTTACACATTTCTGATAATACCAGTACCACTAAAAAGGGTATTATGTTGGGTGAGAAAAAACTGCCTGTAGTTTTTCCTGCATCTGAGGAATTAAATGAAGTGTGTGATGATGCGTGGGTTTCCCCCGATAAAAACTGTTAATTCCTAAAAAGTTATTAGCATCATACCCCTTCCCGCCAGAGGATAGGGCACGTTGGGAAACACCCCCTAGGGTGAATAAAGCGCTCACACGCTTGTCTAAACAGGTGGCACTACCGTCCCCGGATACGGCCGCCCTTAAGGAACCTGCTGACAGAAAGCAGTAAAATATCCTAAAATGTATATACACTCACACGGGTGTGATACTGCGACCAGCAATCGCCTCAGCCTGGATGTGCAGTGCTGGGGTGGCTTGGTCGGATTCCCTGACTGACAATATTGATACCCTAGATAGGGACAGTATATTACTGACTATAGAGCATTTAAAAGATGCATTTCTATATATGCGTGATGCACAGAGGGATATTTGCCGACTGGCATCAAGAGTAAGTGCCCTGTCCATTTCTGCCAGAAGAGGGTTATGGACAACACAGTGGTCAGGTGATGCTGATTCCAAAAGGCATATGGAAGTATCGCCTTATAAAAGGGAGGAGTTATTTGGGGTAGGTCTAACAGACCGGGTGGCCACGGCAACGGCTGGAAAATCCACATTTTTACCCCAGGTAGCCTCTCAACATAAGAAGACGCCGTATTATCAGGCGCAGTCCTTTGGGCCCCATAAGGGCAAGCGGGCAAAAGGCTCCTCATTTCTGCCCCGTGGCAGAGGGAGAGGAAAAAGGCTGCAGCAAACAGCCGGTTCCCAGGAACAGAAGCCTTCTCCCGTTTTCTGCCAAGTCCTCAGCATGACGCTGGGGCTTTACAAGCGGACTCAGGCACGGTGGGGGCCCGTCTCAAAAATTTCAGCGTGCAGTGGGCTCACTCACAGGGGAC
Source organism: Pseudophryne corroboree (assembly GCF_028390025.1). Taxonomy (NCBI): domain Eukaryota; kingdom Metazoa; phylum Chordata; class Amphibia; order Anura; family Myobatrachidae; genus Pseudophryne; species Pseudophryne corroboree. The sequence continues at coordinate 386,450,149 of NC_086448.1, read as the reverse complement.
CCCTGGATCCTTCAGGTGGTATCTCAGGGGTACAAATTGGAATTCGAGACGTCTCCCCTTCACCGTTTTCCTAAAGTCTGCTTTACCGACGTCTCCCTCCGACAGGGAGGCGGTATGGGAAGCCATTCACAAGCTGTATTCCCAGCAGGTGATAATCAAGGTACCCCTCCTACAACAGGGAAAGGGGTATTATTCCACGCTGTTTGTGGTACCGAAGCCGGACGGCTCGGTGAACCTAATTTAAATCTGAAATCCTTGAACACTTACATACAAAGGTTCAAATTCAAGATGGAGTCACTCAGAGCGGTGATGGCAAACCTGGAAGAAGGGGATTATATGGTGTCTCTGGACATCAAGGATGCTTATCTCCTTGTCCCAATTTACCCTTCTCACCAAGGGTACCTCAGGTTTGTGGTACAGAACTGTCACTATCAGTTTCAGACACTGCCGTTTGGTTTGTCCACGGCGCCCCGGGTCTTTACCAAAGTAATGGCCGAAATGATGATACTCCTTCGAAGGAAGGGAGTTTTAATTATCCCTTACTTGGACGATCTCCGGATAAGGGCAAGATCCAGGGAACGGTTGGTAGTCGGGGTAGCACTATCTCAAGTAGTGTTGCGGCAGCACGGTTGGTTTCTTAATATTCCAAAATCGCAGCTGATCCCGACGACACGTCTTCTATTCCTAAGGATGATCCTGGACACAGTCCAGAAAAAGGTGTTTCTCCAGGAGGAGAAAGCCAGGGAGTTATCCGAACTAGTCAGAAACTTCCTAAAACCAGGCCAAGTGTCAGTGCAGCAGTGCACAAGGGTCCTGGGAAAAATGGTGGCTTCCTACGAAGCAATTCCATTCGGCAGATTCCACGCAAGAACTTTCCAGTGGGACCTGCTGGAAAAGTGGTCCGGATCGCATCTTCAGATGCATCAGCGGATAACCCTGTCACCAAAGACAAGGGTGTCTCTCCTGTGGTGGTTGCAGAGTGCTCATCTTCTAGAGGGCGCAGATTCGGCATTCAGGACTGGGTCCTGGTGACCACGGATGCCAGCCTGCGAGGCTGGGGAGCAGTCACACAGGGAAGAAATTTCCAGGGCTTGTGGTCAAGCCTGGAGACATCACTTCACATAAATATCTTGGAGCTAAGGGCCATTTACAATGCCCTAAGCCAAGCAAGACCTCTGCTTCAAGGTCAGCCGGTGCTGATCCAGTCGGACAACATCACGGCAGTCGCCCACGTAGAGAAGCTGCAAGGATTTTTCGCTGGGCGGAAAATCATGTGATAGCATTGTCAGCAGTGTTCATTCCGGGAGTGGACAACTGGGAAACAGACTTCCTCAGCAGAAGTCTTCCACATAATTGTAAACCATTGGGAAAAACCAAAGGTGGACATGATGGCGTCCCGCCTAAACAAAAAATTGGACAGATATTACGCCAGGTCAAGGGACCCTCAGGCAATAGCTGTGGACGCTCTGGTAACACCGTGGGTGTACCAGTCAGTGTATGGGTTCCCTCCTCTTCCTCTCTTACCAAAAGTATTGAGAATTATAAGACAGAGGGGAGTAAGAACTATACTCGTGACTCCGGATTGGCCAAGAAGGACTTGGTACCCGGAACTTCAAGAGATGCTCACGGAGGACCCGTGGCCTCTACCTCTAAGAAGGGACCTACTCCATCAAGGACCCTATCTATTCCAAGACTTACCGCGGCTGCGTTTGACGGCAGGGCTGTTGAACGCCGGATCCTGAAGGAAAAAGGCATTCCGGATGAAGTCATCCCTACCCTGATCAAAGCCAGGAAGGATGTAACCGCAAAGCATTATCACCGCATTAGGCGAAAATATGTTGCGTGGTGCGAGGCCAGTAAGGCCCCGATGGAGGAATTTCAACTAGGTCGATTCCTGCATTTCCTGCAAACAGGAGTGTCTATGGGCCTAAAATTGGGGTCCATTAAGGTTCAAATTTCGGCCCTGTCAATTTTCTTCCAGAAAGAACTAGCTTCAGTTCCTGAAGTTCAGACGTTTGTAAAAGGGGTACTGCATATACAGTCTCCTTTTGTGCCTCCAGTGGCACCTTGGGATCTCAATGTAGTTTTGGGGTTCCTAAAGTCACAATGGTTTGAACCACTTGAATCTGTGGAGTTAAAATATCTCACATGGAAAGTGGTCATGCTGTTGGCCCTGGCCTAGGCCAGGCGCGTGTCAGAATTGGCGGCTTTATCCTGTAAAAGCCCTTATCTGATCTTCCATTCAGACAGGGCGGAATTGAGGACTCGTCCTCATTTTCTCCTTAAGGTGGTTTCAGCGTTTCATCTGGACCAACCTACTGTGGTACCTGCGGCTACTAGTGACTTGGAGGACTCCAAGTTGTTGGACATAGTCAGGGCCCTGAAAATATATGTTTCCAGGACGGCTGGAGTCAGAAAATCTGACTCGCTGTTTATCCTGTATGCACCCAACAAGCTGGGTGCTCCTGCTTCTAAGCAGACTATTGCTCGTTGGATTTGTAATACAATTCAGCTTGCACATTCTGTGGCAGGCCTGCCACAGCCAAAATCTGTAAAAGCCCATTCCACAAGGAAGGTGGGCTCATCTTGGGCGGCTGCCCGAGGGGTCTCGGCTTTACAACTTTGCCGAGCAGCTATTTGGTCAGGGGCAAACACGTTTGCTAAATTCTACAAATTTGATACCCTGGCTGAGGAGGACCTGGAGTTCTCTCATTCGGTGCTGCAGAGTCATCCGCACTCTCCCGCCCGTTTGGGAGCTTTGGTATAATCCCCATGGTCCTTACGGAGTTCCCAGCATCCACTAGGACGTCAGAGAAAATAAGAATTTACTTACCGATAATTCTATTTCTCGTAGTCCGTAGTGGATGCTGGGCGCCCATCCCAAGTGCGGATTGTCTGCAATACTTGTACATAGTTATTGTTAACTAAATCGGGTTATTGTTGTTGTGAGCCATCTATCCAGAGGCTCCTCTGTTATCATGCTGTTAACTGGGTTCAGATCACAGGTTGTACGGTGTGATTGGTGTGGCTGGTATGAGTCTTACCCGGGATTCATAAATCCTTCCTTATTGTGTACGCTCGTCCGGGCACAGTATCCTAACTGAGGCTTGGAGGAGGGTCATAGGGGGAGGAGCCAGTGCACACCAGGTAGTCCTAAAGCTTTACTTGTGTGCCCAGTCTCCTGCGGAGCAGCTATTCCCCATGGTCCTTACGGAGTTCCCAGCATCCACTACGGACTACAAGAAATAGAATTATCGGTAAGTAAATTCTTATTATATGCTCCTCTTCATTGCTTGTTTTTCAGTATTCCTTGTGGACACCAGATATACATATACAGGTTGAGTCTCCCTTATCCAAAATGCTTGGGACCAGAGGTATTTTGGATATCGGATTATTCCGTATTTTGGAATAATTGCATACCATAAGGAGATATCATGGTGATGGGACCTAAATCTAAGCACAGAATGCATTTATGTTACATATACACCTTATACACACAGCCTGAAGGTAGTTTTAGCCAATATTTTTTATAACTTTGTGCATTAAACAAAATGTGTCTACATTCACACAATTCATTTCTGTTTCATATACACCTTATACACACAGCCTGAAGGATTTAATACAATATATTTAATAACTTGTGTATTAAACAAAGTTTGTGTACATTGAGCCATCAAAAAACAAAGGTTTCGCTATCTCACTCTCACTCAAAAAAGTCCGTATTTCGGAATATTCCGTATTTCGGAATATTTGGATATGGGATACTCAACCTGTACTTCCTGTGTTTTGATGAGACTATGATTTGCATAACACAATGTAATACAGTGTAATGAGGAATATTTTATATACTCAAGTCAGCAGAAAACGGGATATCTTTGTGTAATTCACAGGTTGCTCTCTTACTGGGTGCCTTGCCCTAAGGATTCCGTATTCCATTGTGGGATAAGATAAATTGGGAAATTAGCAAAGACTAAGGGCCTATTCATCATCAATTAATAGCTTTTTTTTTTTTTTTACCAACTTAAGCATGTTGAATTGTAATTATTTAGTTATGCACCTTTTCAATAACTATGTAATGCAGGAGATACTGTATATCTCCAGGTTACAATTTTCCACCAATCGTTTCCACAGTCCCCATACCTTAGCATGAGCAGGCAAAAATGATGTAATTCATCAAGTTCCTAAAAAGGCACAGACAGCCACTTTCACGGCTTGGTTGGCAGATATTTCCCTCTCCCAGAATCAGCAGATCTCATCCCCACTACCTTCAACACCCCATCCCTACAACAACAACCATCTCAGCACTACATCACAGGTCACTGTGCATGCATGTGATGATAAAAGGTGCATTTGCAGTTTGAAGAAAGGCAGCGATGATCTACAGAACAGCATCAGCAGCGAAGCTTTTCACACCTTTGAAAAACTGTCTGGGAACCGTGGTTTATGTTTAATAATTCTTCTGCTTTTAAAATCTGATGTACTATAGTCCTGGATATTTCTAAGGAGACTCCCTTATAGGGTTTTGGAGGGTTTATCAGGTTACTGGTGACTGTGGCTGGTTATGTGAGTGATTACTCAACTGCTGGTAGAGATTATAAGAGGTTGACCAGGTAATCTGGTCTTTCATGGTAGTCTCCCCTCCCTCGTTTTTTTTTTTTTCTTTTCTTTTTTTCTCCCCCCCCACACACACACTTTTTACCATATAGAAAAAATTGATTGAATGTCTTAAGGTTAATCAATACACTAGGCCGGATGGTGTAATGGTTAGCGTTACTGCCTCACAGCACTGAGGTCATGGGTTCGATACACACCATGGCTCTACCTGTGCGGAGTTTGTATTTTCTTCCCCTGTATTTGCGTGGGTTTCCTCCCACAATCTAAAAATATACTGGTAGGTCAATTGGATCCCAACACAAGTTAACCCTAGTATGAATGTGTGCGCGTGTACATGTGGTAGGGAATATAGACTGAAAGCTCCACTGGGACAGGGACCGATGTGAATGGCCAAAATATTCTCTGTAAAAGCACTGTGGAATATGTGAGCGCTATATAAATAACTTGTAATAAATAATAATAAATCTCATCTTTAGCTTCGGTGGCTCAGCAGTCAATGTATTGGAAGGCATATTTGAGCATGTGTTTTCATTGTATATTTGATGGGGGGGGTTCTTTATGCAATAAAAAAATAGTTAACGTTGAATTTATGTAATATTCTAACTTTCTGAGATTTTGGATTTGAGGTTTTCTTAAGCTGTAAACCACAATAATCAAAATAATAACAAATAAAGGCTTGAAATATCTCACTTTGCATGCAATGAGTCCATATAATATATTAGTTTAACCTTTTAAGTTGAATTACTGAAATAAATGTACTGAGTTTCACCTGTAAAACATAAAATATTCTTGAGCTGAATACAGTTCAAATACATCAGTGGCAACATGTCGATTGCAGTACATGTATCATTATGCTGGCATATATTTAGAGAGACAGAACCGAACATTATAGATACCTGAGCACTCTGTAATCTGTGCATTATCGACGATATCTGCTGCAGTCCCTCCATCTCCAAAAACAGTTGTCCAATTGCAAAGCATTCCAGAGTTTGGCCCCGCCAGCTAATGCCATCTGAGGATGGCATTAGCCCATTGTAGCTAATGAAAAGACTAGCACAGCATAATAAAAAATATTATAGGGTGTCGGTATATGTTACCGCCCTCTTTATTCTCAGTTTAAAGAAAAAAATAATGTCGGAATTTGTATATTAGATGTGCCTTTTTTTGGTATCCTGTGTGATACCCTCAGCTTTATTTAAAAATGTTCTGTATCATCTTCTTTTCGAAGTCTGTATTGGTTTATACGACATTTTTCCAATAAAAATATTTATTTGAAAAAAAAAAAAATATTATAGGATTACCATAGTAAACAACCTTAAAACTATTTTGTGGTGTGTATATACACTGCTCAAAAAAATAAAGGGAATACTTAAACAACACAATGTAACTCCAAGTCAATCACACTTCTGTGAAATTAAACTGTCCACTTAGGAAGCAACACTGATTGACAATCAATTTCACATGCTGTTGTGCAAATGGAATAGACAACAGGTGGAAATTATAGGCACTTAGCAAGACACCCCCAATAAAGGAGTTGTTCTGCAAGTGGTGACCACAGACCACTTCTCAGCTCCTATGCTTTCTGGCTGATGTTTTGGTCACTTTTGAAAGCTGGCGGTGCTTTCACTCTAGTGGTAGCATGAGACGGAGTCTACAACCTACACAAGTGGCTCAGGTAGTGCAGCTCATCCACAATGGCACATCAGTGCGAGCTGTGGCAAGAAGGTTTGCTGTGTCTGTCAGCGTAGTGTCCAGAGCATGGAGGCGCTACCAGGAGACTGGCCAGTACATCAGGAGATGTGGAGGAGGCTGTAGGAGGGCAACAACCCAGCAGCAGGACCGCTACCTCTGCCTTTGTGCAAGGAGGAACAGGAGGAGCACAGCCAGAGCCTTACAAAATGACCTCCAGCAAGCCACAAATGTGCATGTGTCTACTCAAACGATCAGAAACAGACTCCATGAGGGTGGTATGAGGGCCCGACATCCACAGGTGGGGGTTGTGCTTACAGCCCAACACCGTACAGGACGTTTGGCATTTTCCAGAGAACACCAAGATTGGCAAATTTGCCACTGGCGCCCTGTGCTCTTCACAGATGAAAGCAGGTTCTCACTGAGCACATGTGACAGACGTGACAGAGTCTGGAGATACCAAGGAGAACATTCTGCTGCCTGCAACATCCTCCAGCATGACCGGTTTGGCAGTGGGTCAGTAATGGTGTGGGGTGGCATTTCTTTGGGGGCCGCACAGCCCTCCATGTGCTCGCCAGAGGTAGCCTGGCTGCCATTAGGTACCGAGATGAGATCCTCAGACCCCTTGTGAGACCATATGCTGGTGCGGTTGGCCCTGGGTTCCTCCTAATGCAAGACAATGCTAGACCTCATGTGGCTGGAGTGTGTCAGCAGTTCCTGCAGGACGAAGGCATTGATGCTATGGACTGGCCCGCCCGTACCCCAGACCTGAATCCAATTGAGCAGATCTGGGATATCATGTCTCGCTCCATCCACCAACGCCACGTTGCACCACAGACTGTCCAGGAGTTGGCGGATGCTTTAGTCCAGGTCTGGGAGGATATCCCTCAGGAGACCATCCGCCACCTCATCAGGAGCATGCCCAGGCATTGTAGGGAGGTCATACAGGCACGTGGAGGCCACACACACTACTGAGCCTCATTTTGACTTGTTTTAAGGACATTACATCAAAGTTGGAACAGCCTGTATTGTGTTTTTCCACTTTAATTTTGAGGGTGACTCCAAATCCAGACCTCCATGGGTTAATAAATTTGATTTCCATTGATAATTTTTGTGTGATTTTGTTGTCAGCACATTCAACTATGTAAAGAAAAAGTATTTAATAAGAATATTTCATTCATTCAGATCTAGGATGTGTTATTTTAGTGTTCCCTTTATTTTTTTGAGCAGTGTATGTATATATATATATATATATATATATATATATATATTTATATATATATATATATATATAATATATATAAGCAAATACACTTGGCATATGATTATCCACTGCATGTATACAAAAAAAAGTATTGTAAATCAGAGTTTTTTCGAACATTAATTCATAGGGATACGTACCCACATGTTCCTGTTCTTCCAGTAGCTATCCCACAAAATAGAGGTCACTTTTACTAGTAATATTTTTTTGCAGATGGTCTCGAGAAGATCAAGTTAAAAAATGAATAACTGACAAGTGTACTGTATCTTAGTGTATTTTTAAAAAGTGTACTTCTAATTCCTTGTGCTGTATGTTTGATACAATGCAAGAGTCAATAGCAAATTGATTCATGGTGCATCATTTTATATGTCAGTTCAGTTAAATGTGATCTCATATTTGGAAATGTATTTTAACTTTTAAAATGTTTTCTTTATTAATTCATGTTTTCTTGTTTTGTGAAAGACCGTTGAAAACTGTGTGTGCATATTGAGGAACCTTTCCTACCGGCTAGCTGCAGAAACTTCTCAGGGACAGCAGATGGGAACTGATGAACTTGATGGATTGCTTTGTAGTGAAACCAACAGCAAAGATACTGAAAGTTCAGGATGCTGGGGCAAAAAGAAGAAGAAAAAGAAATCTCTGGATCAGGTATGATATATATATATATATATGTGTTGCTCTTTATTGTATTTCAAACACTCTCTGGTCTTTATTGTTGTCCCTAAGTTTAGACACTATGGATCACAAAATAATATTAAGTAGACTTTGGTGTTCAGATAATGAAACACATGCTCTAAAGTTGTTTCACACCTATTTGCTGTATTAGGAAGTTCCCAAAGTTTAATCTCTCAACCATGACCCACAGGAGAAAATAACGTCACATAAACAAGTTCATCCATTTATCAGACATTACTCTAACCCAAAATCAAACCAAAATACTCAGTATACTGTAGGTCTTTCTTTCTCCCCTACAAGACTTCATAACAGATTCGGATGGGAAAAATACCTTCATATCTTTGGGCACTAATTACTACAAAGATTTTTGCAGCACAAAATAAACATACTTTTCAAGCTTTGAGCTTGGATTAGTCTTTTAATGCAACTATCCCATCATTCCCTAACTTGGACAACATATTAAGGTCCCTCTCAGAATATGAGATAGAAGCTCTTAGGACATTACAGGTTCAATACCCTTGGACACTACGAATCATGACCCTATATCACACAAGAGACCAATATACAAGAAAAATTCAACCTTCTTTCCATAAAATAGGATTTTAAATTACCTACCGGTAAATCCTTTTCTCGTAGTCCGTAGAGGATGCTGGGGTCCACATTAGTACCATGGGTTATGGACGGGTCCACTAGGAGCCATTGGCACTTTAAGAGTTTAATAGTGTGGGCTGGCTCCTCCCTCTATGCCCCTCCTACCAGACTCAGTCTAGAAACTTTGCCCGAGGAGACTGACATCTTCGAGCGAAGGATTATACACAGATAGTGGCGAGATTCATACCAGCTCACACATACAAGGCAAACCAAGCTAACTACCTTGAAACTCAGCAACCGCTGAAACATTACTTACCAAGTAACACTACAGTAAAAACTAAAAATAAAGTTGTACTGAAGCAGATAATCACTGCAAGAAAACGATGCGCTGGGCGCGTGCCCAGCATCCTCTACGGACTACGAGAAAAGGATTTACCGGTAGGTAATTAAAATCCTATTTTCTCTTACATCCTAGAGGATGCTGGGGTCCACATTAGTACCATGGGGATGTACCAAAGCTCCTAGAACGGGAGGGAGAGCGCACAGGCTCCTGCAGAACTGCTTGACCAAACTTAAGGTGCTCAGAGGCCAAAGTATCAAACTTGTAGAACTTAGCAAACGTGTTCAACCCAAACCAAGTAGCCGCTCGGCAGTGTTGTAAAGCTGAGATACCCCGGGCAGCCGCCCAGGAAGAACCCACCTTACGAGTTGAGTGGGCCTTAACAGACGTAGGACACGACAAGCCTGCCATAGAATACGCATGCTGGATAGTGAACCTGATCCAGCGAGAGAGAGTCTGCTTAAAAGCAGGACACCCAATTTTCTTGGGATCATACAGGATAAACAGAGAGTACGATTTTCTGTGACGAGCAGTCCTCATCTAGATCTTTAGAGCCCTTACAACATCTAAGGACTTTGATGAAATTGAGGAGTCAGTCGCAACTGGCACCACAATAGGTTGGTTGATATGAAATACCGACACAACCTTCGGAAGAAACTGCTGATGCGTCCTGAGCTCAGCTCTGTCTTCATGGAAGATTAAGTAGGGGCTTTTACATGACAAAGCCCCCAACACCGACACACGTCTAGCAGAAGCGAAGTTCAACAAAGTAGCAGCCCTCCACATGAGAAACTTGACCTCAACCTCCCGTAGAGGCTCAAACCAGTCTGACTGGAGGAACTGCAACACCACGTTAAGATCCCAGGGCGCCGTAGGTGGTACAAAGGGAGGTTGGATGTGCAGAACGCCCTTCAAAAACATCTGAACCTCAGGGAGGGAAGCCAATTATTTCTGGAAGAAAATGGATAAGGCCGAAATCTGGACCTTCAGGGATCCCAAGCTCAGGCCCATATCCACCCCTGCTTGCAGGAAGAGGAGAAACCATCCCAGTTGAAACTCCACCGTAGGAAACTTCTAGGACTCACACCAAGATTCATATTTTTCCAAATACGATGGTAATGTTTAGACGTTTGATAAAGCTAAATATTTATCTTATAACATTCACTATATATTGGTAAGAGACTCAGTACGCAATGGGCGTATGGGGTACCGTAATGGTATGCACTTAGCGTAGCAGATGCTAGGTCGTGGTCGAGACGCACGAGCGGCACTTTCGCTCACGGCTTACGCTGGGTATCGAGCACGCTATAGGCGGCCCGAGCACCGTAATGCTACGCTACTAGCGTAGCGGACGCAGTGCCCACGAGAGGAACACGAGCGTCGCAGACGCTCACAGGATGACACACAGTAAACCTTGTATGCAACACACTGAAAGGCTAAGCTTATACTGTAAACCTTGGTCTTGTAATGTTAACACAATGTAACGCTGATTAACCTCTATTACATAAAAGCTGCTTGAGCGATTGAGACGCTCAGAATTCCTCTATACTAGCTAGAGAAACACAGACACCTTGCTGAGGTTCCAACACCTTTACTAACGAGATTTCGCTATGTAAAAAGGGGAAAACGGTTAACAGCTTATACACTACAGCACTAACATAAAACACCTAAACAGAATAACTGAAAATATACAATATACAACAGCGTCTTAATTCTAAACAATAACAGAGAGAGAGAGAGAGAGAGAGTATGGCAAATACAAACAGAGAATAAGTTGGTTACAGAGAAAAACTTACACACTGGGGAATGATCGCTAGCGCAGTCCTGGAACCAGCTCTCTAGTTAGTCAATGATGAAAACCGTTGTGGAGAGTAGACTGAGCTGGGCCAGGCTGGCTGTTCTTATATACACTACATACAGTACACTACAAAGGGCCCTACAATCTCATTGTTCATTGGACACAGGAATCTGTCCTCACATTATAGCAAAAGGTCATAGGTTGATTCGAACAGGTGGGCTGTGACTATTTCATACTGCTCAGGTGGGAGGGAATCGCAGGATTCCCGCCGCATGGATAATGAACTGCAAATACAGTAAATGTCCATAAACTTCTTATAAACATAACTATAAGCAGGAGCGATTAATCTCTTTCAAACCAACACCGGAATGTTACTAATAATATACTCTACCGTTGCATGCTAAACACCACTGCTCAAAACCTGTCTGACCCTTCGTATCATGTAAAGAGGGATTTCTCTGTCCATGAACCAGTTACACTAAACAAACTTACTGATATTAAGGGGACCATAACCTATAAAATACACTATTCAGATTAACTATGTAACGATCGAGTCGCCCGCCAGACGCACACAAACTCTACCGTAAATGCGCATATCACGCGCCTGAGTGCACGACCGTGGTGGCGCCGTCACGCAACTGCGAATATGTGCACGCACGGGAGAGAATGTGCACGTGCAGCGGGCAAGCGCATGGGGTTAGTACAAGGCATCATAGGTCGCTATATTTTTCAACTTTGACAGTCCACCCTTTGGCAGTCACCAATAACTGCCACTTCCTAAACAATTCAAACAGAAAAATATATGTCATCATGTAAATACCTTTTTATGATTGGGTAAAGGGAGGAGTGGAGAAGGTGGGAAAAATATGACCTAGTGAGACAGTAAAAGCATGTGTGTATGAGATCCATGTTTGAGGGGTCATGTATCATCGTGCCGTACGTGTTCTAAATTAAGCTTCGAGGTATTGCGAAGTATACATTTGAATCCTTCTTATCCCGTATCAAGGGTCTGTGGATGGGCTGTCAAACTCTACCGAGCTCTTTTCGGCTTTTGGTTGCAACAAATGGGGGAGCACATTTAGTTGATGATACATGAAGGGGGGGAACATGTGAATGCTAATATGTGAGAATCACCTGTCGACTATGTGAGATACTACCTGGAGGTTGTAGAGATGAAGATAAGAAACAATCGTTATAAATGCAGTCGTAAACTATGTGAGTTTAAATAAACAGTCGCCGATTGAGGTCTTGTCTGATGTCTTGTCTGATGTACATGTTGTCTGATGTCTCTCTGTGCTTTTGTTGTAAATGGCGAACAATAGCTGTTCCAGTGTCCATAAAATTACAGTCTCTAAAGTATTGGGCTTTCGTAAAAAGTTAAAGTCACTAGGGATATTGGGGGTCTGTGACATAGTTCATCAATGGTCTGTATAAAAGAGGTTGTCAAATTCTTCTTCCAAGCGGATGTCTTTGTACCTTGGAGGAAAACAAAGGAGAAACAGGTGAAAGAAACGGACCGTGGAATCACATTTTCATCACAACATTGTCTATCGTTGGGTCATAAATCAAATTAGTTGTTATTACAGTGTCCTCGCTCCTCAGACTCATCACTCTGGTACTACCTTTACACTTCGTTAAAGTCCGAACGCATCTAAATATCAGACCAACCAATATGACGACTCCCAGAATGCACAAGAGAAATTTCCCTACATCCATGATAATACCTTGGGCCCATTCTCCTAAACCAGAGAACCAATTTCGTGGGTTCAACCATGACACCCAACTGGTCAGCTCATTACCCACAGCAGCGAGTGTGAGATTGTGTTTCCTTCGAAACTCCCACTTCAATTGCAAAATGTCATTCATCTTTTGGTCTATGACCTCGGCCGGGTCCTCAGTGCTGTTTGTAATATACGTGCAGCACTTTACTCCATATTGAGTTGCTAGGGTAACACAATACCCGCCTGTCACTGCTGTGAGGTAATTGAGAATCATCCTATGCTGAACCAGCTCTGTTTTGTAGGCTTGTAACTCTCTCCCAGTGTACCTGAATGTGTTGTCATACATTTCGGTGATATTGTCTAACAAGTTTGCTAGCGCACATATATCTATAATTTATCACTCCTCTGGCGGTACGAGTGATATCTAACGCGAGTAGGAATTGAATCCCGGTATATTCATGGATCAGATCAGAGGCCGGATGCCCTGTCCTCTCTATCAGGTGCCGTTTAACGACGTGCTCGTAATGAGTGTGAGTATAAGGAGCTTGGGCACCGCGGTGAATGTCTTTCATTTTGATATGGGATACAGTCATTACTTCAGGCAGTACTTTTCCAATGTAACACAATCCCTCTGAGTTTGGGGCAAGCCACTTATACGCCTTTCTCCCGCATATGAAATATGCATCATCGGGAAGAACATATGGGACGGAGTATGACATAACCATGTTACAAATTTTCCATGTGAAATCTCCTAACCCTAACTCTCCCATCTGCCTAGTACACGTATCAGGTTGTACGATATGTGCACAGTATCCTGGTGATACTTCTCCAACTCGCATGGTCCTACTTCCTAGAGTGTACCTATACCGGAAATATTTTCCACTGTTGGCTATCTGGCGTATAAGCTCTGTGTCTATGGGCATTCTATCGGCTCTATATGAAAATGTCATGGTTTGATTACTCCATGACACTTCCCAATTTCCCGGCTTTCGGGGATTGGAAATGTTAAAGCATACTAAGGACTTATCCACATGATATTGGTGGAGCTTCAAACTAGGAGGACTAGAGATATTAAAAGTCTTGTCCACCAGCCTCCCACCACTTAACTCAAGTACCTCTCCTACAGTTAAAGGGAATGGTACTAGTCCTGATTTGCTATGACCTTGAGGTACTTGAGAGCATACCCAACAGTCTGTCTGGTTTAACACTTTACCCACTAAGGAGTGATAGTCACTCAATGGATGCCGGTCCATGTGGACATTAAAACTGGACTGACATTTCTTGATGCACCCATCCTCAACTATATTGTCACAATGCCTACAGATGCAGTTCTCTTCAGCTAACAATCCTTCACAATTCCTTCTATTGTCAATGCTACCAGATCGTTTTCTGATACTCGCCTTTACTTGGTGATTATGTTGCTCTTGGAAAACTACTCCTCCATCCTGGTCATCAGAACCCATTCCAGATCCTTTCTCGACCTCCATGGTACTCTCACCGAAATAGACTGCTCTGGTCAACATCATGGTCAACAGGAAAATCCGGATCACAGTCTCTTGGGGCAAGTCCATCTTACAGGAGGAGAAAGAGAAAAATAAGAAGGGGGGAGGAGAATAGGAGGGAGATGGGAACTGGAGAAAATAACAAAAGGGAAAAAGAAATCTGGCTCGACAAACGCCTCCGGTCTTATTATTCTCAGCGCTCAGGTGTCGTCTCAACCTTCCCGGAACAGACACTCTAGTGATACAACCTCTACCGTCTGTTCTTTATTACGGGACCTCTCTGGGTCAGCAACCTTTTTACAATGAGACGAATGGACCCAAGTCTCTCTCTCGGCAACCTTCAATGCTGTCGTGCTGGTCAATAAGACTTGATATGGTCCTTCCCATCTGTCAATAAGGCAACCTGAGCGTAGAAAATTCCGTATCATTACATAATCCCCAGGTTCAATGTCATGACAATTACTGTCTGGCAAATCAGGAATCACCAACTTTAGATTATCATTCTGATTCCTCAATTGCTTACTCATCTTAACCAAATACTTTACAGTTACTTCATTGTTACATTTCAAATCATCCTGGGGGTTAATCATAACATGGGGTTGTCGACCAAACAGAATTTCAAAAGGAGACAGATTAAGAGGGGACCTGGGAGTGGTTCTGATGCTGTATAATACGATTGGCAAAGCTTCGGGCCACAACAATCCTGTTTCAGCCATTACCTTGCTTAATTTGTTTTTAATAGTGCTGTTTACTCTTTCCACTTTCGCACTAGCTTGGGGGCGGTACGGAGTGTGCAGCTTACTATTAATTCCCATCAACTTACACATTGCTTGAAAAACTTCACCTGTAAAATGGGTACCCCTATCACTCTCAATGATTCTAGGGATACCGTACCTACACACAAATTCCTGCACAATTTTCTTTGCAGTAAACACAGCGGTATTTGCGGCCGCGGGAAATGCTTCAACCCAATTTGAGAACACGTCAATACAAACCAATACATACTTT
Source organism: Pseudophryne corroboree (assembly GCF_028390025.1). Lineage (NCBI taxonomy): Eukaryota > Metazoa > Chordata > Amphibia > Anura > Myobatrachidae > Pseudophryne > Pseudophryne corroboree. Next base: position 386,434,950 of record NC_086448.1, on the reverse strand, counting down.
AAATTTCTACAAGGTGGCAATTGTATGAAATCAATTTGTATTACCTGGAAAGGACCATCTGTAGGAGGGATATGGGATGGCTCTGTTGGTATTGCCTTTCCGATATTCTTCCTCAAGCAGGTGAGACATGTCATCGCTCTTTTACCCGCATGGGAAGAAAATCCTGGGGCGCACCAATAAGCTCTTACCAACTTACACATTCCTTCTTTGCCTAGATGAGTCAGCCCATGTGCCGCTTCCGCTAGACTTGGAAGGTATGCTCTGGGTGCCACTGGCTTACCCTGTCCATCTGTCCAGAGTCCTGAGGACTCCTGGCCATATCCTTTTGACCTCCAAACTGCCTTTTCTTGTGGTGAACACAAATTTTGCATTTCATATAATTTCTGTGTGTTGACAGTATTAAATACCATCAGTTGTGTGCTGTCTGTCTGTATGGGGGTACTGGCTGCTGATTTAGCAGCTTCGTCTGCTCGGCTGTTACCAAGTGATACCGGGTCTTAGCTATATGTGTGAGCTTTACACTTGATAACAGCCACTCTGTCGGGTTCCTGTATCGCTGTTAGAAGTCTTTTGATGTGGGCTGCATGCGCTACGGGTGTGCCAGCTGCCGTCATGAAATTTCTGAGGCGCCATAGGGCCCCGAAATCATGGACTACTCCGAAGGCGAACCTAGAATCTGTGTAGATATTGGCTGACTTGCCTTTAGCCAATTCGCATGCTCTGGTTAGGGCAACCAGTTCAGCAACTTGTGCTGAGTGTGGTGGGCCTAGGGGTTCCGCTCTTATGGTACCTTGGTCATCTACGACTGCGTATCCAGTACACAAGTCTCCCGAGTCCGTCTGTCTGTGACAACTGCCGTCAGTGTAGAAAGTAAAATCTACATCTTCCAGTGGGTTGTCACTGATGTCAGGCCTTGCCGTGAAATTTTGGGTCAAATATTCCATACAATCATGTGTGTCATTTTCCTTACTAAATCCTCCTTCACCATCACTTTCATCCTCCACCCTTTGTGCCTGTCCAGGCACACCTGGGAGATATGTTGCAGGATTTAATGCGCTGCATCTCCTTATGGTGATGTTTACGGGGGGCCATCAACGCCAATTCCCATCTTGTAAACCGCGCTGATGAGACGTGTCTGGTTTGGGCAGAATTCAGTAAAGCTGACACTGCATGTGGTGTATGAATTGTGAGGTTGTGTCCTAGCACTACATCTTCGCTTTTACTTACTAGCAATGCTATTGCTGCAACACTTCGCAAGCATGTGGGGAGGGATCGCGCTACCATGTCTAGCTGAGCGCTATAGTAGGCTACCGGCCTGCTGGCATCACCATGCTTCTGGGTTAAGACACCTGCTGCGCACCCAGCACTCTCTGTTCCGTATAGCTCAAAGGGTTTTCCATAATCTGGCATACCTAATGCTGGTGCCTGCGTTAGGCACTGTTTAAGTCTCTCAAATGCCATCTCAGACTCGTCTGTGTGCGAAATCCGATCAGGTTTGTTTGATGAGACCATCTCCTGCAAAGGCAGGGCCAGTATAGAAAACCCTGGGATCCAGTTACGGCAATACCCACACATTCCTAAAAACGTTCTAATCTGTTGCTGGGTTTGTGGCAGAGTCATGTCACGAATTGCTTGAATTCTATCAGCGGTGAGGTGTCTCAGTCCTTGTGTCAGACAGTGTCCCAAATACTTCACCCTGGTCTGGCATAATTGTAACTTATCTTTGGAAACCTTGTGTCCGGTGTCTGGAAGATGAAACAGGAGTTGTTTCGTATCTCTCAGGGACGATTCAAGCGAATCTGAACACAGCAGTAGGTCATCTACGTACTGTATTAATATTGATCCACTCTCAGGTTGAAAAGACTGTAAACAATCATGCAGGGCCTGTGAGAAAATACTTGGACTGTCAATGAAACCTTGTGGTAAGCGAGTCCTGGTGTACTGAACTCCTCTGTATGTAAATGCGAATAAGTATTGACTGTCAGGGTGCAGAGGTACCGAGAAGAAGGCGGAGCAGAGGTCAATCACAGTGAAAAATTTGGCAGTGGGAGGGATTTGCATAAGGATTACAGCTGGATTTGGCACTACGGGGAATTGACTCTCAACTATTTTGTTGATCCCTCTTAGATCCTGCACTAATCTGTAACCCCTCCCCCCACTCTTTTTAACAGGGAAGATGGGACTATTGGCAGTGCTGGACGTCCTTACCAGAATGCCCTGTTGTAGCAAGCGCTCTATTACAGGGTAAACTCCTAACTCCACCTCTGGCTTCAGAGGGTATTGTGGGATTTTTGGAGCTATCCTACCATCTTTTACTTGTACAACTACTGGGGCTACGTTTGCCATTAATCCAGTGTCTTGTCCATTCTTGGTCCAAAGTGATTCTGGTATCTGGGAAATCATTTCCTCTACTTTGGACGGACACCTATTTACAACAACAGTGTGTGACATTAATCTTGTTGGGGTATCTAGCATATCCTGCACTTCCTGAGCGTGGTTCTCGGGTATGTCCAAGAACACACCTTCAGGAGTACAATATATGACACATCCCATTTTGCACAGTAAATCTCTCCCTAGGAGATTAGTCGGAGCCGATGCAGCCAGCAGAAAAGAATGCTTGGTATGCAAAGGCCCTATCGTAATCTCTGCAGGTTTGCTTAAAGGGTAGTGCTGTACTACTCCTGTTACTCCCATGGCTGGAATTGTTTTACCAGTGGTTCTCATGCCCACGGTCGAATTTATCACTGACTTGGCCGCCCCCGTATCTACAAGGAAATTTAGAGATTTACCAGCTACATCAATTGTGACCTCGGGTTCACTTCCAAGGCTCGCAATTAATTTCACTGGCTGCAGACTACAGGTGTGGCCCCACCCCTATTGTATGTGGTGACCTCCCTGCATTGCGCTGGCAGCTATTACCTGTGAAGGGGGTAAATGGGAATTGTCAGAGACTTGCCAGTCTCTTCTTGGGGGATACCTTTTTGTTTCCCCTGTGTGTGGCTCATAACTCCGTCTCTGCGGTCCTTGATCCCAATTTCGTGTGTCATGTCGTTGTCTAGGGGGTTGATATGATTTTTGTGCATTTTTCAATCTACAGTCTCGTGCAAAATGTCCCTCTTTATGACAGTAATAACAAATTAACACATTTGACTTACCCACAGGGGTCTGAGACTTATGCTGAGTTGGCCTTGTGGTAAGGGCCTGTATACTTACGGCCATCAGCTTATCACTCTGCGACTCCCTGTGTCTGGTGATGTTCCGATCATGATCAATAGCGGCCTCTCTCAAAGTAGCCACCGACAAACCTCGCCAACATGGTTGGGTGGTCTGTACCCTCGTCCTCAATACTTCCTTTAAATCATCCATTAACACAGATACTGCTACTTCTCTATGATTCACATTTGTCTTAATGTCTTCTATCCCTGTATACTTAACTATTTCCTGTAGTGCCCGTTGAAAATAATCAGCAGCTATTTCTCCCTCTTTTTGCTTGATGGAGAAAATTTTGTTCCATTTAGCAACAGCTGGGAAATATACTCCTAGCTGCAAATTAATTATTTTCACATTATCTTGAATGTACTCCTCAGTAAGGGGTACCTCTTCATCTAGTCTACAGTCAGCTAGAAATTTCGCTGAGTCGACATTGGAGGGTAAACATGCCCTCAGCAATGTCCGCCAATCTTTGTTATTGGGCTCCACAGTATTTCCTAGCTCTCTAATGTACTTCTGGCTTGCAACTAGATCTTTCCTAGGATCAGGGAATTCAGACACCATTGATCTTAATTCCGTTCGGGAAAAGGGGCAGTGCATGGCGATGTTTCTGACAGGAGTGACTCCTGAAGTGTCAGTTTTCCCATTTGGTACTGCAATTACCCTAACGGGATTAAGTTCAATAACATCATTCTGAGTAGATTCTACAACATGTGGTGTAATGGTTTCTGCATAGTGTACAGTACCGTACTTACCAGTTGATACGACCTCACCTGTCCCTCCACTAGGGGCCTTTGATACTGCTCTTACTGGTTGGGCCGTGCCCACTGTTGTTTCTGCTATGGTGGCTGCTAGAGAGAGTGCCGATATTGTTGTGGGCTCATCCTCTTGGTCACAATCCTGGGGAAAGTTTAAAACAGGGTACAGCTTGCACGAGTTAGTATTAGCATCAACAATCTTAGTTACATTATTCTTAACATCTATACAGTTACTAAGTGCATGTTTATCATACACCAGTGTGCCATTCTCTGTAACCACTTTCTCTCCTGTTATGTATGGTGGTGGTGGTGCGGTGGCTATCAGTTTCCTGATAGGGTTAGATCCAGCCGCTTGAGCCAATCCTCTTTGTATTTCACCTTCCTGTTGCCATAATTGTAAATAATCATAATGTTTGATCCGTCTCTTTGCAGATTTAATGAGACATATCCTTCTCCTTAGATTTTGTAACACCTCGGGGCTAAAACTGCCTACCCGTGGGAACTTTTCCCCGTCAAGCACAGTCATTCTTTCCCATTCATCGCACAAAACCTCTGTGTGTGAACCGTATTTCTCACACATGATATACCTTGCCGACCCTATTGGCCGGTTTACTAAATCAACCTGAACCAGGGTTGATCGTCCCTTACCTGAACAACTGGCCCCCATCTTTGCAGGTGTTGCTTTCACTACCTCTGACCTTCAAATCAGGGTCTTCAGTGAACCCTTACAAAAACCAAGTTGCCCGGGGTAAGCCGACGGTGAAAGTTCGACCGAGTGCTTTCACCCACTCTTCGCCCACGTTGGCCAGTACTTCAATCACTGACTCAGAGCTGCTGTACCCAACCTAGGGCCCCTATGAACCTTTATTTACTGGGGCGTTGTGGGAGTAGGTTACCCGTCCCCAGCAAGTATCGGTTGTTAGAGAATTCCTGAGTGACCAGCGAACCTCCCATAAAATAATTTTTTTTTTACACAAATCACGTTAGAATGTACAAATAGCGTTTATGACCCCTCTAGCATTCGCAAATGGTACTGGATCAAGTTACAAACTAATGCACACAATTACATGCGGTACAATCGTACTGCACATAAGCAACTAATCTTATGTGCGGAACGACCAGCGGAATCGAAAATTGTGGCTGCGAATTCCTTCAGCCAGAGCTTAATGGCCTATATGGGTACCGCACCAACCCTCCTGGGGTTGTGCTTCTTGACTTTATCTTATAGCGGACTTTCTAGTCTGCTGCACCTAGACCTCCTGGTCTGTCTCTGGACCTCCTGGTCCGTGTCTACAGTAGACCTCCTGGTCTGCTATACTCTAATGCTCTTATTTCAATATTTAACAAGGGATGCCTCCCAAGCCACCACGCGCCGTCACTTTCACGAATGTACCTCACGGGAACTCGATTTCCTGTGGTTCCACCCAAAATGAGAAACTTATATATATATATATACACACACACCCTTTCACCTCATATACTCTTTACTTTCGTTTCTGTACAGAAATCCCTTTCATTCAGTATCGCAGTCTAGTCCCAAAGGAGTTACAACTAGAGAAGGATTTATTACGCTAAAATTTAGGACACTGAGATTGACTTGCGCTATTATCGCGTTGCTTCCGTATCGCCTACTAAAACAATACTATCGTGTGATTTGTATTATGTGGGCGTACCCATACGCTCCGTTGCGTAATATACGCTACGTGTGTAAGCCCTTGCGTCGCGTACGCTTGTCCCGCCCTTTGTTAGGGACACGTGTACACAGGCCAGACACGTCCACAGTAACACAAGTAACACGTTTCTATCAATGCAAATGATATTTAACTGTAATCATTTACTGAACACCACACAAAACTTCCTTGTATCTTAGGCAAGCCGTGTGCGTGTTTTACAAATTACTTCCTTACGTATTAATTTTACTTTTAACTACCAATAGCAACAAATCTTTCTCAGCACGTTATCAATGATAAATGGCAAACAGGAAGGCGAAATGTGAAATTACACAAATGAAAAAAATGCAGGTGTGTGCGTGTGTTGCGTATGCAATGTGTATCAAACAGAAATAAAAACAGTTTTAAAAGACAATAGCGTACTGTTCTTACCTTCCGGTTCCGGATTCCACCAGCACTCCTACAGCGTAGCGATGCAGACGCTTATCTAGTCAGCACTACCGTATCCCTCACCACCAACACGGATACGAAGGGATACACCTTCCCGCCCTTTGCTGACAGATAAAGTCTGCTTGTGTTCGCTAGAGCGGATATGTGGAGGACGGACGAGCCGCCAATTGATAAAGCTAAATATTTATCTTATAACATTCACTATATATTGGTAAGAAACTCAGTACGCAATGGGCGTACGGGGTACCGTAATGGTACGCACTTAGCGTAGCAGACGCTAGGCCGTGGTCGAGACGCACGAGCGGCACTTTCGCTCACGGCTTACGCTGGGTATCGAGCACGCTATAGGCGGCCCGAGCACCGTAATGCTACGCTACTAGCGTAGCGGACGCAGTGCCCACGAGAGGAACACGAGCGGCGCAGACGCTCACAGGATGACACACAGTAAACCTTGTATGCAACACACTGAAAGGCTAAGCTTATACTGTAAACCTTGGTCTTGTAATGTTAACACAATGTAACGCTGATTAACCTCTATTACATAAAAGCTGCTTGAGCGATTGAGACGCTCAGAATTCCTCTATACTAGCTAGAGAAACACAGACACCTTGCTGAGGTTCCAACACCTTTACTAACGAGATTTCGCTATGTAAAAAGGGGAAAACAGTTAACAGCTTATACACTACAGCACTAACATAAAACACCTAAACAGAATAACTGAAAATATACAATATACAACAGCGTCTTAATTCTAAACAATAACAGAGAGAGAGAGAGAGAGTATGGCAAATACAAACAGAGAATAAGTTGGTTACAGAGAAAAACTTACACACTGGGGAATGATCGCTAGCGCAGTCCTGGAACCAGCTCTCTAGTTAGTCAATGATGAAAACCGTTGTGGAGAGTAGACTGAGCTGGGCCAGGCTGGCTGTTCTTATATACACTACATACAGTACACTACAAAGGGCCCTACAATCTCATTGTTCATTGGACACAGGAATCTGTCCTCACATTATAACAAAAGGTCATAGGTTGATTCGAACAGGTGGGCTGTGACTATTTCATACTGCTCAGGTGGGAGGGAATCTCAGGATTCCCGCCGCATGGATAATGAACTGCAAATACAGTAAATGTCCATAAACTTCTTATAAACATAACTATAAGCAGGAGCGATTAATCTCTTTCAAACCAACACCGGAATGTTACTAATAATATACTCTACCGTTGCATACTAAACACCACTGCTCAAAACCTGTTTGACCCTTCGTATCATGTAAAGAGGGATTTCTCTGTCCATGAACCAGTTACACTAAACAAACTTACTGATATTATTAAGGGGACCATAACCTATAAAATACACTATTCAGATTAACTATGTAACGATCGAGTCGCCCGCCAGACGCACACAAACTCTACCGTAAATGCGCATATCATGCGCCTGAGCGCACGACCGTGGAGGCGCCGTCACGCAACTGCGAAAATGCGCACGCACGGGAGAGAATGTGCACGTGCAGCGGGCAAACGCATGGGGTTTAGTACAAGGCATCATAGGTCGCTATATTTTTCGACTTTGATACGTTACTCTTTTTCTAGCCTGTATCAGGGTAGGAATAACCTTGTTCGGAATGCCCTTCCAAGCTAATATCTGGCGTTCAACCTCAATGCTGTCAAACATAGCGCATAAGTCTTGATAGGAGACCGGCCCCTGCTGCAGCATGTCCTCCCGAAGAAGAAAAGGCCTCGTCTCTTCTAGCAGTAGACCCAGAAAATCGCATACCAAGTCCTTCTTGGCCAGTCTGGAGCAATGAGGATTTGCCTGAACTCTTGTTCTCCTTATGAGTTTTAGAATTCTTGGAATGAGTGGAAGTGGAGGAAACATGTACACCGACTGGAACTCCCACGGAGTCACTAGGGCGTCCACCCCGACCTGGAATAATATCGCTGAAGCTTCTTGTTAAGATGAGAGGCCATCATGTCTATTTGGGGTACACCCCAAAGATCTGTTACCTCTTTGAACACCTCCGGATGGAGACCCCACTCCCCTGGATGGAGATCGTGTCTGCTAAAGAAGTCCGCTTCCCAGTTGTCTATCTGCCCAGAGGACGATTCTTGTTACCTCTGACATTGCAGCTCTGCTTTTCTTTCCGTCCTGTCGGTTTATGTAAGCCACTGTCGTTACATTGTCCGACTGCACTTGAATGGCCCGATTTCTTAGAAGATGGACCGCTTGTAGAAGACTGTTGTAGATGGCTCTTAGTTGTAGAATGTTTATCGGCCGTCCGGCTTCCAGACTTGACCACCTTCCTTGGAAGGTTTCCCCTTGAGTGACTGCGCCCCAGCCCCGGAGGCTTGCATCTGTGGTTAGAAGGATCCAGTCCTGAATCCCGAACCTGCGGCCCTCCAGAAGATGAGGTAATTGTAGTCACCAGAGGAGTGAAATCCTGGCCTTTGGCGACAGACATATTCTGTGGTGCATGTGTAGATGAGATCCCGACCACTTGTCGAGGAGATCCAGCTGGAAGGACCCAGCATGAAACCTCCCGTACTGGAGTGCCTCGTAAGAGGCCACCATCTTTCCCCAGTAGACAAATGCACTAATGAACCGACACCTGGGCTGGCTTCAGGACATCCCGGACCATTGTTTGGATCACCAATGCCTTTTCCACTGGAAGAAATATTCTCTACACTTCCGCCTGGTTGGTTCCAAATGTGATTTTGGAAGATTCAGGATCCAACCGTGTTCATGGGTCGTGAGAACAATGGACTGTAACAGCTTCTCCTTGGACGATGCCTTTATCAGCAGATCGTCCAGATAAGGAATTATGTTCACCCGCTCTCTGCGGAGGAGGACCATCATTTCTGCCATCACCTTGGTGAACACCCTCGGTGCTGTGGAGAGGCAGAATGGCAGGGCCTGGAATCGAAAGTGACAGTCCAACAGTGCGAATCGGAGATACGCTTGATGCGGCGGCCAAATCGGAATGTGGAGGTACGCATCCTTGATATCCAGGGATACTAGGAAGTCCCCTTCCTCCAAACCTGATATCACCGCCCTTCGAGACTCCATTTTGAACTTGAACTCCCTCAGGAAGGGGTTTAACGATGTTAAGTTCAGAATGGGTCTGACCGAACCATCTGGTTTCGGTACTATGAAAAGGTTCTACTAGTAACCTTTGTCTTGCATATGGGGTGGAACTGGTACAATAACATGTGCCTTCACCAACTTCTGGATGGCTTCCTGTAGGATAGCCCTGTCTTCCAGCAAAGCTGTCAAGCTTGAATTGAAGAATCGATAAGGAGATAGATCTTGAAATTCCAGCCTGTACCCCTGGGACACAATATCTTGCACCCAGGGATCCAAGCCAGAAGACACCCAGACGTGACTGAAATGTATGAGTCCCGCCCCCACCTCAAAGCCGCGTGGTCCACCATCATGCTGAGGACTTTGGCGTACCTGAAGCAGGTTTCTGTTCCTGACCTCCTCTAAAGAAGGTGTTGGATGGCTTGGCCTTTCTTACTTTGGCAGTCCGAAAGAACTGTGATGCAGCTGAAGAAAAGGTTATCTTCGTAGCAGGGCGCAGCGGAAGGAAGAAAAAAGTGACTTACCCGCAGTTGCCATGGAAATTCACGCATCTAGCGCTTCCCCAAATAGAGCCTGACCTGTGTAGGGTAGGTTCTCCACGCATCTCCTGGATTCCGTGTCGACAGACCATTGGCGCAGCCAGAGTCCTCTACGAGCTGAGACAGACATAGAGGATATTCCTGCAGCCATCGAACCCAGGTCTTTCATGGATTCCACCATAAATCCTGCAGAATCCTTTGTTACGTAAGAACAATTAAACGTCAAGTTTATCCATTGTATCCAGTTTCTCAAGTAACGTGCCAGACCACTTTACTATAGCTTTAGAAATCCATGCACAGGCAATGGTAGGCCGTAGTGTCGCCCCGAAGCCGTGTATATGGATTTGAGCGTAGTGTCAATCTTGCGATCAGCCTGTTCCTTCAACACGGCAGATCCCGGGACAAGTAAAATCACCTTCTTTGAAAGTCTGGACACAGATGCGTCAACTATGGGTGGTTTTCAAATTATTTCTATCCTCAGGGAGGGGAATGTAACCAGGACCCTTTTGGGGATCTGGGATCCTTCCACTCAGGATTTTTCAAATTGCGTTAAATACTTTAGACACAGGGAAGGTTAGCGAGGCTTTCTTATTGTCAGTGAAGTAAGCCTCCTCAACCTGCTCAGGCGACATGTCAGCAATATTTAACATATCTCTAATAGCCTCAAAATGAGCTGCACCCCCTGCAAGGGGTGCCGCCACCCCCCCCCCCCCTTCCCCCAGCACGTCCCCATCACCGTATGCAGTCTGTGGAATAGGAGCTGCAGACAGGAAAATAGCGCTGAACTCTGCTGGGTCCGCATTGGGAAGAAGCTCCGCCCTCCAAAGATGGCGCGTCTTCCTGCGCAACTTCTACATACTGGCCTGAGGATTCCGTCGCCAGCCGGGTAATTCAATCTCCGGTTAGCGTCTGTGTACTGAGGATCCTATCTGCCGGTTAGCGACTGTGACTAGTTTAGGGTATTTAGATGCTGGCTCAGCACCATGATTACATTTCTGTGTACATGAAATGGATTCCTCCTGAGAGGAAACCACTTCAGCAGCATATGACACCGAGTCCCTAGACATGGCTATGGAAGGTATTAAACACCCACATACACACAGGCACAGGGAATTGTCAGTCACAGCTCCCCCCACCCCCTCCCCACCAAGTATGGCAGAGTGAGACACGGAGATTGGAGCCAACCCACATACAGCGCTTTCTGAGGTAGAACAAATAAAACTACCATCACCATCTGTGTACCTTAATAGACTACACAGATTTTACACAGCCTCCCCCCGCCCCTTCTACAACCCCCTGGTACCGCTCAGGATAGCTGGAGTTGCTTGGAGGGACTGCAGGCAGGAAAATGGTGCTAGAAGCTGCTGGGTCCGCTCTGAGGAGAAGCGCCGACTCCTGAGGATGCTGCGTCTTCCCGCACAAAATCTTTATACTGGCCTGAGGATTCCGTCGCTAGCCGGGGGATTCAGTCTCCGGTTAACGCATGTGTACTGCGGATTCTGATGCTGATGCTAGATTCTGATGCTAGCCTAAGGATTCAGTCTCCGGTAGGCGTCTGTGACCAGTGTAGGGTATTAAGACGCTAACTCAGGACGCCCCTCATAGCGCCAAAACTGTGTGCCGCTGAGTCTTCCCGGAGCGCTGCCGCCATATCTCGCCATCTTCTGATCTTCTGGCTCTGTAAGGGGGTGGCAGCATGATGCCGGAATAAGTGATCCTGTCAGGCTCCGGAGCCTCACCTCTGGCGGGTTACCATCCCGCTGGTTGGCACGGCTACGGTGGCAGGGAGCTGCTGGCGGCGGGTCCTTCTGGACGGATGTGCGGCTGCCAAGGGCCGGGGTCCGAGGGTCTGGAGAGCCGTTAAGGTCCTCTAGTGGTGACACAGTATAGTGTGTCAGAGACAGAAGCAGGCTAAAGCTGTGCGCTAACAGCTAAGTATGTCTCCTGTGCTGGGGGCAGCCATGTTGGAGACCAGAGTATTACCAATGAAGTTCCCAATCTGTGTCTAGCCAATTCTGCGGGTTCTCCCCTTACAAAAGGGGGCTGGCTCACAGGGAGAGTGCAAGTGCTTCAAGTTACCTCCTTGTGAAAGGTTCTCCAGCTCTGTGCTCCCAGGTTACTTCTGGTTCCCTGGTCCTGGTTGCTCTCATCCATCGGTTACCTAAACGCTGCTGTAGTCCTGCTGACTTAGTCCGTTGCCACTCGTGGAAGCACTCACGGGGTTCCAGGTCGTAGAGGAGATCCAGGTGCTAACGGCAGTTCCCGCAGATGTCATTTCCAAGTCCAAGTTCTTCAGCCTCGTCTTTCAATCACAAACCACAGTCTTCATTTATTCAAAGTCCAAGTTCTTCAGCCTTGTCTTTCAATCACAAACCATTTCTTAATTTCTTCAAAGTCCAAGTACTACAGCCTCGTCTTTTAATCATCAAACACAGTCTTCAGTTCTTCTTTACCGGAGTTCTTCAGCTTCACTCTTCAAGTCATTTAACCGTAGACTCTAATTCTTCCAGTTTCTTCAATTTCTTCAATATTCGTGTACAGCCTGATTATTCATTAAAACTACAGTTATTTTCCTACGAAGTTCTCCTTTTCTTTACGCCCTCCGGCCAACGTTAACACTTAGTTTGGCTTCCACCCCATGAGGAGGAATTACATTCTGCCACCTCGTTTACTCTCCTCACAGGTAGTTGTTGCTTCAGCCAAAACTCTGTTGTCGGAGCCCCAACATACGCCGAGCGTGACAGATCCCCTGTGGCGGGGAAAGATCGATCCCCTCCGTAGCACAGTGTCCTGTCAGCGGAGATAGTGGCTCAGACCCCGCAGGGCGGACACTACTCCCCCTTCCCTTAGTCCCTCAAAGCAGGGAGGCTGTTGCCAGCATCCTCCCTGTGCCTAAACTCTAAATAAAATAATAAAACTAAAAGAACTCCTATGGAGCTCCCCTAGCTGTGACCGGCTCCTTTTCTAAACTGAGTCTGGTAGGAGGGGCATAGAGGGAGGAGCCAGCCCACACTCTCAAACTCTTAAAGTGCCAATGGCTCCTAGTGGACCCGTCTATACCCCATGGTACTAATGTGGACCCCAGCATCCTCTATGACGTAAGAGAAAAGAACTTATGCCCAGAGATTTACATTTTCTCAGCACTGGTGAAACAGGATTTGGATGTATAACAAGGGAACAATTAACACAGGCATTTTTCATTTAATAACCTTACTAGTGGTGAGAGACGAGATCTACTGTAGGGGAAATAAAAAAAATAGCAAAATGTCACTATAAAACCATCACACGAGGGAAAATATTGTGATTTGGTCAGTATATTTCTTGACACCCACTTGAGATGACAGATAACCAGCCTAATATTGAATCTTAAAGATACATCTGATGGTCTTTGTAGAACCAATTATGTCAGACTGGTCAAAAATCATCTCCTGGTCACATAGATATAGAAATTCTATATACAAGCATCAAGCATTGAACATGATGTGGGAATAGCAGCTACTGAGTACTTTCTTGAGATGAAAGACACAGATGAGATTCGTGAATTTCTACTTGAACTCCTGGACTTTTTCCTTCATAAGAATGACCTTAAATGTGAGAGTACATATTTTTGGTCATTAGGACCAGAAAGGATAAAGAACTTTTGTAGTTTATTAACATATTTAACTTCATACAGATTTTCCTTACACTGACAGAAGATATCAGTAAAGATCACCTTCCTGGATCTTGATGGACAACACGCTTCTAATATGTATAGAACAACAACATCTATGAACAGCTTACTTCACAAAACCAGCTCCCAATTTTCCACCAACAATCAAAAACATCCTAGATGAGAATGTGTTTGTCTCAAAAGGATGGGTTCAGATAACCTGTTTTTTCAGGAAAGGAGTCTTTCAGAGAGGCTACCCAAGAGAGGATAGGTCTATCAAAATAGTGAAACATTTAGTAGTCAACATTAAAAGAGAATAATAATCAAAACAGTAAGGATACAACAAGCAAGATCCATCTTATAGGAGACTTCTGTAAAGAATGGGTTGAAATCTGCTTGGATAAGCAGGTTATATATATTTTTTTTCCAAAACTGTTTATTGAAGGATTATATCCAAATATAATAATCAATTGGAGGTAGGGAGGGAAGACACAAGAAAACAAAAGGGAAAAGGTAGGGGAGGTACAGCAAAACACAAATGTTGGCAAGTAGAAAGAATAGTCATGACATCAAGTAACATCTATCACAGTATAAGAAACAGTGGGACATATCAGATAGTTTAAAAGCCATAATAAGTGGAAAAAACAGTCTTATCCTGCAGTCTGAATCTGATCCATTTCCATCACAATCCTGTAAGATGTTTCTGCTCCAACTCCAGCATTTTCCTGCATAATTCTACAAGATGGGTCTGCTCCAAATCCAGCACAATCCTGTAATAACTGGTTCCAGTCCAACACCAGCTAATATCTCAAGTGGTAGACACTGTGCCACCTTCACCAAGTATCCTGTAAAACTAGTTCTGCTCTGTCTCAAGCTCAATTCCTGGGTTGCTGACTCAACCTTTATTTCTTCAAGTATGCTGTGTATACAGCACAGCCCTAACTGCAGTCCATATCATGCATATTCGGTACATCAACAATTTGTATCCTGTACCTCGTGATTATCTGACGAAAGTAAATAAGCCTTTACTATTCCGAACATAAAACCAGGTAGTCACCTTAGTACTGGTAAGTGCACTTGCTTTAGGGGAATAAAGGGTGACTGAAGGCATTGCTACAGTGAATCTAAGGTACTCATGTTAATTAATTTAGGTATATCATAACATTATAACCGGCCAACACTGAGAAGCCATTGAAGGTCAAATTCACCCTCTGTTCCTTGTTAAAGTGACTCTAAGGTGTCACGCCTGAAGATAGGGTTTGGCTTGGGCAGGCGTTTGTGGGCGGAGCTGACTTGGAGGGAGTGTGAGTGAAGCAAAAAGGCTTTAACCAGGTTGTCCACATGGAACTTGAACTTAGGCAGGAATAACATGAACAACTTTATACAACTGGAACTGTGGGTCACTGCTGATACAGTAAGAAAAATTGGATTGGTAACCAGAATGCAATTGAAATGGTAGCCGGAATGGATCTGGAATGGTGACGGGAATGCAACCGTAATACTGGCTGAAATGGAACCGGATGGACTGAAGTGCTGACCGGGCTGGGTCTGAAATTATGACACTGGAGAGTCCTTGGAAGATGTACTTGCAGAGAATGGAGACCAGCATGGAACCGGAATGCACCAAAGTGCTGACCGGGCTGAATTCTGAATGATGACACTGGAGGTCCTAGAGAGATGCAGATGTAGTAGCAGATATACTTGGACTTAACAATCACCAGGCTATAACTGGATTAGAGCAAACACTGAGTATATAAGAGCTCAGCACAGAGCTGTTACTTCATGAGAAGAGACTGTTGTACTGACTGCCTGATGTCAGCAGGAAATCACCCAATGGTGTTCAGAGATTGGATGCTGCGATCAGCTGGCTGGAAGGGGCTCCAGCATTGGACAATGGAGGATCAGCTGAGAGAATCCAAGATGGCAGCGCCCAGGTCCGGTTTTAGATGGAACTTTGGATTATTCCCAAACACCATGAAACAGATATCATGGAGAGTATTGCTGTGACAGCGGGCAGTGGAAGCAGACACAGTGTAGTGCTGCTCACAGAGACTGCGGCAGCTGCTGGGACTTCACCTGAGAACCGCATCAGCTTTACCAGCCCTCTGCGCCAACCAAGACAGACATAACAAAGGTAATAAAGTATTAGTACTCCGGAGTGTGACATAAGGGACTCTTGTAAATTTGTTCAGGTATATAATCACATTATCACCGGCCAACACTGAGAAGTCATTGATGGTCAAATTTCCCAAGATGTATCCAATTGTGCAGAACCCAGCCCAAGGTCTTGCTAGTCAGATTCAGGGATCAACTCAAAAACTGAATGGACACTCAATCTGAGTGGCCTCTCAGTGAGATCAAGTTAAGGTGGTTGCTTCTGTCCAGGGGGTTAAAAAAAACAAAGCCTCTCAGGTTGGTTTTCAGGAGATTGGAAGAAATTCTTTAGTTTCCAGGAAAGCTGTAATTTGTACAGTACTTCAAACTTAGACCGCAGTCCTCTGGCTCTGAAACTCAGCGAGTAGAAATTATTTCTGTGCTAAAAGGAAATCCTCAGACTCTAAAGCACTTCACTTGGTAAAGGCCTTCTTCACAGGAATGGGACTTCTGTATGATTACCCAGATAGGGCAGCATTCACTGAAGCACATCTCCAGGTGCTCAGGCAAGGGCTTAACTCTGCCGAGTCCTGTTGTACTGAGATCAGAAAACGAGCAATGGATTTGAGTAGAATGCTCCAGCCCTCAAAAGCAAGTTTAGGTTAGACCGATCAGAACAGATCAAGGATTGCCTTGTCCAATATCACGTTCCTGAAACTTTGGATAGTCTTATGCAATTAGCCATCCGGGTGGATAGACATTTTCGGGAATGGAAAAGAGCGAAAGAAGGCGGTCTTCCGCCTCCTCATTTTTCTGGCTTTTACTATGCTGAAGATTTTGGAAAACTCGTGCAACTAGGGACCTTCCAATTATCCACTGAGGAGAAGAATAGAAGGCGTGCTCAGGCCTTTGTCTATATTGTGGGGAGCAAGGGCACCGTGTTAGAGCTTGTCCACAGAAACCAGTAAAAGACAAAGCCTTAATGAGGGATTCACTTTATTTACCATCTCGCCCTCTAATTCCATCTTGGTTCCAGCCAAAGTTTTCATTTGTGGAACAAGAGCTAATGTCTTGGCCTTCTTGGATAGTAGGGCTGCCGGGAACTTCATGGACTAAAATTTCACCTCCTCCCTTAACATTCCCATTGAACCATTGGAATTAGCTATTTCCATCTGCGGATGACACAATCCTCTGGTAAACTGCAAGACTGGGGAGATTATTGGGTGGGATCACATTGTAGTTCTAATTGTCACTCACTACCAGTACGTATATTACAGCCTGTTTCTGAATTTCTGCCAGTTCCATATTGGAGTTTTCAAGATGTCTTTTCCAAGAAATAAGCAGATATTCTACACCCACCTGAGCCATACAACTGCCCAATGAATCTTGTGCTAAACTTCCTAATGGAAAACTATATTCCCTTTCCATTCCAGAAATGAAAGGCATGGATCAGTACATCCAAGAGAATCTTGCTAAAAGTTTCATATGTCCCTCAAGATTACCAGTAGGGACTGGATTATTTTTTGTAGAAAAAAAAGGTTAATTTTACCTTGTATTGACTGCAGAGCTCTAAACAAGGGTACCATAAAAATTGTACCCTCTTTCTCTCATCTCTGTACTCTTCGATCAACTTTGTAAAGCAATTATCTTTTATAAAATCGACTAACGTGAAGCATACAATCTTGTCCAAATCAGAAAAGTGGATGAGTTAAAAACTGCTTTAAATTCTCACTCTGGGAACTACAAGTATTTAGTGACGCCATTCGGTCTTGTCCAGTACTCCAGCAGTGTTTCAAGAGCTTATTAATTAAGTTCTTCGAGAATTCTTTGCAAATTTGTTGTGGTGGTATCTTAAATTATTCTTGATCCTTATTGGAACATCGATGTTATGTGAAGAGGATCCTTGAAAAATTATGTCAAAACGGTATTGGAAAAATGTGAGTTCGTGGTTGAGAAAGTGTCTTTTTTAGGATACATCATTTCCTTTAGAGGCTTCTCCAAGGATCTAGAAAATTTCCAGGCTGTACTAAAGTGGATGTCCATCCAGTCTTAAAGCAATCCAATGTTTTCTTGAGTTAGCTGATTATTACCGAAGATTTATTTGTTCATTCTCCAATATTGTAGCTCCAACAGTTGAATTAACAAAGAAGGGAGCAGATACCCAACACTGGTCACCTCATGCTCTCCAAGCTTATAAGAATCTTAAGAATGCATTCATGTCTGCACCAGTCCTCTGATACCCTAACCCCGGTGGTCCTTTTCTTGTGGAAGAAGATACTTCAAATGTATGGGCAGTAGCAGTTTTTTCACATAAGGATCCTAAGGACCTAAAAGTTCATCCATGTACTTTCCTCTCCTGACACTTTACTTCCACTGAAAGAAATTATAATGTAGGGAACCGAGAACTCCTGGCTATAAAATGGGCTTTTGAAGATTGGTGTCATTGGTTAGACGGGGAAAAATATGTGGTTACTGTCTACACTGATCACAAAAACCTATCATTGAAGCTGCCAAAATATTGAACCCCAGACAAGCCAATAGGGCATTATTTTTCTGCCGAGTTAATTTCATCATCACATTCAGGCCTGGGCCCAAAGCAGATGTCTTATCCTGAAGCTTTCAGCCTGTAGAGGATCCATGCTGGTCTTAACTCAAGATCTGACTACTCAAGTTTTGTCTACTTAGTCACAAGCACCTCCAGAGACTTCCCGGGGATGTTTCTTTAGTCCCAAAAATCTTTGTGTAGCAACTCTTGTCCAGTTTCAATCAGTCAAGACAATTGGACATCCTGGAATTACTAAAATTCTTCAGTTATTGTCATGTGGTCAGGGCGGCCGCCATCAAGGGGGTGCCTTGTGTACAGTTGTCCCGGACCCGGCCACTCTGACAGAGTGGAGAGCCTGGGTTGCACACACAGCCAGCTGTGGATATTCCTGGCAGCAGCCGCTGCCGGTGACACTGACTACGGCTGGCCGGCTGCTAGTCAGTGGCGGATTTAAACGGGGGCGGAAAGGTCGATCACCCCCCGTACACCTGTCCAACACATTTGAGAATTGAATCCACCGCCAGCGGCGCTGGGTCCATGCCTGTACTTCCGCGGGCCGTGCAGTCCGAGCAGCAGCAGCACTGACTTAGTGTGAGAGACCGCCCTCCACCGCTGCTTCTGAGAGTCTCAGTACTGACGGTGGGGGTCTCTCAACTCAGTCAGTGCTGCTGCTGCTTGGACGGCACGGCCCGCGGAAGTACAGGCATGGACCCGGTGCCGCTGGCGGTGGCTTCAATTCTCAAATGTCAGCCTGAGCAGTGGTGAATTTAGTGCCAGTGCAACCGGTGCAATGCACTGGGGCCCAGCTCAATTAAGAGGCCCAGGCTGCATGCTGGGATGGAAAGAGGGAGGAAGGAGGAGGGACGGGACACAGGGAGCTGCCTGCGGATGTGTGAGCAGTCTGCGACTCTGCGTTGCTTGAGGACTGACTACTGAGGAGTCTGACCGCTGCCATCCAGAAAAAAAGTATGTTATTTCATATTTAAACTAGAGATGAGCGGGTTCGGTTTCTCTGAATCCGAACCCGCACGAACTTCATGTTTTTTTCACGGGTCCGAGCAGACTCGGATCCTCCCGCCTTGCTCGGTTAACCCGAGCGCGCCCGAACGTCGTCATGACGCTGTCGGATTCTCGCGAGACTCGGATTCTATATAAGGAGCCGCGCGTCGCCGCCATTTTCACACGTGCATTGAGATTGATAGGGAGAGGACGTGGCTGGCGTCCTCTCCATTTAGATTAGGGTTGAGAGAGAGAGAGAGAGATTGACCTGAGGCTGTGATACTGTAGAAGAGAGTGCAGAGTTTAGTGACTGACGACCACAGTGACCACCAGACAGTGCAGTTGTTTGTTTTATTTAATATATCCGTTCTCTGCCTGAAAAAAACGATACACACAGTGACTCAGTCACATACCATATCTGTGTGCACTGCTCAGCCCAGTGTGCTGCATCAATGTATATATATATCTGACTGTGCTCAGCTCACACAGCTTATAATTGTGGGGGAGACTGGGGAGCACTGCAGTGCCAGTTATAGGTTATAGCAGGAGCCAGGAGTACATAATATTATATTAAAATTAAACAGTGCACACTTTTGCTGCAGGAGTGCCACTGCCAGTGTGACTAGTGACCAGTGACCTGACCACCAGTATATATAATATTAGTAGTATACTATCTCTTTATCAACCAGTCTATATTAGCAGCAGACACAGTACAGTGCGGTAGTTCACGGCTGTGGCTACCTCTGTGTCGGCACTCGGCAGCCCGTCCATAATTGTATATACCACCTAACCGTGGTTTTTTTTTCTTTCTTTATACATACATACTAGTTACGAGTATACTATCTCTTTATCAACCAGTCTATATTAGCAGCAGACACAGTACAGTGCGGTAGTTCACGGCTGTGGCTACCTCTGTGTCGGCACTCGGCAGCCCGTCCATAATTGTATATACCACCTAACCGTGGTTTTTTTTTCTTTCTTTATACATACATACTAGTTACGAGTATACTATCTCTTTATCAACCAGTCTATATATTAGCAGCAGACACAGTACAGTGCGGTAGTTCACGGCTGTGGCTACCTCTGTGTCGGCACTCGGCAGCCCGTCCATAATTGTATATACCACCTAACCGTGGTTTTTTTTTCTTTCTTTATAGTCATACTAGTTACGAGTATACTATCTCTTTATCAACCAGTCTATATTAGCAGCAGACACAGTACAGTGCGGTAGTTCACGGCTGTGGCTACCTCTGTGTCGGCACTCGGCAGCCCGTCCATAATTGTATATACCACCTAACCGTGTTTTTTTTTTCTTTCTTTATACATACATACTAGTTACGAGTATACTATCTCTTTATCAACCAGTCTATATATTAGCAGCAGACACAGTACAGTGCGGTAGTTCACGGCTGTGGCTACCTCTGTGTCGGCACTCGGCAGCCCGTCCATAATTGTATATACCACCTAACCGTGGTTTTTTTTTCTTTCTTTATAGTCATACTAGTTACGAGTATACTATCTCTTTATCAACCAGTCTATCTTAGCAGCAGACACAGTACAGTGCGGTAGTTCACGGCTGTGGCTACCTCTGTGTCGGCACTCGGCAGCCCGTCCATAATTGTATATACCACCTAACCGTGGTTTTTTTTTCTTTCTTTATACATACATACTAGTTACGAGTATACTATCTCTTTATCAACCAGTCTATATATTAGCAGCAGACACAGTACAGTGCGGTAGTTCACGGCTGTGGCTACCTCTGTGTCGGCACTCGGCAGCCCGTCCATAATTGTATATACCACCTAACCGTGGTTTTTTTTTCTTTCTTTATAGTCATACTAGTTACGAGTATACTATCTCTTTATCAACCAGTCTATATTAGCAGCAGACACAGTACAGTGCGGTAGTTCACGGCTGTGGCTACCTCTGTGTCGGCACTCGGCAGCCCGTCCATAATTGTATATACCACCTAACCGTGGTTTTTTTTCTTTCTTTATACATACATACTAGTTACGAGTATACTATCTCTTTATCAACCAGTCTATATATTAGCAGCAGACACAGTACAGTGCGGTAGTTCACGGCTGTGGCTACCTCTGTGTCGGCACTCGGCAGCCCGTCCATAATTGTATATACCACCTAACCGTGGTTTTTTTTCTTTCTTTATACATACATACTAGTTACGAGTATACTATCTCTTTATCAACCAGTCTATATATTAGCAGCAGACACAGTACAGTGCGGTAGTTCACGGCTGTGGCTACCTCTGTGTCGGCACTCGGCAGCCCGTCCATAATTGTATATACCACCTAACCGTGGTTTTTTTTTCTTTCTTTATACATACATACTAGTTACGAGTATACTATCTCTTTATCAACCAGTCTATATATTAGCAGCAGACACAGTACAGTGCGGTAGTTCACGGCTGTGGCTACCTCTGTGTCGGCACTCGGCAGCCCGTCCATAATTGTATATACCACCTAACCGTGGTTTTTTTTCTTTCTTTATACATACATACTAGTTACGAGTATACTATCTCTTTATCAACCAGTCTATATATTAGCAGCAGACACAGTACAGTGCGGTAGTTCACGGCTGTGGCTACCTCTGTGTCGGCACTCGGCAGCCCGTCCATAATTGTATATACCACCTAACCGTGGTTTTTTTTTCTTTCTTTATACATACATACTAGTTACGAGTATACTATCTCTTTATCAACCAGTCTATATATTAGCAGCAGACACAGTACAGTGCGGTAGTTCACGGCTGTGGCTACCTCTGTGTCGGCACTCGGCAGCCCGTCCATAATTGTATACTAGTATCCAATCCATCCATCTCCATTGTTTACCTGAGGTGCCTTTTAGTTGTGCCTATTAAAATATGGAGAACAAAAATGTTGAGGTTCCAAAATTAGGGAAAGATCAAGATCCACTTCCACCTCGTGCTGAAGCTGCTGCCACTAGTCATGGCCGAGACGATGAAATGCCAGCAACGTCGTCTGCCAAGGCCGATGCCCAATGTCATAGTAAAGAGCATGTCAAATCCAAAACACCAAATATCAGTAAAAAAAGGACTCCAAAACCTAAAATAAAATTGTCGGAGGAGAAGCGTAAACTTGCCAATATGCCATTTACCACACAGAGTGGCAAGGAACGGCTGAGGCCCTGGCCTATGTTCATGGCTAGTGGTTCAGCTTCACATGAGGATGGAAGCACTCAGCCTCTCGCTAGAAAAATGAAAAGACTAAAGCTGGCAAAAGCAGTAGCACCGCAAAGAACTGTGCGTTCTTCGAAATCCCAAATCCACAAGGAGAGTCCGACTCCAATTGTGTCGGTTGCGATGCCTGACCTTCCCAACACTGGACGTGAAGAGCATGCGCCTTCCACCATTTGCACGCCCCCTGCAAGTGATGGAAGGAGCACCCGCAGTCCAGTTCCTGATAGTCAGATTGAAGATGTCAGTGTTGAAGTACACCAGGATGAGGAGGATATGGGTGTTGCTGGCGCTGGGGAGGAAATTGACCAGGAGGATTCTGATGGTGAGGTGGTTTGTTTAAGTCAGGCACCCGGGGAGACACCTGTTGTCCGTGGTAGGAATATGGCCGTTGACATGCCTGGTGAAAATACCAAAAAAATCAGCTCTTCGGTGTGGAAGTATTTCACCAGAAATGCGGACAACAGGTGTCAAGCCGTGTGTTCCCTTTGTCAAGCTGTAATAAGTAGGGGTAAGGACGTTAACCACCTCGGAACATCCTCCCTTATACGTCACCTGCAGCGCATTCATAATAAGTCAGTGACAAGTTCAAAAACTTTGGGTGACAGCGGAAGCAGTCCACTGACCAGTAAATCCCTTCCTCTTGTAACCAAGCTCACGCAAACCACCCCACCAACTCCCTCAGTGTCAATTTCCTCCTTCCCCAGGAATGCCAATAGTCCTGCAGGCAATGTCACTGGCAATTCTGACGAGTCCTCTCCTGCCTGGGATTCCTCCGATGCATCCTTGCGTGTAACGCCTACTGCTGCTGGCGCTGCTGTTGTTGCTGCTGGGAGTCGATGGTCATCCCAGAAGGGAAGTCGTAAGCACACTTTTACTACTTCCACCAAGCAATTGACTGTCCAACAGTCCTTTGCGAGGAAGATGAAATATCACAGCAGTCATCCTGTTGCAAAGCGGATAACTGAGGCCTTGACAACTATGTTGGTGTTAGACGTGCGTCCGGTATCCGCCGTTAGTTCACAGGGAACTAGACAATTTCTTGAGGTAGTGTGCCCCCGTTACCAAATACCATCTAGGTTCCACTTCTCTAGGCAGGCGATACCGAGAATGTACACGGACGTCAGAAAAAGACTCACCAGTGTCCTAAAAAATGCAGTTGTACCCAATGTCCACTTAACCACGGACATGTGGACAAGTGGAGCAGGGCAGGGTCAGGACTATATGACTGTGACAGCCCACTGGGTAGATGTATGGACTCCCGCCGCAAGAACAGCAGCGGCGGCACCAGTAGCAGCATCTCGCAAACGCCAACTCTTTCCTAGGCAGGCTACGCTTTGTATCACCGGTTTCCAGAATACGCACACAGCTGAAAACCTCTTACGGCAACTGAGGAAGAGCATCGCGGAATGGCTTACCCCAATTGGACTCTCCTGTGGATTTGTGGCATCGGACAACGCCAGCAATATTGTGTGTGCATTAAATCTGGGCCAATTCCAGCACGTCCCATGTTTTGCACATACCTTGAATTTGGTGGTGCAGAATTTTTTAAAAAACGACAGGGGCGTGCAAGAGATGCTGTCGGTGGCCAGAAGAATTGCGGGACACTTTCGGCGTACAGGCACCACGTACAGAAAACTGGAGCACCACCAAAAACTACTGAACCTGCCCTGCCATCATCTGAAGCAAGAAGTGGTAACGAGGTGGAATTCAACCCTGTATATGCTTCAGAGGTTGGAGGAGCAGCAAAAGGCCATTCAAGCCTATACAATTGAGCACGATATAGGAGGTGGGATGCACCTGTCTCAAGCGCAGTGGAGAATGATTTCAACGTTGTGCAAGGTTCTGATGCCCTTTGAACTTGCCACACGTGAAGTCAGTTCAGACACTGCCAGCCTGAGTCAGGTCATTCCCCTCATCAGGCTTTTGCAGAAGAAGCTGGAGACATTGAAGGAGGAGCTAACACGGAGCGATTCCGCTAGGCATGTGGGACTTGTGGATGGAGCCCTTAATTCGCTTAGCAAGGATTCACGGGTGGTCAATCTGTTGAAATCAGAGCACTACATTTTGGCCACCGTGCTCGATCCTAGATTTAAAGCCTACCTTGGATCTCTCTTTCCGGCAGACACAAGTCTGCTGGGGTTCAAACACCTGCTGGTGAGTAAATTGTCAAGTCAAGCGGAACGCGACCTGTCAACAACATCTCCTCCTTCACATTCTCCCGCAACTGGGGGTGCGAGGAAAAGGCTCAGAATTCCGAGCCCACCCGCTGGCGGTGATGCAGGGCAGTCTGGAGCGACTGCTGATGCTGACATCTGGTCCGGACTGAAGGACCTGACAACGATTACGGACATGTCGTCTACTGTCACTGCATATGATTCTCTCCCCATTGAAAGAATGGTGGAGGATTATATGAGTGACCGCATCCAAGTAGGCACGTCACACAGTCCGTACTTATACTGGCAGGAAAACGAGGCAATTTGGAGGCCCTTGCACAAACTGGCTTTATTCTACCTAAGTTGCCCTCCCACAAGTGTGTACTCCGAAAGAGTGTTTAGTGCCGCCGCTCACCTTGTCAGCAATCGGCGTACGAGGTTACATCCAGAAAATGTGGAGAAGATGATGTTCATTAAAATGAATTATAATCAATTCCTCCGTGGAGACATTGACCAGCAGCAATTGCCTCCACAAAGTACACAGGGAGCTGAGATGGTGGATTCCAGTGGGGACGAATTGATAATCTGTGAGGAGGGGGATGTACACGGTGATATATCGGAGGATGATGATGAGGTGGACATCTTGCCTCTGTAGAGCCAGTTTGTGCAAGGAGAGATTAATTGCTTCTTTTTTGGTGGGGGTCCAAACCAACCCGTCATATCAGTCACAGTCGTGTGGCAGACCCTGTCACTGAAATGATGGGTTGGTTAAAGTGTGCATGTCCTGTTTATACAACATAAGGGTGGGTGGGAGGGCCCAAGGACAATTCCATCTTGCACCTCTTTTTTCTTTTCTTTTTCTTTGCGTCATGTGCTGTTTGGGGAGGGTTTTTTGGAAGGGACATCCTGCGTGACACTGCAGTGCCACTCCTAGATGGGCCCGGTGTTTGTGTCGGCCACTAGGGTCGCTTATCTTACTCACACAGCTACCTCATTGCGCCTCTTTTTTTCTTTGCGTCATGTGCTGTTTGGGGAGGGTTTTTTGGAAGGGACATCCTGCGTGACACTGCAGTGACACTCCTAGATGGGCCCGGTGTTTGTGTCGGCCACTAGGGTCGCTTATCTTACTCACACAGCTACCTCATTGCGCCTCTTTTTTTCTTTGCGTCATGTGCTGTTTGGGGAGGGTTTTTTGGAAGGGACATCCTGCGTGACACTGCAGTGCCACTCCTAGATGGGCCCGGTGTTTGTGTCGGCCACTAGGGTCGCTAATCTTACTCACACAGCTACCTCATTGCGCCTCTTTTTTTCTTTGCGTCATGTGCTGTTTGGGGAGGGTTTTTTGGAAGGGCCATCCTGCGTGACACTGCAGTGCCACTCCTAGATGGGCCCGGTGTTTGTGTCGGCCACTAGGGTCGCTTATCTTACTCACACAGCGACCTCGGTGCAAATTTTAGGACTAAAAATAATATTGTGAGGTGTGAGGTATTCAGAATAGACTGAAAATGAGTGGAAATTATGGTTTTTGAGGTTAATAATACTTTGGGATCAAAATGACCGCCAAATTCTATGATTTAAGCTGTTTTTTAGGTTTTTTGGAAAAAAACACCCGAATCCAAAACACACCCGAATCCGACAAAAAAAATTCGGTGAGGTTTTGCCAAAACGCGGTCGAACCCAAAACACGGCCGCGGAACCGAACCCAAAACCAAAACACAAAACCCGAAAAATTTCCGGCGCTCATCTCTAATTTAAACAATTAAAAATGTTGATCCTATATATATGTGTGTGTCTGTGTCTAAACATATAGAGCTGCCCCACTAGTTTTATATATATATATATCACTCTGCTGGGTCTGGCACTCCTCTTTCCCGCAGGGAATCTGCTCCGGTGCCCTCCTTGAGCAAGATGGCTCTAGATATGGTGAGTAGAAGGCGGCACTCAGGAGACTTTCACAAACGTAGAAAACGTGCTTTAATGTGCATCAACGTTCGGGAGACGCACTCCCTTCCTCAGGACACAGCAATACAAGTGACAAACAGTGTAGAAACAAACTTAAATACCTTACCATCCCCTGGCTCGGCCACCACCGTCACGGCCAGCGGCGTCCCGGTCCACGGAGCCCGCACTTCCGGTTTTGGCTAAGCCCGCCCCTTCCGGGTGACGTTGTTCCGTTGCCGGGCGACGCGGCCGCGGGGAGGGCCCACACGAGCAAGAGACCAGCGTTGTCATGGGGATGTGTTACTATAGCAACAAAACGACATGAACATACACAACAGTGCTGATATGACCACTTGCGTGGATATATACAATGCATAATCAAATACTTAAAAAACCCATGGTGCCTGGAGCCACACAATGCTGTTCGCAATATGTGATATAAAGAACTTTTTATGCCTCATAAAAAATGTGTACATGAAACTAATCTACCATGAAGAATAAACACGAAAAAAATTGAAAAGTTAAAAGTTAAAAACATCGGAACACATGCTGCTAACTTTACTGCAAATAACGCTAATAGGTAAGCATATGGCAAACTACCCTACAGGTCCCCAACCTCTGCCCTAGATATACAGCCTACAGAGGGGGGGGGAGAAAAGAACGCATCTCTCACAAATACATGGGCCACCGTATGTGGACCTACCTGGGACCTATCTGGCACGGAAATCTACTATAGCTTCTCCAACCAGACTGGTTCAAATGCAATATTTTAGATGCAATGTTTTAATAGGCTGTAGACAGCACTTTGCATACTACCAGGAGAATACATCCTCTCTTACATATGATTAACCCTGAACCTATATCCTGCCTCAGAGAAAGCAACTCAAGCTTAAGTGTTCATTTAGACCGCGAGGATGGATCGTGTCTAGCTTATGGATCCATCTCGCTTCAAATTGCAACAATTTTTTTGCTCGGTTGCCGCCTCGTAAAGAATCAGAAACCTGATCCACTATTTTGTAGCGAACTGAGGCAAGGCTATGACGCATCTGGGCAAAATGGCGTGCCACAGGTTGTTCGCTACTCCCTGACACTAATGCTGCCCTAATCGCCGACCTGTGTTGGGCCATCCGTTCTTTAAATAGACACTGGGTCTTGCCCACATAATACAGACTGCAGGGACAGATCAAGACATAAATTACGTACATGGAGCTACAGGTTTCTGATTCTTTACGAGGCGGCAACCAAGCAAAAAAATTGTTGCAATTGGAAGCGAGATGGATCCATAAGCTAGACACGATCCATCCTCGCGGTCTAAATGAACACTTAAGCTTGAGTTGCTTTCTCTGAGGCAGGATATAGGTTCAGGGTTAATCATATGTAAGAGAGGATGTATTCACCTGGTAGTATGCAAAGTGCTGTCTACAGCCTATTAAAACATTGCATCTAAAATATTGCATTTGAACCAGTCTGGTTGGAGAAACTATAGTAGATTTCCGTGCCAGATAGGTCCCAGGTAGGTCCACATACGGTGGCCCATGTATTTGTGAGAGATGCGTTCTTTTCTCCCACCCTCTGTAGGCTGTATATCTAGGGCAGAGGTTGGGGACCTGTAGGGTAGTTTGCCATATGCTTACCTATTAGCGTTATTTGCAGTAAAGTTAGCAGCATGTGTTCCGATGTTTTTAACTTTTCACTTTTCAATTTTTTTAGTGTTTATTCTTCATGGTAGATTAGTTTCATGTACACATTTTTTATGAGGCATAAAAAGTTCTTTATACTGTATCACATATTGCGAACAGCATTGTGTGGCTCCAGGCCCCATGGGTTTTTTAAGTATTTGACTATGCATTGTATATATCCATGCAAGTGGTCATATCAGCACTGTTGTGTATGTTCATGTCGTTTTGTTGCTATAGTAACACATCCCCATGACAACGCTGGTCTCTTGCTCGTGTGGGCCCTCCCCACGGCCGCGTCGCCCGGCAACGGAACGGCGTCACCCGGAAGGGGCGGGCTTAGCCGAAACCGGAAGTGCGGGCTCCGTGGACCGGGATGCCGCTGGCCGTGACGGAGGTGGCTGAGCCAGGGGATGGTAAGGTATTTAAGTTTGTTTCTACACTGTTTGTCACTTGTATTGCTGTGTCCTGAGGAAGGGAGTGCGTCTCCCGAAACGTTGATGCACATTAAAGCACGTTTTCTACGTTTGTGAAAGTCTCCTGAGTGCCGCCTTCTACTCACCATATATATATATATATATATATATATATCTACCTGCATAGGCAGATTCGGGTGGGGGACAGTGGGGCAGCTTCTTCCACTCTACTCCCAAGGGGCTGCGGACCCATATAATGTGTATCTGTCACTCTGGGGGGCATTGTGTATCTGTTACTCTGGGGGGCATTGTGTATCTGTTACTCTGGGGGGCATTGTGTATCTGTCACTCTGGAGGCACGTGTATCTGGCATTGTGGGGGGCACGTGTATCTGGCACTGTGGGGGGCACATGTATCTGGCACTGTGGGGGGCACGTGTATCTAGCACTGTGGGGGCACGTGTATCTGACAATGTGGGTGCATATTATGTGTATCTGTCACTGTGGGGGCAATGTGTATCTGTCACTGTGGGGGCAATGTGTATCTGTCACTCTGGGAGCACATGTATCTGTCACTCTGGGGGCACGTGTATCTGACACTCTGGGGGCACGTGTATCTGACACTCTGGGGACAATGTGTATCTGGCACTACTGGGGGCGTATGTGTATCTGGCACTGCACACTATACTGGAGACATTATATGTAAAGTACACTACTGTGGGCGTTATGTGTAAGGCTGCTAATTGTGTGTGTAGAGTGGTGTGAAAATATATTTATAGTCTGATAATATGAAGATGTGAGGCCATGCCCACTTTTCCAGGAGCATGCACGCCTTCGGCACGCGCATGGGGGGGGGGGCACTTTTACATTTTCTCGCTCAGGGTGCTAGTAGGCCTGGCACCAGCCCTGGTCTACAATTTGTATCCTGCACCTTGTGATTACCTTACTGTTCCAATCATAAGACCAGGCGGTCACCTTCAGATGTGTCCTCTTACATCTTTGATCCGTGCGCTACAAGTCACACTACATATAACACGAGAGTGCTCTATGTGACTCGGTAGCGCAGAGAACCTTTTTTTGCATTTTCCATGCGAACATGTGTCTTAATCGCAAAGCAATGTAACAGAGCGCATAAGCAGCTTCTGCTGATTAAAATGATATGCAGCATGCCTATATTTTTTGTGTTACTTCAACTGTATTTGCATACAAATGCTATGCTTTTTGTTTACAGTAAGCACCGGTAAGCGCAATTCTTAGGGGAGGGGGGGGGGAGATGGCCTTACTAGAGTGACTCTAAGTGACTCCTGTTAATTTATTCAGGTATATCATAACATTTTAATTTTTTCCTTTGCTGATTGATATTACACAAATAATGTCAGGCAGTAAGGATTTGGAATTCTCTCCCAGAGAAGGTAGTAATGGTGGACTCAATAAGTTTAAAAATGAATTAGATACATTCCTAACTGAAAGAAATATACAAAAGTATTGCATTTGAAGAAAGTATGTTTTAGAAAAATTATGTATTAGGGCTGTTGTCAAAAAATAAATAAAAAAATAAAAAACAAGAAAAACAAAAACCAAACAACTTAATCTGGGTCATTATAGTAAACTATAGTTACATTCGGATTAGTGTAAGGTTGGTAAAACAGGTTGAACTCGATGGACAATTTGTCTTTTTTTAACCTCATTAACTATGTCACTATTTCTCTGTGTCGTTACACTGAATTACATTTTTAATAGTGGTCTATTATTTGCCATTAATATGACACTTCTGTCTAAATAGAATATATTCCCTTACATAAACCTTTTATTATTGATACATCAAGCTGTCCATCAATGATACCTTAATAAATGATACCTACTAAAAGATCTGCTTAACGGTCTGACTCCACCTTGAAGCCAAAATGGGTTTCCGAAGATGCGTGACAAGATCACATGAGTGCACTGCCACAGATTCCACTGCTCCAATGTGGCATTTAGCCCACTGTTACTACCAGGAGGCACTGCCTGTCCTGAATTAAATGGAATCCAGGAGGCACCATTGTAATTCCCCTTTGGAGTTTCTACACTGCACATGGGACTACAATGCAATGGCAACTTTCTGGTCCTTAGTCCAGGGCCAGCTGCTGCAGCCTCTCCAATGGCATAGAGAACCAAAGTGGCAGCAAAACCTTGCTAGTGGTACCTCAATTCCCATTGGACCAGCAGGACACATTAAACAAAACTTTTATAGGTACATTTGTAAATGCTAATTTCTCTGACGTCCTAGTGGATGCTGGGAACTCCGTAAGGACCATGGGGAATAGCGGGCTCCGAAGGAGGCTGGGCACTCTAGAAAGATTTATGACTACCTGGTGTGCACTGGCTCCTCCCACCATGACCCTCCTCCAAGCCTCAGTTAGATTTTGTGCCCGACCGAGGTTGGATGCACACTAGGGGCTCTCCTGAGCCCTTAGAAAGAAAGTATAGATTTAGGTTTTTTATTTTCAGTGAGACCTGCTGGCAACAGGCTCACTGCAGCGAGGGACTAAGGGGAGAAGAAGCGAACTCGCCTGCTTGCAGCCGGATTGGGCTTCTTAGGCTACTGGACACCATTAGCTCCAGAGGGATCGACCGCAGGCCCAGTCCTTGGTGTTCGGTCCCGGAGCCGCGCCGCCGTCCCCCTTACAGAGCCAGAAGCAAGAAGAGGTCCGGAAAAACGGCGGCAGAAGACATCAGTCTTCACCAAGGTAGCGCACAGCACTGCAGCTGTGCGCCATTGCTCCTCATACACACTTCATACTCCGGTCACTGAGGGTGCAGGGCGCTGGGGGGGGGGGGGGGGTTTGGGGGGGGCCTGAGAAGCAATAATAACACCTTGGCTGGCAAAAATTCCACAATATATAGTCCCAGAGGCTATATATGTGGAAAATACCCCTGCCAGAATATGGAAAAAAGCGGGAGAATAGTCCGCGGAAAAGGGGCGGAGCTATCTCTCACAGCACACTGGCGCCATTTCTCCTTCACAGATCCGCTGGAAGGAAGCTCCCTGGCTCTCCTCTGCAGTCTACACTACAGAACAGGGTAAAAACAGAGGGGGGGGGGGCACTAAATTTAGGCGCAGTATATAATATATAGAAAAAGCAGCTATAGGGGACATAACTCAGTTAGTCCCTGCATTATATAGCGCTCTGGTGTGTGCTGGCATACTCTCACTCTGTCCCCCCAAAGGGCTTTTGTGGGTCCTGTCCTCATTCGGAGCATTCCTTGTGTGTGTGCGGTGTGTCGGTACGGCTGTGTCGACATGTTTGATGAGGATAATGATGTGGAGGCGGAGCAGATGCCTTTAGAAGGGATGTCACCCCCTGCGGGGCAGACACCTGAGTGGATGAGCTTATGGAAAGTAATGAGTGCACGTATAGACTCCTTACATAAGAAAATTGACGACATGCCAAATGTGGGACAGCCGGCTTCTCAGCTCGTGCCTGCCCAGGCGTCGCATGGGTCGTCAGGGGCTCTAAAACACCCGCTACCGCAAGCAGACCCAGATGTCGACACTGATACTGACACCAGTGTCGACGACGATGAGTCTAACCTGATGCCCACTAAGGCCATTCACTGCATGATTGAGGCAATGAAAGAGGTGTTACACATTTCTGATATAACTACAGGTACCACTAAAAAGGGTATTATGTTTGGAGAGAAAAAACTACCCGTAGTTTTTCCCCCATCAGATGAATTAAATGAAGTGTGTGAAGAAGCGTGGGCTTTCCCTGATAAAAAATTGGTAATTCCTAAGAAGGTACTAATGGCGTTCCCTTTCCCGCCAGAGGATAGGTCACGTTGGGAAACACCCCCTAGAGTGGATAAAGCGCTCACACGTTTGTCTAAAAAGGTGGCACTACCGTCTCCGGATACGGCCGCCCTCAAGGAACCTGCTGATAGAAAGCAGGAGGCGATCCTGAAGTCTGTATATACACACTCAGGCATTATACTTAGGCCAGCTATTGCGTCAGCCTGGATGTGCAGTGCTGCCGCTGCGTGGTCAGATAAACTGTCAGAAAATATTGACACATTAGACAGAGACACGATCCTGTTAACCATAGACCATATAAAAGACTCAGTCTTATATATGAGAGATGCACAGAGGGAAATCTGCCGACTGGCATCTAAAGTAAGTGCATTGTCCATTTCTGCTAGGAGAGGCTTATGGACTCGCCAGTGGACAGGAGATGCAGATTCTAAAAAGCACATGGAAGTGTTGCCATATAAGGGTGAGGAATTATTTGGGGATGGTCTCTCGGACCTAGTTTCCACAGCAACGTCTGGGAAGTCAGCATTTTTACCCCATGTCCCCTCACAGCCTAAGAAGGCGCCGTTTTATCAGGTTCAGTCCTTTCGGACCCAGAAAAACAGGCGTGGAAAAGGCGGGTCCTTTCTGTCCAGAGGCAGAGGTAGGGGAAAAAGGCTGCAACAAACAGCAGGTTCCCAGGAGCAAAAGTCCTCCCCCGCTTCTTCTTCCAAGTCCGCCGCATGACGGTGGGGCTCCACAGGCGGAGCCAGGTACGGTGGGGGGTCGCCTCAAGAATTTCAGCGATCAGTGGGCTCGCTCACAGGTGGATCCCTGGATCCTGCAAATAGTATCTCAGGGGTACAAACTGGAATTCGAGGCGTCCCCACCCCACCGGTTCCTAAAATCTGCCTTGCCGATTGCTCCCTCAGACAGGGAGGCGGTGCTAGCGGCAATTCACAAGCTGTATTCCCAGCAGGTGATAATCAAGGTACCCCTACTTCAACAAGGCCGGGGTTATTATTCCACACTATTTGTGGTACCGAAACCGGACGGTTCGGTGAGACCCATTTTAAATTTTAAATCCTTGAACACGTACATAAAAAAATTCAAGTTCAAGATGGAATCGCTCAGGGCGGTTATTGCAAGCCTGGACGAGGGGGATTACATGGTATCCCTGGACATCAAGGATGCTTACTTGCATGTCCCCATTTACCATCCTCACCAGGAGTACCTCAGATTTGTGGTACAGGATTGCCATTACCAATTCCAGACGCTGCCGTTTGGCCTGTCCACGGCACTGAGGGTATTTACCAAGGTTATGGCGGAAATGATGATACTCCTTCGAAAAAAGGGAGTTTTAATTATCCCGTACTTGGACGATCTCCTAATAAAAGCGAGGTCCAAGGAACAGTTGTTGGTGGGAGTAGCACTATCTCAGGAGGTGCTGCACCAGCACGGCTGGATTCTGAATATCCCAAAGTCACAGCTGGTTCCGACGACACGGCTACTGTTCCTGGGTATGATTCTGGATACAGTCCAGAAGAAAGTGTTTCTCCCGGAGGAGAAAGCCAGGGAGTTGTCATCTCTAGTCAGAGACCTCCTGAAACCAAAACAGGTATCAGTGCATCGCTGCACACGGGTCCTGGGAAAGATGGTGGCTTCTTACGAACCAATTCCCTTCGGCAGGTTCCATGCCAGAATCTTTCAGTGGGACCTGTTGGACCAGTGGTCTGGATCGCATCTTCAGATGCATCGCTTAATAACCCTGTCTCCAAGAACCAGGGTGTCTCTACTGTGGTGGCTGCAGAGTGCCCATCTTCTAGAGGGCCGCAGGTTCGGCATACAGGACTGGGTCCTGGTGACCACGGATGCCAGCCTTCGAGGCTAGGGGCAGTCATACAGGGAAGAAACTTCCAAGGACTATGGTCGAGTCAGGAGGCTTCCCTTCACATAAATATTCTGGAACTAAGGGCCATCTACAATGCCCTAAGTCAAGCAAGATCCCTGCTCCTACACCAGCCGGTGCTGATCCAGTCAGACAACATCACGGCAGTCGCCCATGTAAATCGACAGGGCGGCACAAGAAGCAGGATGGCGATGGCAGAAGCCACAAGAATTCTCCGATGGGCGGAGAATCATGTACTAGCACTGTCAGCAGTGTTCATTCCGGGAGTGGACAACTGGGAAGCAGACTTCCTCAGCAGACACGACCTCCACCCGGGAGAGTGGGGACTTCACCCAGAAGTCTTCCAGATGCTGGTAAACCGTTGGGAAAAACCACAGGTGGACATGATGGCGTCCCGTCTCAACAAAAAGTTAAAAAGATATTGCGCCAGGTCAAGGGACCCTCAGGTGATAGCTGTGGACGCTCTAGTGACACCGTGGGTATACCAGTCGGTTTATGTGTTCCCTCCTCTGCCTCTCATTCCAAAGGTATTGAGAATAATAAGAAAGCGAGGAGTAAACACAATTCTCGTGGTTCCGGATTGGCCAAGACGAGCGTGGTACCCGGAACTTCAAGAGATGCTCTCAGAGGACCCGTGGCCTCTACCGCTCAGACAGAACCTGATACAGCAGGGGCCCTGTCTGTTCCAAGACTTACCGCGGCTGCGTTTGACGGCATGGCGGTTAAACACCGGATCCTAAAGGAAAAGGGTATTCCGGAAAAAGTCATTCCTACGCTTATTAAGGCCAGGAAAGATGTTACGGCAACGCATTATCACCGCATATGGCGGAAATATGTTGCATGGTGCGAGGCCAATAAGGCCCCAACAGAGGAATTTCAACTAGGTCGATTTCTGCATTTCCTGCAAGCAGGAGTGGATATGGGCCTAAAACTAGGCTCCATTAAAGTACAGATCTCGGCTCTGTCGATTTTCTTTCAAAAAGAAATAGCTTCAGTACCTTAAGTTCGGACATTTGTGAAAGGAGTGCTGCATATTCAGCCCCCGTTTGTGCCTCCTGTGGCACCTTGGGATCTCAACGTGATGTTGAGTTTCTTAAAATCACATTGGTTTGAGCCACTAAAAACCGTGGATCTGAAATATCTCACGTGGAAAGTGGTCATGTTATTAGCCTTGGCTTCAGCCAGGCGAGTGTCAGAATTGGCGGCTTTATCATGTAAAAGCCCTTATCTGATTTTCCATATGGATAGGGCAGAGTTGAGGACTCGTCCCCAATTTCTCCCTAAGGTGGTGTCAGCGTTTCACCTGAACCAGCCTATTGTGGTGCCGGCGGCTACTAGTGAATTGGAGGACTCCAAGTTGCTAGACGTTGTCAGGGCCCTGAAAATATATGTTTCCAGGACGGCTGGAGTCAGAAAATCTGACTCGCTGTTTATCCTGTATGCACCCAACAAGCTGGGTGCTCCTGCTTCTAAGCAGTCTATTGCTCGCTGGATTTGTAGTACAATTCAGCTTGCACATTCTGTGGCAGGCATACCACAGCCAAAATCTGTAAATGCCCATTCCACAAGGAAGGTGGGCTCATCTTGGGCGGCTGCCCGAGGGGTCTCGGCTTTACAACTTTGCCGAGCAGCTACTTGGTCAGGGGCAAACACGTTTGCAAAATTCTACAAATTTGATACCCTGGCTGAGGAGGACCTGGAGTTCTCTCATTCGGTGCTACAGAGTCATCCGCACTCTCCCACCCGTTTGGGAGCTTTGGTATAATCCCCATGGTCCTTACGGAGTTCCCAGCATCCACTAGGACGTCAGAGAAAATAAGAATTTACTCACCGGTAATTCTATTTCTCGTAGTCCGTAGTGGATGCTGGGCGCCCATCCCAAGTGCGGATTGTCTGCAATACTTGTAAATAGTTATTGTTAACTAAAGGGTTATTGTTGAGCCATCTGTTGAGAGGCTCAGTTGTTTTTCATACTGTCAAACTGGATATAGTATCACGAGTTGTACGGTGTGATTGGTGTGGCTGGTAAGAGTCTTACCCGGGATTCTAAATCCTTCCTTATTATGTCAGCTCGTCCGGGCACAGTGTCCTAACTGAGGTTTGGAGGAGGGTCATGGTGGGAGGAGCCAGTGCACACCAGGTAGTCATAAATCTTTCTAGAGTGCCCAGCCTCCTTCGGAGCCCGCTATTCCCCATGGTCCTTACGGAGTTCCCAGCATCCACTACGGACTACGAGAAATAGAATTACCGGTGAGTAAATTCTTATTTTACTTCTCGTGTAAATAGATGCCTCCTGCATGCATGTGTATTCTACTGTGTGAACATTGGCCATCTGAGTAACCCGGTTTAAGGAACACTGCCAAGCATCGCCCTCTCTCTGTCCTAAAATGTCGGTTTATGAGCGGATCCTGCGCATACCCAGTCCTCCCACCATCGTAGTTGTGTGCAAACCATCAGTTTTGTGTACAACTATGAGATCAGGCCCTGTGTCTGTATTTTACATGGAAATCATTGTTTTCACATTTATTAATAACACAGATCAGACACTTTGTTGCAATATTTTATTGGAACAAATTAAGTAATATAACTTTAGCATTTACTACTAACACTGTCAAGCCACATCTCTTGGCATAAGTCAAGCACATTTGCTACTGCTTTCTCCTAACATAAATCTCGTTCATACGCTTCTGTTGAAGATCTACATTTTGGAATGCCACCTGACTCCGACTGAAATGCTTTCAACTCTACTGTACATGAGCCCCACTGTATATACTTACTATGTTTTATTTCCAAATCTGACAAGTATTGCCTACTGTACATGCTTGCAATAGGAGGCTCATTCAGATATCATTGGAGTTGCTAGAACTGCTGCTTCCTTGGAAGCAGCAGTGATAGGGCTGTATGGTGATGCAGCAGGAGGCATCTATTACAAGCTCTATAAGAAGCTCCTGCTGCTGCAATAGTGATCCAAGCTACATCCTAGGATGCAGCATCGGATCTCTCTCCTCTCATTGGGTGGCTTGCGCAGCGTGACGGAGATCCCTGAACTCTTCCCACTCCTAAATAGTGGTGACATGTCTTCATTTTCACAAACGGAGACTGTCGCCGCCCCCTTTCCGTCGCCCGAATGGCAGCAGACTGTCAATCACTGTCAATCTACTGCCGGCCTGCTTCCAACATTGCAGGACCCATTTGCACACCCGCAGAATGGGTCCTGCGCTTGATATTGCAGGAGCGACCACACCTGAATGACCCCCTATATCAAAAATTGCAATGCAATTTAAAGTACTTTTCATTTTTGGTCATTCAAATGTTGAGGGATTTAATGGCTGGGATATTTTTATTTTAAAATCCAATAAAACTATGAATATGAATCTCTTTTTGCTTTTACAGTGGGATGGAGTGGGACCCTTTCCTGAGTGTGCAGACCCACCAAAAGGAATCCAGATGCTATGGCATCCTTCAATAGTTAAACCCTACCTCACACTTCTCTCTGAATGCTCAAACCCAGACACCCTTGAAGGTGCAGCTGGAGCATTGCAAAATTTAGCTGCAGGAAGCTGGAAGGTAAGGCATTTAATGTGTTGTTCTAGTACTCCGTTAACTAATAAGTATACATGCAAAGCATAAATGAGGTAATGTACCAATAAATAAGTATACAGGCAAAGCATAAATGAGGTACTGTACCAATAGAGCTAATTGATGCTTGGAAACAAGAGACAGCAATGCGTTTTTTTTTCCATAGCCAGAACATCTTCATGAATGTCAACTGTAAAAGTACCACTGAGTCATTCTCCACGTATCCCTGTAGATATTTAGAGCGTACTTAAAGAAGCATTATATCTAGTCAAACATAGGTGTCAGGTAAAATGGTAGGTCCCGGTGGGGATTTCCCCTGTACACCTATGGGTCAGTCTTGTCACGGACCGGGGTCTTAGTCCCACATGCTGCACCTGATGCTGACACATCACTGTGCTCCACACATCTCCTGTGCCTCAGTAACATCCCCGCTTTCCACAACATGTAATGTAAACAAACAGTGCATGTGTGTGGCCATCTTGGATTTCCTTGTGTGACTCATTAGTGTAATCCCCGTGCTCACATAATTCTGGCAGCCTATGGACTTCCATTGCTCCCTATATAAATCTGCTCCTGAGTTCAGCACATTGCCAGAACGTCTTCCTTCTAGCATAGTTCCTCATCACATCCTTCAGTCATTCCGGTGCTGTTCCTATTACCTATCCGTCATTATCTCCAGTGGCTGGGTTTCTGCTACATTTACCTGTTGCCTGTAAAGATTTACCTGCTTTACCTGTGTTTCTCATACATCTAGAGGATGCTGGGGATGCTTCAAGAACCATGGGGTATAGACTGGATCCGCAGGGCACTTTAAGACTTTAAATGGGTGTGAACTGGCTCCTCCCTCTATGCCCCTCCTCCAAGCTCCAGTTAGATTCTGTGCCCAGGGAGACTGGTCACACACAGGGGAGCTCTCCAGAGTTTCTCTGAAAAAAGACCTATGTTAAGTTTTTTATGTTCAGGGAGCACTGCTGGCAACAGGCTCCCTGCATCGTGGGACTGAGGGGAGAGAAGCAGACCTACTTCTGTGAGTTCAAAGGCTCTGCTTCTTAGGCTACTGGACACCATTAGCTCCAGAGGGTCCGATCACTTGGTGCGCCTAGCTGCTCATTCCCGGAGCCGCGCAGTCACCCCTCTTGCAGAGCCAGAAGAAAGAATCCGGGTGAGTAAAAGAAGAAAAGAAGACTTCAGTGACGGCAGAAGACGTCAGTACTGAGGTACCGTGCAGCGGTCGCGCTGCGCGCCATGCTCCCACACACACAGCGGCACTGACAGGGTGCAGGGCGCAGGGGGGGCGCCCTGTGCAGCATGAATACTGAAGTTTTGACTGGCAAATAAGTATATTAAAAGTGCCTAGGCACTAAATATAGACCCCCACCAGTATAATTATGTAGATTTGAGCAGGACTGAAGCACGCCGGTGAGGGGGCGTGGCTTAGCCATCACAGCTCTGACCAGCGCCATCTTCTCTTCACAGAAGCTGCAGAGACGCTGGCCCTGACTGCTGTACAAGTAACAGGGTGCAAAACGGGGGGGGGGGGGGGGGGGGGCACAGTAGATTTGGTGCTATTATCTTTATTATAAAAGCGCTAGCAGGTCTGAGGCATTGTATGTAAAGTCTCAGTACCGGGTTGTGAGCTGGCAAACTCCCTCTGTATCTTTCTAACAGGCTTTGCTGTGTGTCTGTCACCTATAGCCCAGTGTGTTTGTAGGTGTCGGTACGTGTGTGTCGACATGTCTGAGGCTGAGTGCTCTTCCCAGGAGGAGGCCGGAGTGGGGACAGAAAAGGAGGTGTGAGTGACCCTGTCGGCACTGCTGAGTGGGTAAATATGTGGAGTGTTTTGAATGCAACTATGGCTCGGTTGACTAAGAGATTAGATAAATCAGTCTAAGAACCAGACATGGAGGAAATCCATGGAAGATGTATTGTCACAGGCTCAGACCCCTTCGGGGTCACAGAAACGTGCATTTACCCAGATAGCAGATAAAGATACCGACACGGACTCTGATTCCAGTGTCGACTATAGTGATGCCAGAATAAATCATAAACTGGCTAAGAGCATTCAGTACATGATTGTGGCGTTAAAAGATGGAGGACCCTGCTGTTTCTGATACGAGGGTCTGTATGTTTAAAGGAAAGAAACCTGAGGTAACGTTTCCTCCCTCTCATGAACTGAACGCTCTTTTTGAAAAGGCTTGGGAAAATCCTGACAAGAAGGTACAGATTCCCAAAAGAATTCCAGTGGCATATCCTTTCCCCTCGGGGGACAGGGAAAAGTGGGAGTCAACCCCCACAGTGGACAAAGCTCTATCGCGTCTGTCCAAGAAGGTGGCGCTTCCGTCTCCGGACACGGCAGCCTTAAAAGGATCCTGCAGATCGTAAGCAGGAAAATACACTAAAATCCATTTATGTCACTACAGGTTCGCTACTCAGGCCTGCCGTTGCTTCGGCATGGGTGAGTAGCGCTATTGAAAAATGGGCAGGTAACCTGTCCTCTGAGATAGATACCCTGGACAGGGTAAATGTGCTTTTGGGTCATATCAGGGACGCTGCAGCATATTTAAAAGAAGCTGCAAGGGATATTGGCCTTTTGGGATCCAGGGCCAATGCCATGGCTGTCTCGGCTAGGAGAGCATTGTGGATTCATTAATGGAATGCTGATGCTGACTCTAAAAAGGCGATGGAGTCTTTACCGTTTAACGGTAGTGTCTTGTTTGGTGACTGCTTCACTGACTTGGTATCTACGGCTACCGCGGGTAAGTCGTAATTTTTACCTTATGTTCCTGCACAACAGAAGAATACGCCCCACTATCAAATGCAGTACTTTCGGCCCAATAAATTTAAAAAAGGACGAGGGTCCTCCTTCCTTGCTGCGAGAGGAAGGGGAAAGAGGTCACAGGCTGTGGCAAGTTCCCAAGAGTAGAAGTCCTCTCCGACTTCTACCAAATCCACCGCATGACGCTGGGACTCCTTTGCGGGAGTCCGCACCGGTGGGGGCACGTCTCAAACTCTTCAGTCAGGTCTGGGTACACTCGGACCTGGATCCTTGGATATTGGAAATAGTAACCCAAGGGTACAAATTAGAGTTTCAAGACGTGCCCCCTCACCGATTTTTCAAATCTGCCTTGCCAGCTTCTCATCTAGAAAGGGAGGTAGTATGCGTGGCAATACTAAAGCTGTGTCAGAATCAAGTCATTGTCACGGTACCCCCGTCACAACGGGGGAGGGTTTTTATTCGAGTCTGTTTGTGGTCCCGAAGCCGGATGGCTCAGTCAGACCGATTCTGAACCTAAAATCCCTCAATTTCTTTCTAAAAAAATGTAAATTCAAGATGGAATCTCTCCGAGCAGTGATCTCCAGTCTGGAGGACGGGGATTTAATGGTGTCAGTCGACATAAAGGATGCTTACTTACGCGTTCCCATACCTGAGGTTTGCTGTTCAGGATTGTCATTACCAATTTCAGACGTTGCCGTTTGGTCTGTCCACAGCACCAACGATTTTCACCAAGGTTATGGCGGAAATGATGGTTCTCCTGCGCAAGCAGGGAATTACAATTATCCCGTACTTGGACGATCTCCTCATAAAGACGAGATCCATGGAGCAATTGCTGAAAAATGTTGCGCTCTCAATGACGATTCTGCAACAACATGGTTGGCTCCTAAACTTGCCAAAATCACAGTTGGCTTCGACGACACGGCTGTCGTTCCTGGGTATGATTCTGGATACAGAATTACAGAGAGTTTTCTTCCAGTGGAAAAGACTGTGGAAATACAGAATATGGTAAAACAGATTCTGAAACCGGCAAAAGTTTCAGTTTTTCAATGCACTCGGTTACTGGGGGAGATGGTGGCTGCCTACGAGGCCATTCCGTATGGCAGGTTCCATGCCAGGGTGTTTCAGTGGGACCTGTTGGACAAGTGGTCCGGGTCTCACCTGGACATGCAGCGGAAAATAATCCTATCTTCCAGGACCAGGATCTCCCTTCTGTGGTGGCTGCACAGTTCTCACCTTCTGGAGGGACGCAGGTTCGGGATTCAGGATTGGATCCTGGTGACCACAGATGCAAGTCTCCGAGTCTGGGGAGCAGTCACACAGGGGAGAAACTTTCAGGGAAAATGGTCAAGCCAAGAAGCTTGTCTGCACATAAACATTCTGGAATTAAGGGCCATTTGCAACGGCATTCTGCAAGCGGAACATCTTCTTTGCGATCTGCCAGTCTTGATTCAGTCAGACAACATAACAGCAGTGGCGTACATAAACCGCCAGGGCGGAACAAAGAGCAGAGCAAGCGCTCTGTCAGCAGTCTTCATTCCAGGAGTGGACAACTGGGAAGCAGACTTCCTCAGCAGACACGATCTCCATCCAGGAGAGTGGGGTCTTCATCAAGAGGTTTTTGCAGAAGTGACAAGTCTTTGGGGAATTCCTCAAATAGACATTAGCGTTCCGCCTCAACAAGAAACTTCAGAGATATTGTTCCAGGTCGAGGGACCCTCAAGCAATAGCGGTGGACGCCCTGGTGACACCGTGGGCGTTTCAGTTGGTCTACGTGTTCCCTCCACTTCCACTCATTCCGAAGGTGATAAAGATCATAAGAAGAACAAAGGTTCAGGCGATCCTCATTGTTCCGGACTGGCCTAAGAGGTCTTGGTATCCAGATCTTCAAGAATTACTCATAGAAGATCCCTGGCCTCTTCCTCTATGAGAGGACCTGTTACAGCAAGGACCGTGCGTGTATCAAGACTTACCGTGGCTGCGTTTGACAGCATGGCCGTTAAACGCCAAATCCTTGCCCGAAAGGGTATTCCCAGTGAAGTCATTCCCACACTACTTCAGGCTAGAAAAGTAGTAACGGCAAAGCATTACTACCG
This sequence comes from Pseudophryne corroboree, assembly GCF_028390025.1. Classification (NCBI taxonomy): domain Eukaryota; kingdom Metazoa; phylum Chordata; class Amphibia; order Anura; family Myobatrachidae; genus Pseudophryne; species Pseudophryne corroboree. The sequence goes on along the minus strand of NC_086448.1, from coordinate 386,392,427 downwards.
TATTTGGAGAAAATATGTGTCTTGGTGTGAATCCAAGAAGGCTCCTACGGAAGAATTTTGCAAGCAGGTGTGGATGCGGGCCTAAAGTTATGCTCCATTAAAGTACACATTTCGGCCTTATCTATTTTCTATCAGAAAGAATTGGCCTCTCTTCCAGAAGTTCAGACCTTCGTGAAGGGCGTGCTGCACATCCAGCCTCCCTTTGAGCGCCCAGTGGCACCATGGGATCTTAATGTGGTGTTGCAGTTCCTACAATCTCATTGGTTTGAACTTTTGCGTAAGGTTGAGTTGAAATTTCTTACTTGGATAGTGGTCATGCTATTGGCCTTGGCATCAGCTAGGCGGGTGTCTGAATTGGCGGCTTTGTCTCACAAAAGCCTCTATTTGATCTTCCATGCAGATAGAGTGGAGTTGAGAACCCGTCAGCAATTTCTGCCAAAAGTGGTTTCATAGTTTCACGTAAACCAGCCTATTGTGGTGCCAGTTGCTACTGACGCCTTGCCGGAGTCGAAGTCTCTCGATGTGGTCAGAGCTTTTAAAATCTGTCGCCAGAACGGCTCAGATAGCCCTGTGGGCTCCCAACAAGATTGGGGCTCCTGCTTCCAAGCAGACTATTGCACGCTGGATCTGTAATACGATTCAGCAGGCTCATTCTACGGCAGGATTGCCGTTACCGAAATCGGTGAAAGCCCATTCTACCAGAAAGGTGGGCTCATCCTGGGCGGCTGCCCGAGGGGTCTCAGCATTACAGCTTTGCCGAGCGGCTACTTTGTCGGGATCAAACACCTTTGCAAAATTTTACAAGTTTGATACCCTGGCTGAGGAGGACCTCTTGTTTGGTCAATCGGTGCTGCAGAGTCATCCGCACTCTCCCGCCCGTTCTAGAGCTTTGGTTTAAACCCCATGGTTCTTGAAGCATCCCCAGTATCCTCTAGGACGTATGAGAAAATAGGATTTTAATACCTACCGGTTAATCCTTTTCTCTTAGTCCGTAGAGGATGCTGGACGCCCGTCCCTGTGCGGACACTATCTGCAGTACTTGTTTAATAGTTATTGCTTGTGTTACACAAAGATTGTGTTTCAGTTATGGTCAGCCTGTGACTGATTTTGTTCATGCCGTTTGACTGGACTTCTGTTTAATGCCATGTTGTACGGCGTATTTGTGGTGTGAGCTGGTATGTATCTCACCCTTAATTTAACAATAAATCTTTTTCCTCGAAATGTCCGTCTACCTGAGCACAGTTCCTATAACTGGAGTCTGGAGGAGGGGCATAGAGGGTGGAGACAGTTCACACCCATTTAAAGTCTTAAAGTGCCCATGTCTCCTGCGGATCCCGTCTATACCCCATGGTTCTTGAAGCATCCCCAGCATCCTCTACGGACTAAGGCCCTCATTCCGAGTTGTTCGCTCGGTATTTTTCATCGCATCGCAATGAAAATCCGCTTAGTACGCATGCGCAATGTTCGCACTGCGACTGCGCCAAGTAACTTTGCTATGTAGAAAGTAATTTTACTCACGGCTTTTTCATCGCTCCGGCGATCGTAATGTGATTGACAGGAAATGGGTGTTACTGGGCGGAAACACGGCGTTTTAGGGGCGTGTGGCTGAAAACGCTACCGTTTCCGGAAAAAACGCAGGAGTGGCCGGAGAAACGGTGGGAGTGCCTGGGCGAACGCTGGGTGTGTTTGTGACGTCAACCAGGAACGACAAGCACTGAACTGATCGCACAGGCAGAGTAAGTCTGAAGCTACTCCAAAACTGCTACGAGGTTTGTGATCGCAATATTGCGATTACTTCGGTCGCACTTTTAAGAAGCTAAGATTCACTCCCAGTAGGCGGCGGCTTAGCGTGTGTAACTCTGCTACATTCGCATTGCGACCGATCAACTCGGAATGAGGGCCTAAGAGAAAAGGATTTACCGATAGGTATTAAAATCCTATTTTCCCATTTCTACATCCTGAATTTATGGAACATAGAGGTCTTGTTGTTCTGTGATTTTCTTTCGTTTTTTACCTATAGCATTCGCCCTTCTCTGAAAGCTACTGTAGATATGCTAACTGAAAGTCAGTTGCATTAGGGGCATGAGTAGAAGAGATTGAATGTAGATAACAGAAGAGAGCGTTCCAAAGACAGTGACAGTTGGTCAAAAATATATAGAATATATATGAAGAGAAATGTAGCCAAGTCCAAAGTACCAAGGGTCCATAATAGTAAAGTAGTAGGGTCCAAAATCAGAATGCAGCAATCAAACCAGTGCAAGGAACAGTTACTGCCATTATACATAAAACCAGCAAAAATCATCATCTAGGTATTAGCAATAAAACTTGTAATGGGCACTATTAGAATACCAGGTCTGGTCTAGTCCAATGCTTTTAGTAGCGCATTATACCTGTTTAATAAATCCACTTAACTGGCATGGTCAGATCTCATGCGACTGCGCCGTCCCACCCTGTCCCCCCGTTTTTGATGAGGAGATCCATTCTGCAGATGTGCATAATATAATGTTTAAATATTTAGAAAAATACTTTTTAAACTTTATTAAATAAAATAAATTTATAAAAAACAATGTTATTAACAGTTTTGAAGGGAAAAATCATCAGTTAAGTGGTTGTCCCATCCACTTCTTGTTGACCAAACCTCTTAAAACGAAAAAAAAAAAAAAAAAGTACATGCAAGTGGTTTTTCAAATCCATACCTACAAAGAGACAGTCAAAATTGGCGTAGGACCAGGCCTCAGATAAATTTTCTTGACTCTTCAGGGAGTCAGGAAGATCACCACTATTTTCAGGCATTAAACTTAGATACTGTATTAATATATAATATATTATATCTTTTGCAGTAAAACTACTGGAAAAGTTATATAGAAAGAATGTACAGATAAATTTAAATACCCATGTAAATAATATTGTTAGTACATTACTCATAAGTAGATTAAAAATATATTTTTTCTCCAAAATCTAAATAAAGTTTGAAATAACATAGGTGACCAGTTCTCCAGTAACATAAATACAGTCCTCATTAGCTGGATAATAAATTCAGCACGCTACCAGTTACAGTATAGTCTAATGGTGTAACTGTGAATTTCATTGTCTTCGCACCAGCATGCTTGGATCACGGTGGTGCTGCGACTCAGGAAGATCATTTTTGGTATAGTACCATGAATATATGGACCAGCATGCCTGAATCTAATTTTGAGTATATTTAAGTTGTAGGTCTTTTTTTTTAATTTTCAGTATACATTACACAGATAGATAACAGAGATAGAAAATATCACATTTAATAAAACATAATATAAGTAAAAATAGATAAAGGGGGATTGCAATTGCAAATAATTGTGCAAACATTTAAAATATGCCACATATATATGGAATCCGGACTTCATAAATGATATCATAGGACTTTCTGTGGATGAATCTTGATAAAACAGAAGTCCTTATGATAAGACCGCAACATCGAAAAACAAGACTGCAGCATAGCCTGCCAACTGGACTGACACTTGGGGATTCAGAATTACAAACCACTAATCATGGGTGGAATCTTGGCATTGTCCCAGATGGAGATTTGACACTTTAAACATCAGATATCAGCAACAATCAAATCCCCATTCTTTTATTTGAGGAACATATCCAGAATCGAGCATTTAATTCCATCTGAAGATCTGACTAAAGTCATACATGCATTTGTGTAATCTCGATTGGACTACTGCAATGCCCTCTACTTTGGTCCTCCAGCAAAAGAATTGCACTGCTTACAGCTGGTACAGAAACGCAGCTGCCAGGCTATTAACCAACCAGCCCCGTTACTGCTACATAACACCCATTCTCTACTCATTCCACTGATTGCCAGTGAAATGGCGAATCGTCTACAGCAGGGGTGGGGAACCTTTTTTCTACCAAGGGCCATTTGGATATTTATAAAATCCTCCGGGGGCCATACACAAATTCTCAACGTAAAAATTACCCTGCCCCCAAGTCGGTCTGCCCCTTAGAGGTACCTGTGTGCGCGTGCCAAAAAAAATGGGTGTGGCCTATTAAAATGGGATGTGATACACATATGCCCCCAATAGTGCAGTGCTAGATCCACAATTGCCCTCACAGTGCCTCCCTCACTCCCTGAAAAGACCAGCAATCTTCCTGATTGCACCTTACCCCATTATGCAGCTATTACATTCTTGGGGGGAAAATAAATCAGAGAGATATACATTCAGATGAGATCATTAGTGCCATTTCCCTGCATTGGTTATAAGGCACAACGATCCCTATGACCACTTACAGTTATGGAACTTCTTGAAAAACACAATACACAAATCCTGCAAAATATCACTGTATTTTCTTCAATAAATAGATCTTACTAACTTTGGGGCTCATTTACATTTGGATGTAAGTCATTTTCATGACACACCTCTCTGATGTAGCAGTACACGCCCGCGCCGATACCTGTTTCTTATACAATCTCCCTGAAATGCTTTTTCAAAAGTAGGCAAGTATGCCACAGTGCCAGGTATACAAATGCCCCCACAGTGCAAGGTATACAAATGCCCCCACAGTGCAAGGTATACAAATGCCCCCACAGTGGCAGGTATACAAATGCCCCCACAGTGGCAGGTATACAAATGCCCCAACAGTGCCCCCCCCCCCCCTACTTTGCTGCTCACCGCAGCTGCTCCATCCGGCGGGTGTCAGGGGGACAGGACAGGGAGGAGAGCGCGGCTATGTTGGGCGGCGGCATGTAGGACCTTAAACCAGCCGCCGGTTCGTGAGCCAATCAGAGCTCACGGACCGGCAGCTCCTGATTGGCTGCCGGTCCGCAAGCTCTGATTGGCTCACGAACCGGCGGCTGGACATAGTAGTTGCGCTCTCCTCCCTGCCAGCTGAGACATGCTACCACCGGACTGAGCGACGGCGTTTCTCACTGACGCAAGCGGGTGGGCCGGAACCAACAGCTTTGCGGGGTTCCCCACCCCTGGTCTACAAGACAGGCTTACTGACTTTCAAAGCACTACATGACCAGGGCCCAAGGTACCTGAAGCAGCGTCAGATTACATACTGCCCACTCGATTACTGCGATCTGTAAATGAAGCACTATTAGCAGCACCAAGAATCTCCCGTAATTATCTGAGGGTCGAGCTTTTAGCCATGTGGCTCCAACTTTATGGAACTCACTTCCCCGCACAGTTCGAGAGGCCCCTACTCTAGAATCCTTAAAAAATGAACTCAAGACTTTCCTGTTTTTTCAAGCATATACATAATTTAGGTATTTATTTTTCTATATTTATTGAATTTTATGTGTTGAACATTAAAACATGGACATATTGTTGATGTACTGTATGTTTGAGAATCCTGTACAAACTGCATGGTCTACGTTTCAATACTCTGTTGGAATGTTTTAAATGAAAATAATGTCTCAAGTATTTATACTATTTTTTGTGATTGCTTTCTCTCAATAAATTTGATATTTAGTCCTTTCATGGTGTGCTTCAGTAATAACATAAATGTTATTTCTCTATCGTCCTAGTGGATGCTGGGGTTCCTGAAAGGACCATGGGGAATAGCGGCTCCGCAGGAGACAGGGCACAAAAGTAAAGCTTTCCGATCAGGTGGTGTGCACTGGCTCCTCCCCCTATGACCCTCCTCCAAGCCAGTTAGATTTTTGTGCCCGGCCGAGAAGGGTGCAATCTAGGTGGCTCTCCTAAAGAGCTGCTTAGAGAAAGTTTAGCTTAGGTTTTTTATTTTACAGTGAGTCCTGCTGGCAACAGGATCACTGCAACGAGGGACTTAGGGGAGAAGAAGTGAACTCACCTGCGTGCAGGATGGATTGGCTTCTTGGCTACTGGACATCAGCTCCAGAGGGACGATCACAGGTACAGCCTGGATGGTCACCGGAGCCTCGCCGCCGGCCCCCTTGCAGATGCTGAAACATGAAGAGGTCCAGAATCGGCGGCAGAAGACTCCTCAGTCTTCTAAAGGTAGCGCACAGCACTGCAGCTGTGCGCCATTTTCCTCTCAGCACACTTCACACGGCAGTCACTGAGGGTGCAGGGCGCTGGGAGGGGAGCGCCCTGGGAGGCAAATGAAAACCTTTTTGGCTAAAAAATACCTCACATATAGCCTCCGGGGCTATATGGAGATATTTAACCCCTGCCAGAATACACTAAAGAGCGGGAGACGAGCCCGCCGGAAAAGGGGCGGGGCCTATCTCCTCAGCACACAGCGCCATTTTCCTTACACAGCTCCGCTGGTCAGGACGGCTCCCAGGTCTCTCCCCTGCACTGCACTACAGAAACAGGGTAAAACAAGAGAGGGGGGGCAAAATAGTGGCAAAAATTATATTATAAAAGCAGCTATACAGGGAGCACTTATTATAAGGCTATCCCTGTCATATATAGCGCTTTTGGTGTGTGCTGGCAAACTCTCCCTCTGTCTCCCCAAAGGGCTAGTGGGGTCCTGTCTTCGTTAAGAGCATTCCCTGTGTGTCTGCTGTGTGTCGGTACGTGTGTGTCGACATGTATGAGGACGATATTGGTGTGGAGGCGGAGCAATTGCCAAATATGGGGATGTCACCTCCTAGGGGGTCGACACCAGAATGGATGCCTTTATTTATGGAATTACGGGATAGTGTCAACACGCTAAAGCAGTCGTTTGTCGACATGTGACGGCCGGACAATCAGTTAGTGCCTGTCCAGGCGCCTCAAACACCGTCAGGGGCTGTAAAACGCCCTTTGCCTCAGTCGGTCGACACAGACCCAGACACAGGCACTGATTCCAGTGGCGACGGTGACGAATCAACCGTATTTTCCAGTAGGGCCACACACGTTATATGATTTTGGCAATGAAGGAGGCGTTACATTTAGCTGATACTACTGGTACCACTAAACAGGGTATTATGTGGGGTGTGAAAAAACTACCTATAGTTTTTCCTGAATCAGAAGAACTAAATGATGTATGTGATGAAGCGTGGGTTGCCCCCGATAAAAAGATGCTAATTTCAAAGAAGTTATTAGCTTTATACCCTTTCCCGTCAGAGGTTAGGGCGCGCTGGGAAACACCTCCTAGGGTGGATAAGGCGCTCACACGCTTATCTAAACAAGTGGCGTTACCCTCTCCTGAGACGGCCGCACTTAAAGATCCAACAGATAGGAGGATGGAAAATATCCAAAAAAGTATATACACACATACAGGTGTTATACTACGACCAGCTATAGCGTCAGCCTGGAAGTGCAGTGCTGGAGTAGTTTGGTCAGAGTCCCTGATTGAAAATATTGATACCCTGGATAGGGACAATGTTTTACTGTCTTTAGAGCAAATAAAGGATGCATTTCTTTATATGCGTGATGCACAGAGGGATATCTGCACACTGGCATCACGGGTAAGTGCTATGTCCATTTCGGCCAGAAGAAGTTTATGGACGCGACAGTGGTCAGGCGATGCGGACTCAAAACGGCATATGGAAGTTTTGCCGTATAAAGGGGAGGAGTTATTTGGAGTCGGTCTATCAGATTTGGTGGCCACGGCTACAGCCGGGAAATCCACCTTTTTACCTCAAGCTACTCCCCAACAGAAAAAGACACCGACTTTTCAACCGCAGTCCTTTCGTTCCTTTAAAAACAAGAGAGCAAAGGGATATTCATATCTGCCACGAGGCAGAGGAAGGGGGAAGAGACACCAACAGGCAGCTCCTTCCCAGGAACAGAAGCCCTCCCCCGCTTCTACAAAAGCCTCAGCATGACGCTGGGGCTTCTCAAGCGGACTCGGGGGCGGTGGGCGGTCGTCTCAAGCATTTCAGCGCGCAGTGGGCTCACTCGCAGGTAGATCCCTGGATCCTGCAGATAATATCTCAGGGGTACAGGTTGGAACTAGAGACAGATCCGCCTCGCCGTTTCCTGAAGTCTGCTTTACCAACGTCCCCCTCCGAAAGGGAGACGGTTTTGGAAGCCATTCACAAGCTGTACTCTCAGCAGGTGATAGTCAAGGTACCTCTTCTACAACAGGGAAAGGGGTATTATTCCACTCTATTTGTGGTACCGAAGCCGGACGGCTCGGTAAGACCTATTCTAAATCTGAAGTCCTTGAACCTGTACATAAAGAAGTTCAAGTTCAAAATGGAGTTACTCAGAGCAGTGATAGCGAACCTGGAAGAAGGGGACTTTATGGTGTCCTTGGACATCAAGGATGCGTACCTCCACGTTCCAATTTACCCCTCACACCAGGGGTACCTCAGGTTCGTTGTACAAAACTGTCACTATCAGTTTCAGACGCTGCCGTTCGGATTGTCCACGGCACCTCGGGTCTTTACAAAGGTAATGGCCGAGATGATGATTCTTCTTCGAAGAAAAGGCGTATTAATTATCCCATACTTGGACGATCTCCTAATAAGGGCAAGGTCCAGAGAACAGCTAGAGAGGGGATTAGCACTGTCTCAAGAAGTGCTAAAACAACACGGCTGGATTCTGAATATTCCAAAATCCCAGTTAATGCCGACAACTCGTCTGCTGTTCCTAGGGATGATTCTGGACACGGTTCAGAAAAAGGTTCTTCTCCCGGAGGAAAAAGCCAAGGAGTTGTCCGAGCTTGTCAGGAACCTCCTAAAACCAGGAAAGGTGTCTGTACATCAATGCACAAGAGTCCTGGGAAAAATGGTGGCTTCTTACGAAGCAATTCCATTCGGCAGATTCCATGCACGAATTTTCCAGAGGGATCTGTTAGACAAATGGTCAGGGTCGCATCTTCAGATGCACCAGCGGATAACCCTGTCTCCAAGGACAAGGGTATCTCTTCTGTGGTGGTTGCAGAGTGCTCATCTATTGGAGGGCCGCAGATTCGGCATACAGGATTGGATCCTGGTGACCACGGACGCCAGCCTGAGAGGCTGGGGAGCAGTCACACAAGGAAGAAACTTCCAGGGAGTGTGGACGAGCCTGGAAACGTCTCTTCACATAAACATTCTGGAACTAAGAGCAATCTACAATGCTCTAAGCCAGGCAGAACCTCTGCTTCAAGGAAAACCGGTGTTGATCCAGTCGGACAACATCACGGCAGTCGCCCATGTGAACAGACAGGGCGGCACAAGAAGCAGGAGTGCAATGGCAGAAGCTGCAAGGATTCTTCGCTGGGCAGAGAATCAGGTGATAGCACTGTCAGCAGTGTTCATCCCGGGAGTGGACAACTGGGAAGCAGACTTCCTCAGCAGACACGACCTTCACCCGGGAGAGTGGGGACTTCATCCGGAAGTCTTCCACATGCTGGTAACCCGTTGGGAAAGACCAATGGTGGACATGATGGCGTCTCGCCTCAACAAAAAACTGGACAGGTATTGCGCCAGGTCAAGAGATCCGCAGGCAATAGCTGTGGACGCGCTGGTAACGCCTTGGGTGTACCAGTCGGTGTATGTGTTTCCTCCTCTGCCTCTCATACCAAAAGTATTGAGAATTATACGGCAAAGAGGCGTAAGAACGATACTAGTGGTTCCGGATTGGCCAAGAAGGACTTGGTACCCGGAACTTCAAGAGATGATCACGGAAGATCCGTGGCCTCTACCTCTAAGGAGGGACTTGCTTCAGCAGGGTCCCTGTCTGTTTCAAGACTTACCGCGGCTGCGTTTGACGGCATGGCGGTTGAACGCCGGATCCTAAAGGAAAAAGACATGCCGGAAGAAGTCATTCCTACTTTGATTAAAGCAAGGAAGGAAGTAACCGTGCAACACTATCACCGCATTTGGCGAAGATATGTTGCGTGGTGCGAGGATCGGAGTGCTCCGACGGAGGAATTTCAACTGGGTCGATTCCTACATTTCCTGCAATCAGGATTGTCTATGGGTCTCAAATTGGGATCTATTAAGGTTCAAATTTCGGCCCTGTCGATTTTCTTTCAAAAAGAATTGGCTTCAGTTCCTGAAGTCCAGACTTTTGTTAAGGGAGTGCTGCATATACAGCCTCCTGTGGTGCCTCCAGTGGCACCGTGGGATCTCAATGTGGTTTTGGAATTTCTAAAATCTCATTGGTTTGAACCACTAAAAAAGGTGGATTTAAAATATCTCACATGGAAAGTGACCATGTTACTAGCCCTGGCTTCGGCCAGGAGAGTGTCAGAACTGGCAGCTTTATCTTACAAAAGCCCATATCTGATTTTCCATTCGGACAGGGCAGAACTGCGGACTCGTCCGCAATTTCTCCCTAAGGTGGTGTCAGCATTTCATCTGAACCAGCCTATTGTAGTTCCTGCGGCTACAAGTGACTTGGAGGACTCCAAGTTACTGGACGTTGTCAGAGCATTAAAAATATATATTGCAAGGACAGCTGGAGTCAGAAAATCTGACTCGTTGTTTATATTGTATGCACCCAACAAGATGGGTGCTCCTGCGTCTAAGCAGACGATTGCTCGTTGGATCTGTAGCACAATCCAACTTGCACATTCTGTGGCAGGCCTGCCACAGCCTAAATCTGTAAAGGCCCACTCCACAAGGAAGGTGGGCTCATCTTGGGCGGCTGCCCGAGGGGTCTCGGCATTACAACTTTGCCGAGCAGCTACGTGGTCAGGGGAGAACACGTTTGTAAAATTTTACAAATTTGATACTCTGGCTAAGGAGGACCTGGAGTTCTCTCATTCGGTGCTGCAGAGTCATCCGCACTCTCCCGCCCGTTTGGGAGCTTTGGTATAATCCCCATGGTCCTTTCAGGAACCCCAGCATCCACTAGGACGATAGAGAAAATAAGAATTTACTTACCGATAATTCTATTTCTCGGAGTCCGTAGTGGATGCTGGGCGCCCATCCCAAGTGCGGATTATCTGCAATAATTGTACATAGTTATTGTTAACTAATTCGGGTTATTGTTAAGAAGCCATCTTTCAGAGGCTCCTCTGTTATCATACTGTTAACTGGTTTTGATCACAAGTTGTACGGTGTGATTGGTGTGGCTGGTATGAGTCTTACCCGGGATTCAAAATTCCTCCCTTATTGTGTACGCTCGTCCGGGCACAGTACCTAACTGGCTTGGAGGAGGGTCATAGGGGGAGGAGCCAGTGCACACCACCTGATCGGAAAGCTTTACTTTTGTGCCCTGTCTCCTGCGGAGCCGCTATTCCCCATGGTCCTTTCAGGAACCCCAGCATCCACTACGGACTCCGAGAAATAGAATTATCGGTAAGTAAATTCTTATTTTTGGTACAGATAAAAATAGTCAAGTGGTTCAGATTTCACTTCTGGTTTCCCCAATACAGTTCTCTTGTGTTAATGCATAATTAGGCATGGATATGTCTGCGCTTTGGTTCCCAAGTTATTATGCCATGCATCATTATTATAAGTCACTACACCCTTATTCAGTAACAAAAGTTTGAAATAATGATCTTACTGGTTCTCAGCTATTTCTGAGGCATTTCTACAGTATTATCAAACATTGTATGCAGTGCCTCCTGATGACCCGGCTTTAGGGTTCGTTCACCCCCTACAAGATTAATAGAGGTTAACCTTGCAGTTCCCATAATAGAATACAATGTAGCTGTTCTCTCCATAGGCTTCAGTGGTGCTTTCCCACCATTAAAGTATATGGGGGAAGTTTGACAGCCACTCACAGCCATTCAGAGATCTGCTCCTACGGATGTGCTTGCTGATTGTCTCGCACCTCTTACAATGGCAGGAGTCACTCGGGTGCCGCTCAGTCATGTAGACTACTGTAAGTGTATGTGGTCACACATACACTAACTCAGTGTGTACTGGTTTGGGTATAGCGGTTTGTTATTTTTTAACCCCTTGGATGCCTACTTAGACCGAAGAGGATCTGATCTACACCAGGAAGAGGTTAGTATGGATTTTTTTTCTTTTTTTTTTTACAGACACATAATAAACCATGGATTCAACATGGATAAGAGGACTTGAATGGCTACAGGGGGTGTCGGTAAGTATGTGTGAGTGTACAAGTGTGTTTATTAAAGTTCTAATGTCATAGGGTAAATTTACTAAGATGGGAGTTCTATTTAAGATAGGATGTTGCCAATAGCAACCAATCAGATTCCAGGTATTATCTTCTAGAAGGTGCAAGATAAATGAGAAGTAGAATCTGATTGGTTGCTATGGGCAACATCCCATCTTAAATAAAACTCCAATCTTAGTAAATTTACCCCATGGTGTGCACATTTTGTCTTTTTGATTTATTTTACAGGGAGTCTATATGTACCTTCGGGCAGGGTCGGATCTAAGGGTCATTGCCTCCCCCCCTTAATCACGTCATTGCCCCCTTAATTTTGGGTGCCAGTCGGGATGACTCAAGACCATAAAAGCAGCCCTAGTCTTGTGATGTTAGTGTATTAGAATGCTTAATATTTGTAGACACTCCCTTAGTAATGTGTAAGCCTGAATCTTCAGTGATGGTCCCTGGGACCAGGGGGATGCTGGGAAGTGGGTGGTCCAGTGTGCAGTCTGCCTGGAGTTGGTGATGGAATAAAAAACAGCACAGCAATGAACTCACATGTCTCTGTGTCCCGATGACTGGATTTACAAACATATGAGCAAAACATGGTGTCAGAAGAAGTTTAACTTGGACTGCTAGTGCTATCAGTGTGTGAAAGAATCTTGCAGAAGTCTGTAAGGCTGTGGTACTCAGTGTCTGCACAGCCTGCCGTGTGCTCCTCTCTTCAAACAGCGAGTAACCATGGATAAACTGGCTCCTCCAACCGGCATGCTGATGTCTGGCAACTTGTCTGAAAACTGGAAAAGATTTAAGCAAAGGTTTAAATATATATCTTGCTGCATGTGGAGCTGATACAGAGGCTGACAAAACTAAGGCATCCATTTTCCTCCATGTGATAGAAGGGGATGTGCTGGACATTTATAATAGTTTTCAGTTTGCTGAGGGGCAGAATATAGTGCTATCTTCTATAATGCAAAAGTTTGAAGATTACTTTGTGCCAAGGAAAAATGTGACATATGAAAGATATACGTTTTTCACGTGATCATAAGTCTGTAGACGGATTTGATCAGTATGTTACAGAGCTGCAATCACTCAGTAAAACCTGTGAGTTTGGTGATTTAAAGGATTCACTGATTAGAGATCGTATTGTCTGGAATACCTGATAATGGACTCAGAGAGAGACTGCTGAGAGAGCAAGACCTAACACTAGACAAGGCATTGACTATGTGTAGATCTGCAGAAATAACTAGATTTCAAGCCAAAACCTTACACAAGGAAGTTGATGCTGCTGTCCATGTAGTGCAGAAAACAGAGCCAATCAAACCTCCATTCTCAAGAATGAAGCAGTCTAAGCCACAGTCTAATAAGGAAATGTGTAGTAGATGTGGAAATGCTCACAATCCTAAAATGTGCCTGGCTTATGGTAAAACCTGCATGAAATGTGGTAGACTTAATCACTTTGCCAAATGCTGTAAAATGAAAAGTGCATGCTGTTAAACATAGGAATTCTTTGTGGATTGCATTGAACTTTGCAGTGCAGATAAGAAAGAATATATTGTCCCTTTAACTGTGAATGAGATTGTCATTCCCTTTAAGCTTGATACTGGCGCGCAGGTGAATTTAATATTGTTTCAAGACTATAAGACTTTTAGAGTAAAACCTAAAATTCATCCAGCCAAAGTGAAAGTTACAGGGTACACTGGGGAGGAAATTCCTGTGAAAGGTACATGCTTAGTGACACTGAAATATAAGGGACAACAGTTTAAAACATCTCTACCGATTGTGGATAAAAATGTGCAACCAATTCTAGGATTAAGTTCCTGTGAGAAACTGAGCTTGCTAAAGAAAGTTTTTATGGTGACATCACAAGTAGAAGATGACTGCAAATCTATGTTTACAGAATACAGAGACTTGTTTGAAGGTCTAGGTTGTTTGCCTGGAGAGCATAAAATAAATAGACACGCAAGTTTCTTCAGTGATTTACACCCCTGTAGAAAAGTGCCGTTTGCGCTGAGAGAAAAACTGAAACAAGAGTTAAATCGCATGGAAGCCTTGGGTGTGATACAGAAAGTTGATGAGCCTACTGAATGGGTAAGCTCCTTAGTAATTGTTGAAAAGAAAAATGGACAACTCAGAATATGTCTAGACCCCAGAGATTTAAACAAAGTTATTAAACGAGAACATTTCAAACTACCTACCAGAGATGAAATCATGTCACAATTTGCGGGAGCAAAATGATTCAGTAAATTGGATGCATCTTCAGGATTCTGGCAAATGAAGCTAGATGAGGCCAGCTCAAAGCTTTGTACATTTAATACCCCAGAAGGTCGATACAGATTTCTTCGACTACCATATTGAATATTGTCTGCTCCAGAAGTATATCACAAAAAGATACACATGATTTTTGAACATATTCCATGTGTTGAAACAATGATGGATGACATTATTGTCTGGGGATCTACAAAGGAAGAACATGATTCTAGATTGAGACAAGTAATGGAACTTGTCAAGAAAGTAAATCTAAAGCTAAACAAGGACAAATGTGAATTTGGCGTGAATACACTTACCTTTATGGGCGATGTGGTCTCGGATCAAGGTGTAAAACCAGACCCAAGGAAAATATCAGCCATAGTGAACATGGAACGTCCTAGCAACAAAGACAACGTCAGAAGATTCCTAAGAATGATTACTTACTTAGGAAAGTTTATTTCTCAACTCTCTGAATGAACAGCCTCTCTTAGATGGTTGTTGGACAAAGATAACGAGTGGATGTGGTCACATGAACAAGAATTTCAGCTGAATTTCAGCTGCGCTGGCCAGGAGCTACTCCTAAAGTGCAAAAGCATCACCGCTGTGCAGGGCAGGGGGGGCGCACTGACATGTGGGGCGGGATAGCCCTGTGCTGGGCGTCCCCATGCATGTCTATGGACATGACCATAGCCCTGCAAAATTTGCAGGGCTACGATCAACTCTGAATGACCCCCCGTGGTTGTGCCCAACTGCTAACAAATTTGCTGCTACAACCAGGTCTGAATTACCCCCATTGTTATAGCCTCAAAATTAAAAATTTGCGGGCTATTACATTGGTCGGGTTTTGGAACAAGCTCACACCTTTTCATGTGCAAGAAGGTACGGGTTTGTCCATAAAAAACTCGGACCCTATTACATTTCTCCCATGCGGCTGATGGCATGGGGTTTTGCCTTGTACTGTAAGTGATTGCCCCTTTAATAAAGCGTCCGAGATCGGCCAGCATCTCACACCTCCGGTGATCTTGGACTCCATTACATCCCGCCGTTAGTCTCCTCTTATTATGCGGAGATGCTTTAAAAGTTACTTCATAGGTCATGGCATATTACACCCCTTGACTTTGGTTTCTGAGCGCCTCCTATCTGTTGGTGCATACTTCTGCTCCTCTACAAATGGCCGTGCATTTTTGCAGAATTTCAGGCCCACTCGAGCAAATACAATTGTGCATCTCAATTAATGAATACTACAAAATTAACTTGCACCTGCTCTCTATTGTGTGGGGACTTTAAGGGTCTCATTATTACGTATGCTTTGTTTCTCAAGATACAAAAGGCGCAAAGGTTCCTTCACTGCCACTGTTGAGCAGGTCCATGAGCTAACTGACTTGAACTTGTTTATAAAGAGCTTTTTTCTGTTAGGGGTTGACATTCAGCGTGGGAGAGAAACTGAACAAGCCCTCCACTGGATAAAACATAAGTTCTAGGAGAAAAGTAATATGCAAATTTAAAGTACAAACTCTGCGCAGG
Organism: Pseudophryne corroboree; assembly: GCF_028390025.1. Taxonomy (NCBI): domain Eukaryota; kingdom Metazoa; phylum Chordata; class Amphibia; order Anura; family Myobatrachidae; genus Pseudophryne; species Pseudophryne corroboree. Next base: position 386,376,753 of record NC_086448.1, on the reverse strand, counting down.
CCATCATGGTTGTGTGGGACATAAAGAAAACGCTTAGTTATGATCCGACGATCATTAATGAATCCTTTTATAGTTTTTACTCTTTATTTAATCTTGATGAGGATACATCCTTGCATACTTTACGGTGAACATTCCAGATTCTTTCCTTTGCTCCTTCCAAACTCTATGCAGTAAATTTGTTTGGAGTGGCAAAAAACCTAGACACAGTACACACTATTTAGCAAAATCTAAATCTAACGGAGGCCTAGTCCTTTCCTTGTTTGACAGATCTTACTTTGCAACCGAAATCTTTTGGCTACCTGGTTCTAGGGTCAAGAAGTGGGTCAACATTGAGGAAACATTGTTGGTGGACATAGAGATGGTGGGATTTCTGCCTTGGATTCCAAATCATAGATCAGCCTTATCCTCAGTAAATGGTTTGATGTGGCTCCCTATCTATCCCCACTCACTTCACTCTGGAGTCACCCTTATTTACCCTAGCTTGCAGCCAGGCTTTTGCCCAACCCTGATTGGCCGTGGGCTTGAACAGATTCCTCCATATCATGGGACAACATGCTCCACGGTCCTTTTTGGACCTGAATGAGAAACACAATGTCCCCAGCACCTTTTAATATTCCTGTATCCAGTTTAAATGTTTCATACAGGCCCAGACTTCACCCCCAATGTCAGTTGATCACAATTGCATCTATAACCACCGGTGTCACAAGGGAAGTGTGGGGGGTGCGAGTCGCACCCCAGTGTCACCTTTTTAGGGGGTGACACTGAAATGCCGACTCCTCCACAGTTATAGGAGCCAGGTGCTGCAGTGTGAAATTATCCTCCAGCAATCTGATTCTGTCACTGAGATGGAGCCATCATTCAGCACAAGTCTCCATGGGCAGCCCAGTATCTACGGGGGGCTTCACGCTAGGCCATGCCCCTTAGCAATTTGGGGACTCCGAGGCCACACCCCTTTCTGCAAGGCCACACTCCTTTTTGGCTGCCATTGTCTACAACCCTTCACATTCAGGCAACCCATCAATTAACACAGCCGTGCAAGAAAATACTTGTAAAATATACGACTGTTAGTACATGGTTCCCACAGGATTAGGGCTATATTTACTAAAGTGCAGGTTTTTTTTAGAAGTGGATTTCGATTATAGCTACTATCTTCTAAAAGGTGTTAGAAAAATGATAAGCAGAATAGTAATCCACTTGGTACCCCGCCCTCCATCTCTTTCCCCCATTTCCCTCTTGAAAAATTCAAAAAAATCCATTGGCACTTTTGCTATTCATGCACTTGTTCTGTATTGTTATTTTGTGGTCATCCTTTCTCTGTCTTTCTGAAGAGTTTTACTGCCTCTATTGATTCTCTGCTGATTTAAATAAAAATAAAAAAAATAAAAAAAGTGTGCAAGATTTTGTGCTGTGTCTCGGCGCTTTTGTAAATTAAGCCTATAAGGTTTTAAACTTTTCATGACAGTAAACGTTTACAGCTTTAACTGTTCCTTTGCTATTAAATGTATAAACTGTAGTTTAGCATTTTATCTGTGTTAAAAATAAACTACATTTTTCTTTTAACTTATTTTGCAGTGGTCTATTTATATTCGTGCTGCTGTCCGTAAAGAAAAGGGACTGCCAATCTTAGTGGAACTTCTCCGAATAGACAATGATAGAGTGGTATGTGCAGTTGCTACTGCTTTACGGAATATGGCCTTGGATGTCAGAAATAAAGAACTAATAGGTAAGTTTACATTTTTATTTGTTAAGTACTAATTACAACATTTTACATTGAAGGTACTGCAATTCTTGTTAGAGATTAGCTTCATTTTTTGCATTAGTGTGAATTAGGAACTCTCATGTAATAGCCAGTAAGATGCATGCACCAGCACGATCCTTGCAAGAATGGTAGCCCATATTATTAAGGTGGGAATAATTTTGTTTTACTTTTAACCAAGTAAATTGGGCACAACTCCTCTCCTCAGGTAAGCTGCTGCTCTCACACTAATTTTCACTTTATATAGGTTTTAGCACAGAGTGGCGCCAGGATTATATTTTGTATAATTTAATAATTTGGTTTTGCCCTATACATTTATGACCTTTTCAAAATACGTGGAAACTTTCTGGAATCGAGCTTGTGCCTGCATCACGCAAATGATTACATAAGGCACATGAGGGTAAATGTAATAAGGTGGAAGTTGTCGGAGGTGTGGGCAGTAATCATTTACTAGGCAAAGCCAGGATATGGTCATTCTCGCCCCCAGTGTCTCGCACCTCCGGCATCTTGCACCCTATTACATTTACCATGTGGTGTCCTTTCTGCCAGAATGAAAACTTTGCATACAACTTTGTAGTTTTTAATCTTATTTTTTTTTTCAGATCTATCATTGAGTGATTTATAGATCACAGAACATTTCTTATTCTTATTTATATCAATGTTCCATATGTGTGATACATATCTTTAAAGCATCTGATGTATGAGGTGTCATTAGCATTGCATTGTCTAAATGTGGACAAAATACATTGTTGATTATTTTTACACTCATATAACTGTTATACAAACTGTTGTACAGTATTATATTAGAACAAATTCAGTTTTGTAGCAAAACATGACTTGTGGCACCCCTCCCAACTCTCCCGATTTTCACAGTACAGTCCCGCTGTCACAGCCGCGGGCCACAGTGTCCCGCGGAGGTGGTGGTGGTGGGGGTGGGGGGGGGGGGTGGGCAGGGGCAGTTTGGAGGATCCTGTCATTGCTGCTCTGCTGTAGAGCAACGTTGAATAGACACTGTGTGCATGCGCACAGTGTCGATTCACAAGAGGGGGCAAGATGGGGCATGGCCAGCAGCTTACAAAGCGCTGCCCATGCCCGCACTGTGACAAAAACTGAAGGCGTGGCAGGTGGCTGCGGCATTGCTGTGAAGTCACACCCATTTCCATGATGCCACACACCCTTTTGGGCGGGTATGCAGCTATGCCACGCAGAAGAATCCCACTTTGCATGTAATAGAAGTTGAGAGGTATGCTTGTGGTACTGTACATACAAAATATGTTAGTACTATATATCTGAACCAACCGAGGTTATTTTCCAAATTCAGGGCAGTGGTAAACATAGTCACTTGTGTTTGCTAGCAGTGCCGTGACTAGGAATTTTAGCGCTGTGTGCAAGAAACGGCATTGGCGCTCCCCCCTTATGTAAAACAGGGGCAGTGCGTGCCATAGGAGCGCAAAAAATATAGGGGCTTGGCTTCATGGGGAAGGGGTGTGGCCACAAAATAATACCAATTCATACTACGTTGCACAGTAGTCTCCATTATTCATATTACGCCGCACAGTAGCGCCAGTAAACCAGGTACAGCCCCTTTTTACACATTGTGGCAGACAGCGTCCCCTATTTACACAATACGGCAGCCAGTACCCCTTTTTACACATTACGGCAGACAGCGTCCCCCTTTTTACATATTACGGCAGACAGCGTCCCCCTTTTTACACAGTACGGCAGACAGCGTCCCCCTTTTTACACAGTATGGCAGACAGCGTCCCCCTTTTTACACAGTACGGCAGACAGCGTCCCCCTTTTTACACAGTACGGCAGACAGAATAGATAGATAGATAGAGTAGATACAGTAGATGCTTACCATCCCTCCCCGCTGGCTCAGGCAGTCAGGCTCCTCGGTGCAGGCTTCATGCAGCAGATCCCGGGCAGTGGAGAAGGAGGAGGAGGGAGGGGGACTGGAGCCGCAGCAGCGCTATGAAATTGGTAGCGGCGCCGCTGCAGCTGTCCCTGTCCTTCCGCATTGGCTGCCCGCCACCACTGTGAATGCTGGGATGAGGGAAGCGCATCCCAGCATTCACAGCAGTGCCAGCCAGCCAATGCGGAAGAAGAGGAACAGCAGCAAGGCCGCCACTACCAATTACATAGCGCTGCTGCAGCTCCAGTCCCCCTCCCTCCTCCTCCTCCTCCTCCTCCCCTGCCTCCGTAGCTGCTTCTTTCATCTTCTCCTCCGGCGCTGCGCACACAGCACAGGCGGCTTGTAATGAGTCAATTTGATAATGATAATTTGATAATGTTTTACCGTCACCTCCTTCCTAGACTTTATTAAAAGTAGGGATGACCTCTTCCGGAATCCCCTTTTCCGCTAGGATTCGGCGTTCAACCGCCATGCCGTCAAACGTAACCACGGTAAGTCTTGAAATGCACAGAGCCCCTGCTGCAACAGGTCTTCCCTCAGAGGAAGAGGCCAGGGGTCTCCTGTGAGCATCTCTTGTAGATCCGAGTACCAGGCCCTTCGAGGCCAGTCTGGGACAAGAGTATCATCTGTACTCTTCTTCGTCTTATGATCCTCAACACTTTCGTGATGAGAGAAAGAGGAGGAAACACGTAGACCGATTCGAACACCCACGGTGTTACCAGTGCATCTACTGCTACTGCCTGAGGGTCCCGAGACCTGGCGCAATACCTCCGAAGTTTTTTGTTGAGGCGTGACGCCATCATGTCTATTTGAGGAGTTCCCCAAAGACGTGTTACGTCTGCAAAGACTTCTTGATGAAGTCCCCACTCTCCTGGATGGAGATCGTGTCTGCTGAGGAAGTCTGCTTCCCAGTTGTCCACTCCCGGAATGAAGACAGCCGACAGAGCGCTTACATGATTTTCCGCCCAGCGAAGTATCCTTGTGGCTTCAGCCATCGCGACTCTGCTTCTTGACCCGCTTTGGCGGTTCACATGAGCCACTGCAGTGACATTGTCTGATTGAATCAGAACCGGTAGGTTTCGAAGAAAACTCTCCGCTTGTCGAAGGCCATTGTAAATGGCCCTGAGTTCCAACACACTGATGTGTAGACAGGACTCCTGATCTGACCAAAAACCATGAAAGGTCTTTCCCTGTGTGACCGCTCCCCATCCTCGGAGGCTCGCATCCGTGGTAACCAGAATTGAGTCCTGAATCCCGAACCAGCGACCCTCCAGCAGATGAGCACTTTGCAACCACCACAGGAGGGACACTCTTCCTGGGGACAGAGTAATTTTCCGATGTAAGTGCAGATGGGACCCGGACCACTTGTCCAGAAGGTCCCATTGAAAAGTCCTTGCATGGAACCTTCCGAAGGGAATGGCCTCGTAGGCCGCCACCATTTTCCCCAGAACTCGAGTGCATTGGTGAACTGACATCCTTTTCGGTTTTAGCAGTTCTTTGACCATGTTCTGGATGTCTTGGGCTTTCTCTATTGGGAGAAAGACCTTCATTTGTTCCGTATCCAGTATCATACCTAGGAACGGTAGTCGAGTTGTCGGAATCAACTGACTTTGGTAGATTTAAAATCCAACCGTGTTGCTGGAGCACTCTTAGAGAGAGCACCACACTGCTCAGCAATTTCTCCCTTGATCTTGCTTTTATCAGGAGATCGTCCAAGTATGGGATAATTGTGACTCCATGCTTGCGCAGGACCACCATCATTTCCGCCATTATCTTGGTGAAAATCCTCGGGCCGTGGAGAGTCTAAACGGCAACGTCTGAAATTGGTAATGACAATCCTGTACAGCGAATCTCAGGTATTCCTGATGGGGGGCATATATGGGAACATGAAGGTACGCATCCTTTAGGTCCAGAGACACCATAAACTCCCCCTCCTCCATGTTGGCTATTATTGCTCTGAGAGATTCCATTTTGAATTTGAATCTTTTTATGTACAGGTTTAGGGATTTCAGATTCAAAATCAGTCTGACCGTACCGTCCGGTTTCGGGACCATAAATAGGGTTGAATAGTAACCTCTTCCCTGCTGGTGCAGGGGAACCCTGATTATCACTTGCTGTATACACAGCGTTTGAATTGCAGCTAACACTACTTCCCTTTCCGATGTGGAAGCTGGTAGGGCCGATTTGAAAAATCGGCTCGGGGGCACATCCTCGAATTCCAATTTGTAACCCTGGGAAACTATTTCCAACACCCAGGGATTCAGGTCCGAACTGACCCAGGCCTGACTGAAAAGTCGAATACGTGCCCCCACCGGTGCGGACTCCCTCAGGGGAGTCCCAGCGACATGCTGGGGTTTTTGGTTCCAAAGAACTTATTGAATTCATGAGATGTGGGAAAATTAATAATTTGTTTCTTTTCCTTAAACATGTGTACCCTTGTGTCGGGGACCGAGGGTTCATCCACAATATGCAACACATCCCTTATTGCCACAATCATACACTGAATGGTTTTAGTCACCCTAGGGTGCAATTTTACTTCGTCATAGTCGACACTGGAATCAGAATCCGTGTCGGTAGTAGTGTCTTGTGTTAAGGGACACTTTTGAGACCCCGACGGGCCCTGTGAGTTGGTCCAATCTGAGGATTGACCGCCTGAAGTCCCCCCTAAACCAGCCTTATCAAGCCTTTTATGTAAAGATGCCACACTTGCATGCAACGTATGCCACATGTCTATCAAATCTGGAGTCGGCACAACCGACGGGGACACACCACTCATTTGCTCCACCTCCTCCTTGGAGAAGCCTTCCGCCTCAAACATGTCGACACACACGTACCGACACCCCACACACACACAGGGATTTACCTAAGGAGAGACAGAGAAAGAGTATGCCAGCACACACCAGCGCTTAAAAACACTGGAAGAAAATATATATCCAGATAGCGCTTTTTTATATCTATATTATGTCAATTCCCACTCACTGCGTCGCCAAAGTGCCCCCCTCCTCTTTTTTCCAGCCTGTGTTGAGCAGGGGAGAGACCAGGGAGCCAGCGTTTTCTTTCACATGCAGCTTCTGTGGAGAAAATGGCGCTGGTTAGTGCTGAGGATCAAGCCCCGCCCACCCGACAGCGGGCTTCGGTCCCAGTGATTTTTCATTAAAATGGCGGGGATCAGCGATTTACTGCCTCCACAGTCTAATGCCACTATTTTGTGCCAAAATGTGAGGTTTATTGCTGCCCAGGGCGCCCCCCCCTGCACCCTTCAGTGCTGCCTCTGTGAGTGTGACTGGGAGCAATGGCGCGCAGCTTACCACCGCGCGCCTTACCTCATGAAGATCTGATGTCTTCTGCCGCCTAAGATGTCTTCTGCCTTCTCTATCCGGCTTCTATCTTCGGCATCTGTGAGGAGGACGGCGGCGCGGCTCCGGGACGAACCCCAGGTGAGACCTGTGTTCCGACTCCCTCTGGAGCTAATGGTGTCCAGTAGCCTTAGAAGCAGTGCCCAACTTGACAAGCCAGCTCTGCTTCTCTCTCCCCTCAGTCCCACTATGCAGGGAGCCTGTTGCCAACAGGACTCCCTGAAAATAAAAAACCTAACAAAATTCCTTTTCCACAGAAAACTCTGGAGAGCTCTCTGCAGTGCACCCATTCTCCTGTGGGCACAAGATCTAACTGAGGTCTGGAGGAGGGGCATAGAGGGAGGAGCCAGTGCACACCCATAGTCAAAGTTCTTTTTAGGTGCCCTATCTCTTGCGGAGCCCGTCTATACCCCATAGTCCTTACAGAGTCCCCAGCACCCTCTAGGACGTAAGAGAAAGGAAGTGATAGGCTGTCTCCCTGCATGAAGTCACCAGCCTGAACCTGGAAATAACATTCAGCACTCTGTAAATAGTGGATGAGCGTTTATTATACTGCATTCACAGTGCTGCAGTGCTTTTACAATATGGCAACCTGGTGTGATGAAGAAGTTAGGGAGTTGTTGAGGATTAGAGGGGAGGCTGAAATCGCCAAGCAAATTACAGGGACTGTAAAGGATGCAATAACCTATAAAAACATCACAAGGATGTTTGCAGCCTCTGGTTTCCAGCGTACCTCACAGCAGGTAATAAATAAATTAAAAGCCCTTAAAAGTAGAGATGTGCGGCTGGCATTTTTAGTGTTTTGGTTCTAATTCCACTTTTATGTTTTGGTTTTGGCTTGGTTTTGCCAAAACCACCCTTTCGTGTTTTGGTTTTGGATCTGGATGATTTTTGAGAAAAACATAAAAACAGCTGAAATCACAGAATTTGGGGGTAATTTTGCTCCTACGGTATTATTAACCTCAATAACCTTCATTTCTACTCATTTCCAGTCTATTCTGAACACCTCACAATATTGTTTTTAGGCCTAAAAGTTTCACCAAGGTGGCTGTATGACCAAGCTAAGTGACACAAGTGTGCGGCACATACACCTGGCCCATCTAGGAGTGGCACTGCAGTTGCAGACAAGATGGCACTATTCAAAAACTAGTCCCCAAACAGCACATGATGCAAAGAAGAAAAAGAGGTGCACCAAGGCTGCTGTATGACTAAGCCAAGCGACACAAGTGTGCGGCACAAACACCTGGCCCATCTGGCAGTGGCACTGTAGTGTCAGACAGGATGGCACTTTTCAAAAACTAGGCCCCAAACAGTGCCTCATGCAAAGATGTAGAAGAGGTGCAATGAGGTAGCTGTATAACTAAGCCAAGCTAGTGGCAGCAGCTTCAGCACTAGGAGGAAATGGGTCTTGATCTTTCCCTATTTTATGCTCCAAATTTTTGTTCTCCATTATTTTTTTGCCGATATATATATATATATATATATATATATATATATATATAAATAACACAATATGCAGCACAGGAATGACTGATGGCCAGGACACTACCACTGGTCTGATGCAGCACAACACAGCAACACTGTAAGGTTGCTGTTGTTGTTGTTGTTGTTGTAATATGGCAGCAGTGGACATATAGCAGCAGTGTATACCACTGTGACTGCCTGGTCACTGGAATGACTGATGGTCAGGACACTACCACTGGTCTGATGCAGCACAACACAACAACACTGTAAGGGACTTGTTGGTGTTATTATTATTATACGGCAGCAGTGGATATATAGCAGCTGTGTATACCACTGTGACTGCCTGGTCACTGGAATGACTGATGGCCAGGACACTACCACTGGTCTGATGCAGCACAACACAGCAACACTGTAAGGGACTTATTATACAGCAGCACTGGACATAAAAGTATGGCAGCAGAGGACACCACCACTGTGACTGATGCAGCACAACACACCACCACTGAACTGATGCAGCACAACACAGCACCACTGGACAGCACTGGACATATGGCAGCAGAGGACACAAGCACTGTGACTGGACTGATTCAGCACAGGACACGGACGCTGAGAGAACGGAGACACGTCCTCTCTCTACACTCTCCAATGCCGGAGTGAAAATGGTGGGGACGCGCGGCTCCTTATATGGAATCCAAACCCCGCAAGAATACGGCAGTGGGATGATGATGTTTTGCCTCGTTCTGGTTTCCGAGTCAGGCGGGAAAACCCGAGCCTGGCTTGGAACCGGACTCGAATTGTGAAGTTCGGTACGATACGGTTCGGTTCTCTGAGAACCGAACCCGCTCATCTCTACTTAAAAGGAATTTCAATAAGGTTCACGACCACCACCGAAATAAGAGTGGTGCTGCCCGTATGGAGTGGCAATATTACGAGCAGTGTGCCACCATATTTAGCCACACAGCGCTTACGACACCTGTTAGCTTATACTCCAGCCTAGCAGCAGCAGAAACAAGCCTGTGCTGCTAAAGCCACCTGCAGCGTACCGGACCCAGAGACCCGACCACTCGTACTGGATAAGGATACGCAGCAAAGCAAACCACTGTGCCTGAACCAATTGGACAAGAACCCAGCAGAACTCCAACCACTGATGCGCCGGAAGAAACACAGGCTGGGACAAGTCAAATGGACCCAATTCCACAAATGCAGCCTTTACGTGGAAACAGTAAGTACAACAATCTAAAAAACATAACTAAAGTAAACTAAACAGAAACTAACAACTGTAAACATTAATGTCATTAAATATTAACAACATGGACACTTTAAAATTAATAAATTTAAAAAAATTACTAAATAAATTCACATAATTAGAAATTATAAATCTTGCAGAGTATACGCAGTGTGTAGGTGGGAGGAGGCCACAAACACGTTTGCGAACAGCACTGCTATTTTATATAAGCTCATTGCAAATTCTATTCACAAAATTATTTGACTTGTGTCCACAGTATATACTGTTCCCCCAAAGAGGCGTCGCCCAAACAAAACAGAGCAAGCTGAAAGAGTTATGACCACTGTCCTGGTTGAGAAATTAGAGCAGATGGACGCTGCCATGGCTGGTCGAGAAGATGCACGTCTCGAGCGATTTTTGCAGGCAGAGCAAGACATGAACAACACATTTATGGCCCAGCTGAACTCTATACAGGAAACCTATAATAGGGATGCATGAGAACGTCAGAGGGAAATGCAGGAATTTCACATGTCAATATTTGACAGAATGTTTCAATGTATTGAAGGTCTGCACACAGTGCCACCTCAGCACCCGCCTCCAAACTAGCCTCAACCCTATCCCCAGTATAATCCTGCCCCCCCTCCTACTATGAACACACCCCACCTCAACAACGCAACCCCAATATATACCCATCCTCGACATAACCAACCTCAACAAGCCCAAACTCACTATACCCATCCTCGACATACCCAAACTCAACACACCCAATCACCTCCTGAAAGGGAGACAACTATTTATCTTTCTCTTACGTCCTAGTGGATACTGGGGTCCACATTAGTACCATGGGATATAGACGCATCCCCTAGGAGCTTTGGGCACTTTAAGAAATCAATAGTGTGCACTGGCTCCTCCTTCTATGCCCCTCCTACCAGACTCAGTTTAGAAAATGTAGAGGAGGAGCCGGTCACGCTCAGGGAAGCTCCTGAAGAGTTTTCTGCATTTATTTTCCATTTTGTTATTTTCAGGCAGGGCTGATTTTACACCAGCTTGCCTGGTTCGTGGGACTTAGGGGTGAGAACGGCCCAACTTCCTAGAGAGTTCATGGTCCAGTTTCTCCGCTGACAGGACATAGCTCCTGAGGGAGTCATTCGCAAGCCACACCACAGCATTCCCTACCGCAGCACGCCGCCACGCCTATCAGAGCCAGTGAGTACAGCAACCGCGTCCCGTTAGCAGGTCTCCGGCGGGAATGGTGGCACAAGCATAGGAGCGCAGTACTGAGCACAGGCTGCACTCCAGGGGGCTCAGGAGGACATGCGGCTGCGTGTGTCCCACTGTGAGGGGCGCGCTGAGCCACCAATGTTACCTAACACTGGCACCAGAGACTGACAGGGGTTTTAACCCTTTGTTAATCGCAAAAATTACCTCAGGTCAGTCTAAAGAGCGGGAAGCCGAGTGTCATTAAAGGGGCGGGGCTTCACTGAGAGCGGATCCAGCAGCTCACCAGCGCAATTTTCCCTCTGCAGCATGATCTGACAGGCTTCACAGGGACAGCACAGCTCCTCCATGCCGACTCCAAGTCTCCTCAACGGTAACAAGGGGTCTTAGAAGGGGGGAGCAGTGTTGAATACTAAGCCCTATTAAGGGACTTAGTGTGGCGACCCAGCTGATTATATCTTGGCTACAGGGGCGCTGTGTGTCACTGGCTCTGGTCTCTGTGTCTCCCTAGTGGCTCTGTGTGGTTTAACTGTTTTTTCCTTTTCTGTGTGTGGATGAGTGGGTATCCATTCACATTACCATGTCCAGGGACTGTGTTTCCTGCACCGCTTAGTGCCTTTCTTCCCTTGGAGACTCACTACCCAGTACCCAGGATAGTACTCACTCTCAAGCTATTGGGGCAGAACCCCCATGGTTAGCGTCTATTAAAGGGATGATTTTGAATATTTCGACCAAATTGTCCAATAATGAGAGAGACAATTTTTAAGGCAATCCATGGATGACCTGATAGAGATTAATTTCCCATTCCAGTGCTGCAACCCCCGCCATTTGCCCGCAGAAGTGTTTTCTGGCCATGAGCTATGCAGGATGACACTGATGTCGATACATCAGACCCAGAGGAGGGTGAGGTGGATGCTACCGGGGGGGATGCTGTCTTATCACAGGGCATACAGGCCCTGATAGAGGCTATGACAGATGTACTACACATTTCTGACAAGACGGCTACTTTTCCTGCATCAAAGGAATTAAATGCCCTGCTTGAAGAAGCTTGGACTAACCCTGGCAAGAAGTTTCAGATTCCTAAGAGATTGATTACGTCCTTTCCCTTTCCCCTGGACGATAGAAAGAAGTGGGAAAACACCAATTGTCGATGCTTCTGTATCTAGGCTGTGGCGTAAGATTGTCTTACCGGTGCCTGGGGAAACTTCCTTAAAGGACACAGCTGACCACAAAATTGAGAACACTCTGAAATCACTATACATGTCGGCGGGAGTGGCCCAGAGGCCCACTATTGCTTGCGCATGGATCACTAGAGCCATCGCAAAATGGTCAGGTAACATAATTGACAGTTTAGATACCATACCTAGGGGGACATTGTTTTACTACTGCAGCATATCCAAGATTCTGCTAATTTTATGGTGGAGGCCTTGAAGGAAATTGGTTTGCTCAATGCACGCACTACAGCCATGGCACGCAGGGGATTGTGGCTGCGACAGTGGACTGCAGATGCGGACTCCAGCAAACTAGTGGAAAATCTGCCATTTACAGGGGAGGTCCTGTTCAGGAATGAACTGGATAAACTAATCTCCAAGGCAACGGCAGATAAGTCTACATATCTTCCTTTCGCTGCACCCCCAGCTAGGAAAACCTAAGCTGCTCCAACTCTCCAGTCCTTTCGGACTGCGAAACTCAAAGGCAAATCCAAAGGTTCCTCTTCTACCTTCAAAGGTAATAGAGGTAAACCCAGGAGACCAGCAGCTGCAGGTTCTCAGGATCAGGCCGCTGAACTCAGAACTCATCAGCAATTCCTTCCAAAGGTGGTGTCGCCATTTCATATCAACCAACCTATTGTGGTTCCGGTGCTTACATACACCTCTGCTACCTTAAAGTCCTTGGATGTTGTGAGGGCTTTGAAGATCTATGTGAAGCGGACAGCCTGTCACAGAAAATCTGACTCGCTGTTTGTTCTCTATGATCCCAAGAAAATTGGGTGTCCTGCTTTAAAGCAGTCTATTGCTCGCTGGATCAGGTGTACTATCCAGCAGGCATATTCTACGGCAGGTTTCCCGGTTCCTAAAGTACAGGCCCACTCTACTAGGTTGGTGGGTTCTTCCTGGGCGGCTGCCCGGGGTGTCTCCGCTTTACAGCTCTGCCGAGCAGCTACTTGGTCAGGTTCAAACACGTTTGCGAAGTTCTACAAGTTCGATACTTTGGCCTCTGAGGACCCTCAGTTTGGTCAATTAGTTCTGCAGGGACCTCAGCACTCTCCCACCCAGTTTGGGAGCTTTGGTACATCCCCATGCTACTAATGTGGACCCCAGTATCCTCTAGAACGTAAGAGAAAATAGGATTTTAATTACCTACCGGTAAATCCTTTTCTCGTAGTCCGTAGAGGATACTGGGCGCCCGCCCAGTGCTTCGTGTTTCCTGCCCTGTTACTTTGTTAAGTAATATTGTTGGTTCAGCTGTTGCTGTTCGGTTTGGTTAGCATGGCTTTCCTCTTGTTTGTGTGTGCTGGTTTGAATCTCACCACTGTTCTGTTACATCCTTCCTCAGGATATGTCCGTCTCCTCGGGCACAGTTTCTAGACTGAGTCTGGTAGGAGGGGCATAGAGGGAGGAGCCAGTGCACACTATTGATTTCTTAAAGTGCCCAAGGTTCCTAGTGGACCCATCTATACCCCATGGTACTAATATGGACCCCAGTATCCTCTACGGACTACGTGAAATGGATTTACCGGTAGTTAATTAATATCCTATATAAATGGTTATAGCATTAACAGATCTCCTAATAATTATTTCTCCGGCAGGGTCCACAGGTTATTCATAGGATAACAATGGGATATGATGAAGCGACTGCGGATTTGCACCAGTCGATCAAAGCTTTTCCGGCCTTGCTCAGGCAAATCAGTTTTTTGCTGGTTCTTAGCAGCCCTAAGCTTTCTTATTTTATTTTTAGAGTATTACTATTTTTTTGAGTGATCTTTCTAAACAGCGTCTTATACGTACCTTAGAAAGAGTCGCTCCAACATTCTCTCCGCCGGGTCGCGCCAACGCTTACCCACGGGTACAGTGCTGTTTCGGCGGGCGTCTGTCGGATATACTAGCAGGTCCAGCAGACGTTACCAGGCTGTGGCCGGAGCACGGGGAGAAGGCAAGGCATTGGTTCCGCTTAGAAGGGGAATACACACTGTTTTGGGAGGAGACCACCAAACAGTCGCTGACGCGGCTGCCACCTTGGGTGCATCAGCACTAGGCCTTAGTGCTCCACCGGTTCATGACCAGTTTCCTCCGAGTCTCCCGGCATGAACTGTTTCCCGCTTCCGTCTGAGACGCTGTACACGTATTGGCCCCAGTCGCAGCATAGGCGGCTGTGTGACTGGTGCGTCCGTGTTCACCGAGCACCTGTGTTCACTATAGGTTCATGGCGCGGCAGTGTACACTAGTAGCGTCTGGATCCACTCAGCGTTCACTAACGTATTGATTGGTCCTGGAAGCGAGGTGAGTGTCCCTATATCCCACTCTACTGATTATGGCCTATACAGCACTAAAGTCTCTATCTACCTTTTGAGTACGAATAGTTAGATAAGTGCCTATTGCATACGAGTCTGTATACATTTACTGTTTATTTCGCATTTGCGTCTGAATACGTTAGATCTGTTTAAATGTGATGCAGTAATATGTTCTCCTACATACTTAAAATGTAGCTGTAGTTGATGATGTGCTCACATTGCTTAATATACTAATGTATAACATGTGACTGACTGCTAGTGTGATTGCAGACTTTGCTATATTTCTTTCAGTTTGTTTATTCTGATCCTCAATGCTGGTGCATGGGTAGGGTCGGATTGTATGTCACTTTAAGAAGTTTAAAGTGATTACAGTCACAAATTGTGTAGTACACTGTGGAAGTGTTGATTATTTATCATGTCTTAGAGCGGCAAAGGTGAGGAAGGTACACTCACAGCAACACCAACACTCATATCATGTTTGTCTTGCAAAGCGGGTGTTATCCTCTCAGGATCTGGTTCAGGATGATTTGTGTGCAAATTGTTTTAGCTTTCATCAGGGTTTAATGAAAAATACAAGGCAGATTCAGGAGCAGATGGATCCACCTTGGGCTATGTTTGCACAGACTTTATCCAGTATAGCTGAACGGATAATTCCTCCAACTCCTGTACTAGGGATAGGTTACACTATTAACCCTTACATGCAGCTCTCCATCTATGGTGTATCACTTCCAGCAGCAGCTTCTCAAAAGTTACAAGCTGATAAACCAGTGGTAAGTAAATCTTCACCCTCACAGTCTACACATGATTCAGATGAGGATTCATCGGAAGATGAAAGCTCAATTAATTCTACTTCGGCGTACGAAAAGGTGGGTCTCAGTTCAGTGGATATAGCCGAGTTAATTAAAGCAATGAAAGCCAGTCTATCCTTAGAGGATTCAGCAGAGCCTGTGTCAAAAACCAAGGCACCTGTGTTTAATCATCCCAAAACAGTTAAGACTGAGTTTCCAGGGTCAGAGCAGCTGACAGAAATTATGGAAGAGGCTTGGGCTACACCCAATAAGAAGTTTCTAATTCCTAAGAAATGGAATTCCAATTATCCTCTTCCAGCTAGGGATTGTTTAAAAAGGGAGGTGGCTCCTAAAGTAGATACACATGTAATTTGATTAGTACGAAAATCTACATTACCTTTGCCTTCAACATCATTAAAATATGTCACGGATAGGAGAGTGGATGGTTTTATAAAAAAATGTTTGCCCTGTCTGGGGCAGTCATAAGGCCAGCCATGGCTTCAGCTTGAATGGCAAAGGCAGTGGCTGCCTGTGCTGATGCATTGGAGGGGGATTTTTCTATAGAGAGCAAAAATCCCATATAACTCATATAAAACAGGCTGCAATGTTCCTGGAAGAAGCAGCATTGGATATGGGTACTATTGCCTCCAGGGCATCAGCATCAAAATAGCTGCTCACAGAGCAGTTTGGCTGTGTCCGTGGAAAGCCGATTCAGAATCTAGGAAGGTTTTGGAATCGTTACCTTTTTCTGAAAATATTCTTTTTGGTAAAGAATTGACAGATATTCTGGAGTCAGAAGCAGACTCCAAGAAGGTCAAGTTTCCTTCCACATACAATTTCAAACCTAAAGTTCCGGCTTTTCGGCCCTTTCGGTCTCAAGGAAAAGCTAAAAGGAAAAAAAGTGATGGTAAGCAGGCCCAATACAACAAGTCTGGTAAGACTAAAAAGCATTGAGCTACCAGAGGACCGGTTGGGAAGACATAATAAACCATCAGCCTGATGGTACGGGCCTCCACCTGGGGGACTCCAGGGTGGGGGGCCAACTACTTCAGTTCGCACAGATCTGGTAGTAGTCTACAACAGATGCCTGGGTCCAGGAAGCGCTATCTCTAGGTTATGCTTTTGCCTTCAAGAAGCACCCTCCTCAAAGGTTTTTTTGTACCAGCCGTCTCGGGTAGAGACGAAGGCCAGGGCTTTGTTAGAGGCAGTCCAGAAATTACTTCACTCAGGAGTAGTCATTCCATTTCTCTCCTGCACAACGAGGACAGGGTTTTTACTCCAACCTGTTTTTTTTTTTTTTTTTTATATATAACAATTTTTATTAGTGGTATATTTCCAAATTACAACATTTGTATTCAATAAGACATGGAGCATGGGTTACTCAGATGCTGAAAATGTAGGCTAATCTTATCTAGTCATCTTTGGATCGAATCTGTGCCTGGTAGCACTGCATAATGGAGGAACAGATCAATATATGCTATACTGAAGAAATATCCAAATAACAAAGTAGCATCATAACATCTTAAACTTGAACCCGTTTAACAATATTGGGTAACAAAGGGTAATCTATAACGGTGTTAGGAACTATTCAATTATCTTTATCAATAGCCGTCATGCCTGAGTAATGCCGTCTATTCCTGAAAAAAGAGCTTAGTGGTATATTGGAATAGAAGGAGGTGAACGCCAAATCGTAGATGGCATTTGTATATCATATTAGCCATAAAATGTTACTCCATTATACTAAATAAAGAATAATATACCGATATAGAGGGGAAGAGAGAGGAAAGGATAGTTATAAAGAAAGAGGAGGTGAGATAAGAAAGAATGAAAGTCAAGAGATGAGCCGAAAGAGAGGATAGGATAGAATGGAAAGAGAGAAAGGAAATAGAGAGAGCAAAAGGAGTGTCTTGGAAAGATGAAACAAGGATTGAAAAATACAGCTCTACCATAGTGTAATTGCGCAAGAAGAAATTCTTGATGATAACACATTGTTAGCGTATCCTATAAATCTATCTCTGTCAGAACAAATACTTCAAAGAATAGTAAAAGGGGGGTATGAGAAAAAAGTGGGGAGGGGGGGTGGGCGGACTCTCTGAACCTGGGCAATGCATTATAGGGGTGAGGAGGGATACCATGAAGAGGGTGCGAAGCCCTCGAGTATACAATGGAATCTGTCAGTTGAAAGTATAGAGGAATAAGGGAAATACATTAGTGGAGAGACCATTGAGCGATATCAAACATTTTGGTTAGCGAGATTCTCTCTTCGTCTGGTAGGGACATAAGGTAGTAGTGCCATTTGTTCAGAAATTTAGAAAGGTTCCCTCCTCTGGCCAGAATCAAAGATCTTCTGTCAAAGAGGAATAGCTGTCTAAGTTTCTGCAATACCTCATTAAGGGATGGTGCGGATTTGGTGGTCCAATGAATTAGGATTATCTTTTTTGCAATCGTCACTATAATAGTAAGTAGAGGGTGGATCTGAGATGAGAACGGACCAATTCTCCAGTTGGTGAAATTTGCACATAGGCATGCTAAGATGTCAGGTTGTATCCTGGCTTGAAATAGTCTATTAATGTAAGCTATAACTCTGTGCCAGAATTTTTTGATCTTCCCACATGACCAAAAGGAATGTAAGAATTTGGCCTGGTGTGCTGAGCATTTTGGACAGTCCCCTGACTCTTCCAAAACCATATGGCTTCTCTGTGCAGGGGAAATGTAGGCCCTATGGATAGTTCTGAAGTGAACCTCCTGTAGATAGGAGGAGTTGAGCCAACTCATGGATAGATTAAAAGTAGGGCATAAATCAGAGATTTTGGCTACTATGGGTATATCTTGTGACCAGCTAGTGGCATTGGCTGATGGGGAGGCAGGGTGTCTGGCTAGCATAAGTTTAGAATATAGAAGATTAGTCTTGTACGGTCTGTGTGTTAGGGATTGGAGTAGTATTAGTATAAGATCCTGTTTGTCGGGATGGAAAATGTGTGTATGTAGAGATGTTGCGAAGTGGCGGGCTTGTAGAAACATAAAAAATTGGTTATTAGGGAGTTGGTAAATCTGTTGAAGGGCGGAGAAAGGGAGTGGTATTCCCCCTGGGTCAAAAACTTTTGCCGTTGTCGATAGTCCTTTTGCCTTCCATTCAAGGTACAGGCGATTGGTTAACGACGGTGGGAACCCAGGATTGCCCCAAAGCGGGATGTATATGGACGAAGAGTGATCTCGGTGTAAGATTTTGTTGATGGAGATCCATGATTTGTATGTATCTGTGAAAATGATGTTGTTGTAGATACGTGGTGGGATCTCTTGCTTTCTGGAGTGGAGTAATGCACATGCGGAGTAGGGGGTAAACATGGCCGTGTCAAGATTTACATCTGTGTAGGTGGAGGACTCTAAAATCCAGTCTGAATTGTATCGGAACATGACAGAGTGTGTATACATACGGAGGTTGGGGGCTTTGAGGCCTCCGTGTTTAATGGGATTTTGCAGTTTGTTTAGAGAAATTCTGGATTTTTTATGTTTCCATAGAAATCTAGAAGTTAACTTGTCAAAGGTGGCAAAGTCAGAGGTTTTCAAAGAGAGTGGCAACATTTGGATGAGGTAGAAAATTTTAGGAAGTATGATACTCTTTACAGCAGCGAGGCGTCCCAAAAGTGACAGTGGGAGATCCTTCCAGTTATCATATAGGGTGGCTATTTTTGTTAGTAAGGGAGTGTAGTTAAGTTTATAGATGTTGGCGGTGGACGGTGGAATTTCGATCCCTAAGTACTTTATGCCTTCCTTGGCTATATGAAAAGTAGAAAGGGACGGGATGTTTTGAGTGATGGGGGGAGGGCCATTAATGGGTAAGATTTCGGATTTAGATATGTTTATTTGAAGGCCTGCAATTTGGCCAAAAGATGAGATGAGGGACATAACTTGGGGAACTGAGGAGGAAGGGTCGGAAAGGAATAGAATCATGTAATCTGCAAACAGAGAAATTTTTAATTCCAGTGGTCCTAAAACAATTCCAGGTATATTGGTCGAGTTGCAAATGGCTATTGCGAGAGGTTCAATGGCTATGTTGAATAGTAAGAGTGACAATGGACACCCTTATCTAGTGCCTCTAGCTATAGGGAAGTGGGAGGAGAGAAACCCATTACGGGAGATTTGGGAGGTGGAGTTGGAGTATAAGGCTGTTATTATATCAATAAACGACTTAGGGAAACCAAATTTGTGTAGTGTGTGATATAAGTGGGGCCATAGCACTAAGTCGAAAGCCTTCTCGGCGTCCAGTGATAAAATAATAGCTGGCTTGGTGGGAGGAGAGATGTTCATACTCTGGACGACCGAGAAGACCTTCCTCAGGTTTATCACCGAGTGACGGCCAGAAATGAAGCCAGTCTGGTCTTGGTGGATTATGTGAGGCAATATCGGTTGGAGACGGTTGGATAGAATTTTAGTCAGAATTTTGTAGTCAAGATTGAGTAAAGATATGGGCCTATATGAACTAGGGAGAGACAGGTCACGATTTGGTTTGGGTAAATTTTTTATTATTGCTGAGGTGAAGTAGAGCGGGGGATTGAGGTTTGTAAGGAGGTGGTTATATAGTATAATTTGGGGGGCTAGTAATTTGTAGAATTCGCCTGAAAATCCGTCAGGGCCCGGGGCTTTGTCTCGATGGAGGTGTTGGATAACTGAAAGGATCTCCTAGGCCGTGATGGGAGACGTTAGAGTGTCAGAGAGGGATTGCGGAATGGTAGGGAGTGAGGGATATTCCCATATAGGCGAGGAAGAGAATGTATTCTGTGATGAGGTGTTTGTAAGAGGGGGGGAAGAAGGTGCGGAGTATAGCGATTCATAGAATGATCTCATCACCTCCGAGACTTGTTGGTTAGAGGTTGTTATTTTGCCATCATGTGTTTTTAGAGGGTGTATGAGGGAAGGAGGGCGAGAACCATGGAGTAAGTTGGTCAAGAGCTTGCCTGTCTTGTTGCCAAATGTGTGATATTTATAGTTTATGTTAAAGAGATGTTTGTCACCTAAAGATTGGAGATGCACTTCAAAGTTATCTTTTGCCTTTGTATACAAATCTTTGTTTGCAGGTGAGGGTAGTGTCTTGAATTGTTGGAATGAGGACGTTAATTCTGACTGCAATTGTAGGTAAGTTGAGGCCAATTGTTTTTTAGATTTAGATGCATATGAGATGATCATGCCTCGTAAAACTGATTTGGCTGTTTGCCAGAATATTGGGGGGTTGGAAGTGAGGTGAGATATATTGTTGGAAGCGAATTCATCCCATTTCGCTATTATTGCTTCACAAAACAATTGTGAACGTGATAAATGAGTGGGGAATCTCCAGATTTTTGTGACAGAGGGGTCATGTGAAAGTTTGAGATCAAACCATATGAGGGCATGGTCTGAGAGAGAGATGGCTTCTATAGTTGTAGAAATAAAATCGGGAATCAGAATATGGGAAATTAAAAAATAATCTATTCGGGATAGGGTGCCATGTGCGGCAGAGAGGCATGTGTATTCTCTGTCAATGGGACTGAAGGCTCTCCAGACATCGGTGGTTTGGAGGGAGGAAGCGAAGTGGGGGATACCAAATTTTGGTAGAGAAGTGGGTTTAGAGGTAGTGTTAGAGCGATCAAGGAGTGGGGAGGAAATTAGATTGAGATCTCCTCCAATAATTAGTCTTTCTTGGAGAAAGGGGGTTAATTTGGCTATCAGTGTGGAGAAAAAAGATTTATTGTAGTTGTTGGGTGCGTATATATTGCACAATACATATGAAATGTCTTGTAAGGTAACATGTGCTATGATAAATCTGCCATTAGGATCAGGTGTAATCTTAGTCACTTTAAGTGGTATAGATGATCTGGCCAAAATGATAACTCCACAGGCCTTGGAGGAAAAAGGAGCTACCGCTATGACTGCCCAGCCCAGGGTTCCTAGTTTTTTTGACTCCAGATCTGTTAGGTGAGTTTCTTGTAGATATGCTAAGTCCAAGTGTTGTTTAGTTAGGTATTGCAAGATTCTACGACGCTTAGCTGGGGAATTTATGCCGCCCACGTTCAGAGAGCCCACCTTAAGGTGGGAGGGTGTCATATGTGGGAGTTACTATGTGAGGAGGGGACAGAGATAGGACATTGTGTAGGCCATATTTTGAGTATGTTGAAATGGAAAGGTAGAAGGAGAAAAGATAGATTGGACAGTGGAGAGATAGCAAAGAGGAGATAAACAAAACATAATGCAAAAATGTCCTGCGTAGGACAACACTAGGGAGCAACCTAGTTGATTTGCCGCATGACCAGCATACCAACTTCCGATTCATCGGAATAGAGGAAGGTATTACCTCAGGGGGGCCTTAGCTACCCGGGGCTAGCCCACCAGGCTATAACAGAGCAGAGGGAACGAACCAATCATAGTAATAAAAAACGGAAAAAAATAATTGAATGAAAGGGAGGGGTGGGGAAAGGGGTATGGGGGGGAGAAGGGGGGGATGTTGAGAGGGGCAGATGAGTGTATGTCATAGCTGAAAACTGCGTGTCATTAATGACCACAAGGGACATCACATCAACCTATGAGATATCTAGTTACACGTATAATAATGTCATAAAATCTAATGAGGCAAGGGAGAGTTTATACCTAGGGGTATTTAGTGCAATAGCTAAGAAAGGCCTACTTATGTGGTGTCAGAAATGTCATCATGGTGCCCTTGAGCTTCTTCTTTGAGGAATGCATCAGCGTCGCCAGGGGTGTTGAAGTCATAAAATGTGTCTCCTATAAATATGCGTAGTTTTGCTTGATATTGGAGGGCAAATTTCCTTTTCATCTGTATCAGCTGAGCACAGATAGGTGAGAAAGCCTTTCTGGCCCGTGTGAGTTCAGGAGAGAAGTCTTGGAAGATAAGTAGCTTATTTTTTTCCCATATCAGTGGGCGTACTTGTCTAGAAGCAGTCCAAAGGGCTTGCTTGTGAAGGTGATTTAAGCAGCGGAAAATGACCACTCTGGGACGGGTGTCTGCAGGACGTAGGTTGGGGCCGATTCTATGCACCCTTTCTATGACAATGTCTTTACAAGCGTCAGTGACATGCAGCAGCTGTGGTAGTGTGTGACTAACAAAGCGCTCCAGGGCTATATCTTTCACTGATTCTGGAATGCCAATTATTCTCAAATTGGTTCTCCTGGATCTATTTTCAATATTATCAAGCTTATTTAAAAGATGATAGTTTTCCTTTTGGAGGCGGATAATGTCGTGCTGTACATCTGCCATGTCATGAGCTATTTTCCCCATTTGTGTCTCAGTTGTGGTCACTCTATGAGTGAGATTTTTGAGCTGTGTGGAAATGTCAGTGACAGCCTGTGTCAAAAGGGGCCCCATCGTGGCCGTTATAGCTTGGGCCAAATCAGCGTGTGTGATGGGGGAATCAGGGTGTCTCTGTGAGACAGACTTATCTACTTCCGAAGCGGCTTTCTTGTGTGCCGGAGACGCTGGCGGCAAGTCTGTGTCCGGCGCCATCTTTGGATTTGCTCGTCGCTTCTCCTGCCGAAACAACTGCGTGCGGGCGGAGGTGGTCGGAGCCAGAAACTTCTCCATACACTGGGGGAGAGGAGGGGGAGTTCGTCCCTTCTTGGTGGAGGCTCCGGGGAGCCGTAAAAAACTGTTTGCGGTGGGTGAGTCCCGGGAGCTGCACGGACACGCTGCTTACAGCATGAACCCGGAACCGGAAGTCCTACTCCAACCTGTTTTTAGTTCAGAAGCCAAATGGGTCTTTTCGGCCCATTCTCAATCTCAAAGTACTGAACAAATACATTTGGGTCCCTTGGTTTCACATTGAGATGTTACGTTCTATCATTTTGAAAAAGAAAGGAAATATCTCACTGCACTGGTCTAGAGAGCATAATTACATAAGGTTCATTATATAATATAACATAAAGAACCACTAAAATACCTATAAGTGGTGGTGCTCCCACAGAGTCAATGTATTGCAAGCAACAAAAAAAAGTCAAGCTTATAAAGAAAAAGCTTGAAAAAGTACTCTAAAAGTGGTCAAGCACTCTTAAACCTAGGGATCAATAAAACTTAACTTTTATTAAGACATGATTCTAGACCTTCTTTTGGGCCTAAAGACTAACTAATGTTCCACAAGGCGAAATATAAAGACATTACAATACATAAATTAAAATACATTTAAATTAAAAAGCACACAGGTTTGAAAATATTATATAGATAGACGTAATGTATGTAAGTATAAATTTGATGTCCAAAAGAGATATGCAGAGAAAAGGCAGGACTACTAGAACATTGTCAGAATTCTACTGCCGGCCATGTGTAAAACAGTGAATGGAGGGTGAGAGATTCTTACTGATGTCAGTCCTTGGAAAATACAGATAACCAAAAAGTTGGGCATTTTTTTTCTGCTTTTGGCTGATGTGCCTAGACACAGCGCAGCTAATGAGAGAAATACTTGGCTGTCCCCCTCAATGTTGAAAAAAGAAATAAAATAGAAAATAATGGAGATGAAATATATGCACAATTGTTAATGATTGTGAGGTGATGTCTCCAGAACCAGCATTTATTGCACTAATCAATGGAGGAATGCTATTATATTCCTTGGTCAGTATATTAAATGAATGTATTTGGATGACCAAGACAATTATTCTTTCATTCCCCCAATGTGTGCCTTATTGGGCCTATTAGATACAATAGTGAATACGGAAAATTGTATATTAAAGAGAGACAGGACTATGGGACATTTTCAGAATTCTACCGTCATCCATATGCCAGGCAGTGAATGGCGGATGAGAGATTCTTACTGATGAAAGTCCTTGGGAAAAAAAGGGGATTATCAAAAAGGTTGGATAGCCTTTCCTTTCTGCTTTTGGCTGATGTGTATATACCACAGCGCAGCCATGAGAGAAGTCCTGGACTGTTCCCCTTATGATGAAAAAATGAAAATAGATAGTGTGTGTGAATATAAAGTTGTCCCCTAGTGAGTACCTATAAGAAGACACTTATAACCAAAAAAACACACACAGAAGGGTAGTTGTTACAGGTTCCTCAAATCAAACTGCTATATTACAGCTGAATGTGTAGACAAAACATATGTTACTATTATTGCAATCTATTATGTAGCAGTCTTTTTATGTGAGATAAACTGTTATAGTACCTGAATCATATAAGCGTACATCGATTATAAATCTATCAGAAATCTCACCTAATTAATGCCTATATGAAGACACTTCTATCAAAATAACAAACTGTCACAAAAAAGGGCAGTTGTTAAGCATTCCATCATTTTGGCCATGGAGCCATGGAATTATATGGTATCCCTGGATATACAAAATTCTTACCTACATGTTCCTATAGCACTTTCCCATTAGTGCTATCTCAAGTTCGCTATCCTCCAACAGCATTTTCAGTACCAGGCTCTACCTTTTGGGTTAGCCACAGCTCCCAGAGTATTTACCAAGATTATGGTGGTAATGGCAGCTTGTCTCCATCAACAGGGGATAAGAATTTTTCCATACCTCAACGATCTTTTAATCCTGGCACAGATGCAGGATTTGTTCTTATGTCATCTGCAACAGACAATAACGTGTCTGCAGAACCACGGGTGGCTCATAAACTGGGCAAAATCGTCTCTGGTTCCGTCACAACGGATGACTCACTTGGAGGCTATACTGGATTCAGGTCTTCAGAGAGAAAGTTTACTTCTGAACAAGATATCCAAGGTCCAGTCAAGGATTCAGGACTTGTTACACAGTCAAAAGGTATCCATTCACGCAGCAATGCGTGTGATGGGTTTGATGGTGTCAACATTCGACATGGTGGAGTATGCATAATTCCACTCGAGGCCTCTGCAGCGTCTGATTCTTGCCAAATTGAATGGGTTGCATAAGACAATAAAAACACAGACCATGTCTCTTACGATAGAAGTAAGAAGATCATTAGCCTGGTGGGTACAGACCAGGGACGTGCAGTCAGGGGAGGCAGTGCCTCCCCTGTCCCTAATCATTAAATTACACAGAAGATACTTATGACACAGATTATGTGTCATAAGTATCTGTTATCCTTTGTATCATTAAAAACATGTAAAATTTTTTTTTTTAAACTTGTTCGGAGGCACCGTTCTTGGTGCCTCCTGCTGTCAATATACAAGTACCGGAAACGGGGGGCGGGGCCAAACATCGGGCAGTAGAAGCCCATTGAAAAAAGCCAGACAAGCGGCACCCATAGAAGTGTCTCTGTGACAGGAGTGTGCTTTCAGCCCGTATGAAAGCATGCCCCTGTCACGAACACCGATGTGATTGGGCAGTGGGCAGGGCCGGACTGGCTGCCCAGCACCAAACCACCCCCCATTCCTGGGCTGGCTGACATGAGCAACACGCCCCCTGCCCCATACACGCACGCAGATTCCCCCCCCCCCCCCGCCCCCCCCCCCCCCGGCCGCCGATCGGCGCAGCTTCTCCCAGGCAGATCTCCCAGTGGTGCTTTGCAAGAGCTGGCCGGATGTGCCAGTGAAATGTCCGACTCCTCTTCAGCTGTGCTGGTGGTGTGTGTCATATGAGGGGGGCTTACTCATGATGTTGGACAGGTGAGGCTCTGTCCTGATGCTTGTTTAACTGGTGGTGGGGAGAGATGTGTGTGTGGGAATTGTTTAATGCAGGGGAGGGGTGTGTGTGTTTCACTGAGGGGGAGGTTGTGTGTGTTTTTCACTGAGGGGGAGGGGTGTGTGTGTTTCACTGAGGGGGAGGGTGTGTGTGTTTTTCACTGAGGGGGAGGGGTGTGTGTGTTTCACTGAGGGGGGAGGGATGTGTGTTTCACTGTTGGGGAGTATGTGTGTGTTTCACTGGTAAGGAGAGGGGGGGGCAGGTTACTGGTGGGGTGGGTCTGTGTCATGTTTCACTGGTGGGGAGGGTGTGTGTGTATGTGTGTGTGTTTTACTGGGGATCTGCGTCATGTCTCACATGGGTGTCTGTGTTTGTCATGTTTTACTGGGTGGGGGAAGTGTGTGTGTCCTGTTTCATGGGGAGAAGAGGGGAGGGTGTGTGTATGTTTCACTGGGAGTCTGCGTGTATTGTTTCACTATAAGGGGGAAGGTGTGCGTGTTTTTCATGTTTACGGGGGGAGAGTGTGTCTGTATGTTTCACTGGGAGACTGCGTGTATTGTTTCACTGTAAGGGGGAGGGTGTGCGTGTATGTCATGGTTTACGGGGGGGAAGAGTGTGTCTGTATGTTTCACTGGGAGTCTGTGTGTGTCGTGTTTCACGTACTTTGTGGGGTGGGGGGGGGGGGGGTTTGAGGCATGTTCTACTGGGTGTGTTTGTGCGTTTTTAGGACATGTTCCACAGGGAGTACTGGAAGATAGTTTCATACATGTCAATAGTACATATAAAGCATGCATGGAAATTCAGGAAGGCAAGGGGAACACGGATATCTTTTATTTACCACACTATGGGGTAAATGTATGAAACTACGATATGGGGGAGGTAGTAGTATCCGCGCACGTTATATGCGCGGATACCATTCCTCCCCACCATGTATTAATGCGGCGTGCGTGCCCAGTGACTGGGGCGCTAAGCACCCCTGTCCATATCGGTGCTGCTATCTAAAAGATAGCACGCCGATGTGCAGGGCAACGTATGACCGTTCTGACACCTGCAGCTATCAATTTTGAGAGCTGCAGGTAGAGATGCCCTATCTCAGCAGCAGACTTTTTTTCATTGGTTCTGTAAACAAGTATTTGCAAACCCCCCTTTCAAAATCCTGCGTTTGCCACTGTACCCCCCCCCCCCCCCCCGATCTTATACCAGCAGCGGACGATAATCCGGCCCCCGCTCCCCCTGCTGGAGTTTACAGCCGATTATATGCAGGGAGAGCAAGGCTGCAGTGGAGGTTCTGCCCCCCTCCCAGGACCACCCACTGCCGCCGTCTTTCTCATGGACCGCACCAGTGCTCAGGGGCGTGGACTCTGGGGCACTGGCAGCGGGCAGCGCTGTTGCCATTGCTGCGCTGCCCGCTGCCAGTGCCCCAGAATCCGCGGTAATGTGGCCACTGTAGTGTTCGAGGTCTGGACGGGAGGGGGAAGAGCCGCGTTCTCAGCTCCTCCCCCCAGAGTCAATAATGCAGCCTGTGTGGAATTGGCCAGCCGGAGGGGGAGGAAGGGCGTCTCTCTCAGCTCCTCCCCCATACTCCCTAATGCTGCCCGTTTGGGACTCCCCAGCTAGAGGGGGGAGGAGGGGTCCACACTTCTCCATGTCCCCTGACGTCCCGAGCGCCAAAACGACCATTGGACGGAAGCAATTTTGATGTGCAGCAGCAGCACGATTGTCCACGCCTCAGCCGCAGGTAGGAAAACCAAAATCCTGGAGTTGTACAAGTGGCAAGTGCTGTTCAGCATCTCTTTGTCTGTCCATTGGCCCCCCTCTCTCTCTTTCTGTCTATCTCCCCCTCAGCTCCCACTCTCTCTCCCTCCCTCTGCCCTCTCCCTCCCTCTGCCCTCTCTCTCTCTTGTTTACGCTCTCTTCCTTGGCCCCCCTATCTCTCTATCCACACCCCCCCTCTCTCTCTCTATTCTACTCCCATCCATCTCCCACTTCACTGTCTCTCCCTCTTGCCCTTATTCCCCCATTTGTAACTGCTTGTAGTCCCTTTTCCTTGCATTAACTAGTTCTGATTTGGGTGTAGTATGAGTTGCCAGCGGCCGGGTCCCCAGCGGCCAGCATACTGGCGCCGGGATCCCGACCGCCGGCTTGCTGACAGCCGGACGAGCGCAAATGAGCCCCTCTTTTCTCCCAAGAGGGAGGAAAGGTGTCGGTATGCCAGTTGTCGGGATTCCGGCACCGGTATACTGTGCGCCAGGATCCCAACAACCGGTATACTGAATACCACCCTTCTGATTTTTACTTACATACTGGCGTATTGCTATATTTGGTGGTCTCCCCCTATTCCTCCTCCCTCTCTCTCTCATCTCTCCAGTTACCCCCTATTCCTCCTCTCTGCCATCTCCCTCTATTCCTCTCTCACTCCCATCTCCCTCGATTTCTCCTCTCTCCTGTTTCTCCACTACTTCTTCTCTTTACCGTATACCCCTATCCCTCCTCTCTCTCTCTCTCTACAATCTCCTCTATTCCTTCTCTCTCTCTATCTCTCATCTCTCTCTATTCCTTCTCTCTATTCCTTCCCCTATTCCTCTCTCGCTGCCTGCCATCTCCCCCATTCCTCCCCTCTCCCTCTGTGTTGTCTCCCCCCTATTCCTCCTCTCTCTCTCTCCCATCTCCCCCTATTCCTTCTCCCCCAATTCCTCCCTCTCTCATCTCTCCAGTCACCCCCTATTCCTCCTCTCTGCCATCTCCCTCTATTCCTCTCACTCCCATCTCCCCCGATTTCTCCTCTCTCCTGTTTCTCCACTACTTCTTCTCTTTACCGTATACCCCTATTCCTCCTCTCTCTCTCTCTCTCTCTGCAATCTCCTATATTCCTTCTCTCTCTCTCTATCTCTCATCTCTCTCTATTCCTCTCTCGCTGCCTGCCATCTCCCCCATTCCTCCCCTCTCCCTCTGTGTTGTCTCCCCCCTATTCCTCCTCTCTCTCCCATCTCCCCCTATTCCTCTTTCTCTGTCTGCTTTCTCCCCTATTCCTCCTCTCTCCCTTTGCGTTGTCGCCCCCTATTCCTCCTCTCTCCTGTCTCCCCCTGTTCCTCACATCTCCATACTTCTCCTCTCTCTTCTATCTCCCCATATTCCTCCTCTCTCTTTCCCATAAATGTATATAAATTGACAATATATTAGCATTCTGCTCATCACAAGTTTGGCGGGGGCATTGCCAGTAGCGGGCATTGGCTCAGCGGCTGTAGGAGTCAGCGGTACTCAAGGGACATTATGGCTGCAGTGCCTCACCAGCCACTGACCTCACCGCACGCCACTGTAGGCTGGGTCATGTTAGTGCGGCGCGGCTCTCCACTGGGCGGCTCCTATCTATGCAGCAAGAAGGGCACGACCTGCCGGGGGACAATGGAGAAAGTGTCCCCCCTTCAGCGGCAACCTGGGGGATGGACTGGGGGACGAGTGAGCGGGACGGCCACATATAGCTGACACGCCTGCACTGTCCAATCACCTCCTCCACAGTGACAGGGGCGTGCACGCCCCTGTCTAAGAGGCATTTTCATAAATGCCGCTTATAGAGCTTTTTTTAAATGGGATTTTTCTTCCCGCTGCTTGGCCCCGACCCCCGCTTCCGGCCCTTTTACATTGTCAGCGGGAGGCACCAAGAACGGTGCCTCCGAATCACCTTCAACGCCAATCTTTACAAATAAAAAATGTATTCAAATAGTTCAAAGGTTATAAACTTATGACAAAAAAATCTGTCATAAGTATCTTTTTTAGATTATTTTAATTATTAAGGACAAGTCTGTGTCATAAGTATCTTTTTTAGATTATTTTAATTATTAATGACAGGGGAGGCACTGCCTCCCCTGCCTCCCCTGACTGCACGTCCCTGCCAGCCTAGCTTCCCTGCCACTGTTACTGGTAAGTCACGTCATTTGGTCATTAAGGCCACCTACACACTGGCGTTACAATTCTATTACATACAATACATGTAATTCCCACAACGCTCAAATACAAAAAAAAGTATGAGGGATTTATGTGCATCTAACTTGTACTGGCCTGCAGCTTGTTAACATATAGCATGGCAGAGCAGTGGTCAGCATCGCTACCTCAAATAACGGGTTGGTTTGATTCCCACCATCTGTGCGTGGAGTTTGTATGTTCTCCCTTGTTGCTCCCAGGTTTCCAATGGGCATTTTGTTTTCTCCTGCACCCCAAAGCAATACTGGTAATTTAACTGCCTTCTGTCAGAATTAACCCTAGCGTGTCTGTGCAGTAGGGTTAGGGATCATACCGTAGATTCCGCTGGGGGTGGGACTGACTAAATATTCTGCTGCACTGTACTGTATGTAAGCTCTATATCAATAAAACCTGTCAGTAAATCTGTTACCAAACGTGTTTAACTTGAACAAGACAACAACAAATGACTTGTGTGTGTATGGCCCAGGGGAAGGTAACATCTGGAACGCCAACTGCTGTGGAACTGTGTGTGCCAGCATGCCCTGCCATAGTTTTAACATGCCCTAGCAGCAACAGTGTGCCAAGGCATGCTGGGAGATGTAGTTCCACAGCAACTGGAATGCCACAGGTTCCACGCCCCTATACGAACTATAGTAATCCTATGTTTTTATTGTATTAGGAGTGGCCTGATATAGAGGTATCTGTTGGCGTCTGTAGAGATGCTTTAATTTGTCTAAACTGCCCGAAACCAGAGGTACAGTATAATGGGAGCATATTATCTCCAAACGGATGTTCTCCCACTACTGCGCCGTCTACAAAGTTTCTTGCTTGGCTCCAGATCTTACAGTTCATTCCCGCTTACTACGGTTACTTTTTGTTTTTATTTTATATTCTTTGTTTTACGTTAGGTTTTTTAGAACGTTAGTGTTATTTAGTAGCTGAGTGTTTTATCATCTTCATCTAACCTCCATCTGCTCAGGTGTGCTCACCTATTATTGGTGGTCATTCCGAGTTGTTCGCTAGCTGTTTTCGGTTGCTGTGCAGCGATCAAGCAAAAAAGCGGCACTTCTGCACATGCGTATGCGGCGCAATGCGCACGCGCAACGTACTTTCACAACGGCCAATGCAGTTTTCCAGAAGGTCTAGCGAAGCATTTCAGTCGCACTGCTGGCCGCAGAGTGATTGATAGGAAGAGGGCATTTCTGGGTGTGTACTGACCATTTTCAGGGAGTGTTCGAAAAAACGCAGGCATGCCAGGAAAAATGCAGGCGTGGCTGGGCGAACGCAGGGCGTGTTCGTGACGTCAAAACAGGAACGGTACAGTCTGAAGTGATCGCAAGCGTTGAGTAGGTCTGGAGCTGCTCTGAAACTGCACAATTTCTTTTTGTAGCCGCTCTGCGATCCTTTCGTTCACACTTCTGCTAAGCTAAAATACACTCCCAGAGGGCAGCGGCATAGCGTTTGTCCCATCCCTGTCACCTCTGTCCTGGCCCTGTTAACCCTCTCTCCTATCCTTTCAGTTCTATCCTGTCCTAGTTCTGATCCTGTCACCCCTATCCTGTCTCTGTCACCTCTAACTTGGCCCTGTCATTTTTGTTCTTCCCCACTGTACTTTCGCTGTCATCTCTGTATTGGCCCTGTCACCTCTGTCCTGTCCCTGACACCCTTCTCTCCTGTCCCCTCTGTTCTGTCATGGCCCGTCACCCCTGTCCTCCCCCTGTCCCCTCTGTCCTGGTCCTGTCACCCATCTCTCTAGCCCCCTTTATTCTGTCCTGGCCCTGTCACTCCTGTCCTGTGCCTGTTCCCTCTGTTCTGTCCTGGCCCCACCAGATGGGTCCCTTTCATCTTAATACTGGCCCTGTCACCCTTGTCCTGGTACTGTCCCTCTATGCCCTGTCACCTTTATCCTAGCCCCAAATTATATATAATTTTCCCTTTTTTTTCGAGGGGTGGGGGCACCAAAATCTAACTTGCCTCCGGGCGACGGAGATGAACTTACACCACTGCTCCTGTGCCTTGGTAGAGGGAAGTGGCGCCAGTCAAGGAAACATAGGCTGAGAAAGTTCCCTGAGCGTGGCGCAGCCATGGAGCTCCCAGGTCCGTTCCTTGCGCCCACCTCCCCCTCACTTTCACTATGATTCCGCGCCACCAGTAACTACTGAGCTGCAATCAGTGAGTCCAGCCTGGCCAGAGGTGGAAAGGGGCCACGACCCCCTGCTCCTCCCCTGCCCTCTTCACTCACTCTTTCTCTGACCCCGGATTACTGTTCAGGCTGCTCTTGTCACCAGTGACCCTTGTCACCAATGACCAGTTGTCATTCACTGTCTGTTCCCATCACCCTTTCCTTCTCTCCTTTACACTCTCACCCGCTGCTACTGCTGTTACCCTCTCCCTGGCATCACCCTTCCCATCACCCTCTCCCTGGCATCACCCACTGCTGCAACCCTCCCTGATATCACCCACTGCTGCAACCCTCCCTGACATTACCCACCGCTGTCACCCTCTCCATCACCTTCTACCTGTCTTCACCCACTGCTGTCACCCTCTCCCTGGCGTCACCCTCCCCGTCACTTTCTCCCTGGCATCACCCACTGCTATTATTCTCTCCCTGGCGTCACCCACTCCGTCACCTTCTCCTTGGCTTCACCCACTGCTGTCACCCTCTCCCTGGCGTCATCCTCCCCATCATCTTCTCCCTGGCGTCACCCACTGCTGTCCCTCTCCCTGGCGTCACCCTCCCCATCACTTTCTCCCTGGCATCACCCACTGCTATCACCCTCTCCCTGGCGTCACCCACTCCGTCACCTTCTCCCTGGCTTCACCCACTGCTGTCAACCTCTCCCTGGCGTCATCCTCCCCATCATCTTCTCCCTGGCGTCACCCACTGCTGTCCCTCTCCCTGGCGTCACCCTCACCACCCACTGCTGTCACCCTCTCCCTGGCATCACCCTCCCCGTCACTTTCTCCCTGGCATCACCCACTGCTGTCACCCTCTCCCTGGCATCACCCTCCCCGTCACCTTCTCCCTGGCATCACCCACTGCTGTCACCCTCTACCTAGCGTCACACTGTTCCTGTCACCCTCTCCCTGGCATCACGATCTTCCTGTCACCCTTTCCCTGGCATCATCCACTCTCTGTCACCCACTGCTGTCGCCCTCTCTTTGGCATCACCCTTTCTCTGTCACCCACTGCTGGCTATTTTGTTGTCCAGGACTTCCATTAACTTAATAGCGCCACACCCACGGTGCTATTAAGTTAATGGAAGCCCTGGACAACAAAATTGCATTCATGTCCTCCTCCCACTCCCTTCCCAGTCCCAAACACTATTTTTTTATTTATTTTCTATAAAAATGTAAAATAGAATAGCAGCCTGCTCATCACAAGTATGATAGGCAGGCAGCGGGCATTGGCAGCGTCGGACTGAGATGCAAATTAGTGGCGGAAGGCTGGGTCAGTTGATGGTGGGCGACTTTGTAAGCCATTGGCAGTGGCAGCGGACATCGGCTCAGGGGCAGTAGTGGGCATTGGTTTGGCGGCGGTAGGGGTCATCGACAGAATTCGGCAGACAATATGGCTGCAGTGCCTCACCAGCGATTGACCTCACCGCACGCCACTGGTGAAACTACATATCCCAACATGCCCTGACACAGTTTTGCTGTCATAGAATGCTAAAGCTGTGTGAGGGCATGCTGGGATGGGCTGTAGTTTCTCAACAGCTGGAGGGCCGCAGTTTGGACATGCCTGCCCTAAGTGATAGCAGCTGGGAAAACAGGTGCCATATAACACTATTTTCAGTGCCAGGTCTTTTTTCTTCTTTAATATAGTAGAACATTTTAAACATGCATGGGCTAGACACAAGATTCTCCTTAGAAAGAAATAAGGATCAAATAGGGTTTGAGGTAACAATATGGTTAAAAAATGTGCAGACTAGATGGGCCAAGTGGCTCTTATCTGCTGTCAAATTCTTTGTTTTTATGAAGTACATGTATCTAAAGTATCCGATTATTGTCAGTGAAATATATGCACAGATCATCTGCAAAATACCATTGGTCAATTTTTTTATACTAGTTTTGCAGGGGTTTGCAAATGGATGGGCATCTCTGTGGATAAACTACGGTTGATAATTTAAAAATATTCCGTAGCTTTTACCTTCTAAAATGATATAGGAACAAGGGTGCAGGTGCACCCATACACCAATAAAATTATAACAACCATATTATTCGAGGTTCATAGCATATATTGGCCAGTATATGAGCCTGCCCACCTACTTCATGGTGACCTCGTCGGACAGGTCTTTAACATTATAGGGGTTCACCTCTTGGGCGCAGAGCACCCCCAAACTACCCCAGCCATACCACTCCAGGGCATCACATAGATAGGGGATAGAAGTGAGAAATCAGTGTTAGTCAAATGAAAGCGGCTGCTGAGTGTTAAAAAGAGGACAGCAGTAAGGTGTCAGAGTGTAAGAAAGTAAGGTTAGCTGGTCAATGTTACAAGTGTAAAAAAAAGTGTGAAAATGCTAAATAAATAAAAAACAAGCACAGGGTGATATTGGTGTTAAAAATAAATGTAAGGTGGTGATGTCCCAAAGTGGTCCAGCCAGAACAATCCAGGGGGCCCCACGCCCCAAAAGTTCACTTCCAAACTGACGTTCTATATAATTGAAAGGATCTTACCTATGGCCCTGGGGTGGTATGGCTGGGGTAGTTTGGGGGTGAACCCCAGAAGCAAACCCCAATAATGTTATGGACCTGTCCGACGAGGTCACCGTGAAGTAGGTGGGCAGGCTCATTTACTGCCCAGTATATGCCAAGAACCTCGAATACTATGGTTTTATAATTTTAATGGTGTATAGTGCACCTGTACCCTTGTTCCTATATTGTAGTACTAAGTCCCAACAAGGTAGCACATCCCATTATATGAAGCTAGGGCGTGCAATCCAAGACCCCTATCCACAATACCTTCTAAAATGAACCTGCCGTTAATCTCCTCATTTTGTACACCCATATCCTGTCACTGAAAACTATTTGTAAATCTGCAGCTGCTTTGAAGCACTGCATAGATACTTGGATCTTTGCATGTTCATATATTTCAAAAAGCAAAAATGGGGATAGCCTACCCCCCGCCATATTGATTATTGAACTGCATGGAGTAGTTCCACCTAATTCGCCACTAGCCAGCACTTTGCTTTACCAGACAGAGCTAGTGGAACTATAGGGGGGAGACCCGCAGTGTACATCTCTATTTCTCTGACGTCCTAGTGGATGCTGGGTACTCCGTTAGGACCATGGGGTATAGACGGGCTCCGCAGGAGACTGGGCACTCGTAAAAGAAAGATTAGGTACTATATCTGGTGTGCACTGTCTCCTCCCTCTATGCCCCTCCTCCAGACCTCAGTTAGTATCTGTGCCCGGCCAGAGCTGGATGCACCCTAGGAGCTCTCCTGAGCTTCCTAGAAAAGAAAGTATTTGTTAGGTTTTTTTATTTCAGTGAGATCTGCTGGCAACAGACTCACTGCTTCGTGGGGCTGAGGGGAGAGAAGCGAACCTACCTGCTTGCAGCTAGCTTGGGCTTCTAAGGCTACTGGACACCATTAGCTCCAGAGGGATCGAACACAGGCCCAGCCTCGGTCGTCCGGTCCCGGAGCCGTGCCGCCGTCCCCCTCGCAGAGCCAGAAGAACGAAGAGAAGTTGAAAATCGGCGGCTGAAGACTCCGGTCTTCATTAAGGTAGCGCACAGCACTGCAGCTGTGCGCCATTGCTCCCTCTGTACACCACACACTCCGGTCACTGATGGGTGCAGGGCGCTGGGGGGGGCGCCCTGGGCAGCAATTATAGTACCTTACATGGCTAAATAGCACATAATACAGCTATTAAACTGTATATGTGCATAATCCCCCTGCCATAAAGCATATAAAAAAGCGGGAGAAGTCCGCCGTTAAAGGGGCGGGGCTATCTTCCTCAGCACACCAGCGCCATTTTCTCTTCACAGCTCCGCGGGAAGGACGCTCCCCAGGCTCTCCCCTGCAGTTCCAGACTTCTAGGGTAAAAAAGAGAGGGGGGGGACATAAATTTAGGCGCAAATAGTGTGTAATAGCAGCTATTGGGAAAAATCACTCAGTATAGTGTGCATCCCTGTGATATATAGCGCTGTGGTGTGTGCTGGCATACTCTCTCTCTGTCTCCCCTAAGGACTTAGTGGGGTCCTGGCCTCAGTCAGAGCATTCCCTGTGTGTGTGCGGTGTGTCGGTACGGCTGTGTCGACATGTTTGATGAGGAAGCTTATGTGGAGGCGGAGCAGGTGCCGATAAGTATGATGTCACCCCCTGCGGGGCCGACACCAGAGTGGGTGGATATGTGGAAGGTATTACACGACAGTGTCAACTCCTTGCATAAAAGGTTCGATGACATAACAGCTGTGGGACAGCCGGCTTCTCAGCCAGTGCCTGCCCAGGCATCTCAAAGACCATCAGGGGCTCAAAAACGCCCGCTACCTCAGATGGCAGACACAGATGTCGACACGGAGTCTGACTCCAGTGTCGACGAGGACGAGACTAATGTACATTCCACTAGGGCCACCCGTTGCATGATTACGGCAATGAAAAATGTGTTGCACATTTCTGACATTAACCCAGGTACCACTAAAAAGGGTATTATGTTTGGGGAGAAAAAGCAACCAGTGGTTTTTCCCCCATCAGATGAGTTGAATGAAGTGTGTGAAGAAGCGTGGGCTTCCCCCGATAAGAAACTAGTGATTTCTAAAAAGTTACTGATGGCGTACCCTTTCCCGCCAGAGGACAGGTTACGTTGGGAGACATCCCCTAGGGTGGATAAAGCGCTCACACGCTTGTCAAAAAAGGTGGCACTGCCGTCTCAGGATACGGCCGCCTTAAAGGAGCCTGCGGATAGAAAGCAGGAGGCTATACTGAAGTCTGTATATACACACTCAGGTACAATACTGAGACCTGCAATTGCTTCAGCTTGGATGTGTAGTGCTGCAGCAGCTTGGTCCGATACCCTGTCAGATAATATTGATACCCTCGACAGGGATACGATTTTGCTAACCATAGAGCATATTAAAGACGTCGTCTTATGTATGAGAGATGCACAGAGGGATATTTGCCGGCTGGCATATAGAATTAATGTAATGTCCATTTCTGCCAGGAGAGTATTATGGACTCGGCAGTGGACAGGTGATGCGGATTCTAAAAGGCACATGGAGGTTTTGCCTTACAAGGGTGAGGAATTGTTTGGGGATGGTCTCTCGGACCTCGTTTCCACAGCAACAGCTGGGAAGTCGACATTTTTACCTCAGGTTCCCTCACAGCCTAAGAAAGCACCGTATTATCAGGTACAGTCCTTTCCGCCCCAGAAAGGCAAGCGGGTCAGAGGCAAGGGAAGAGGGAAAAAGCTGCACCAGACAGCCAGTTCCCAGGATCAAAAATCTTCCCCCGCTTCCTCTAAGTCCACCGCATGACGCTGGGGCTCCAAAGGCGGAGCCAGGTGCGGTGGGGGCGCATCTCCGGAACTTCAGCGACCAGTGGGTTCGCTCGCAGGTGGATCCCTGGGTTCTGCAAGTAGTATCACAGGGATACAAGCTGGAGTTCGAGGTGACTCCCCCTCGCCGTTACCTCAAATCAGCCTTGCCTGCTGCTCTCAGAGAAAGGGAGGTAGTACTGGCGGCAATTCACAAGCTGTATCTTCAGCAGGTGATAATCAAGGTACCCCTCTTTCAACAGGGACGGGGTTACTATTCCACAATGTTTGTGGTACCGAAACCAGACGGTTCGGTGAGACCCATTCTAAATTTGAAATCCTTGAACATTTATATAAAAAAGTTCAAGTTCAAGATGGAATCGCTCAGGGCGGTTATTGCAAGCCTGGAAGAGGGGGATTTTATGGTGTCATTGGACATCAAGGATGCTTACCTGCATGTCCCCATTTATCCACCCCACCAGGAGTACCTCAGGTTTGTGGTACAGGACTGTCATTACCAATTCCAGACGCTGCCGTTTGGTCTGTCCACGGCACCGCGGGTATTTACCAAGGTAATGGCCGAAATGATGATGCTCCTCCGAAAGAAAGGAGTCATAATTATCCCGTACTTGGACGATCTCCTTATAAAGGCGAGGTCCAAAGAGCAGTTGCTAGTCAGCGTAGCACTATCTCAGGAAGTGCTGCATCAGCACGGCTGGATTCTGAATATCCCAAAGTCACAGCTGATTCCTGCGAAGCGTCTGCTGTTCTTGGGCATGATTCTGGACACAGAACAGAAGAAGGTGTTTCTCCCGGAGGAGAAGGCCCAGGAATTATCATCTATGGTCAGGGATCTCCTGAAACCAAAGCAGGTGTCGGTGCATCACTGCACGCGAGTCCTGGGAAAGATGGAAGCTTCTTACGAAGCAATTCCCTTCGGCAGATTCCATGCAAGGATCTTTCAGTGGGATCTGTTAGACAAGTGGTCCGGATCGCATCTCCAGATGCATCGGTTGATCACCCTGTCCCCGAGGGCCAGGGTGTCTCTGCTGTGGTGGCTGCAGAGTGCTCATCTGCTCGAAGGCCGCAGATTCGGCATACAGGACTGGGTCCTGGTGACCACGGATGCAAGCCTCCGAGGTTGGGGGGCAGTCACCCAGGGAAGAAACTACCAAGGACAATGGTCGAGTTAGGAAACTTCCCTACACATAAATATTCTGGAACTAAGGGCCATTTACAACGTCCTGAGTCAGGCAGAACCCCTGCTTCAAAACCAACCAGTTCTGATTCAGTCAGACAACATCACGGCAGTCGCCCATGTAAATCGACAGGGCGGCACAAGAAGCAGGATGGCAATGGCAGAAGCCACAAGGATTCTTCGATGGGCGGAGAATCACGTGCTAGCAGTGTTCATTCCGGAAGTGGACAACTGGGAAGCAGACTTCCTCAGCAGACACGACCTCCACCCGGGAGAGTGGGGACTTCATCCAGAAGTCTTCAAGCTGATTGTGAATCGCTGGGAACGGCCACAGGTGGACATGATGGCGTCCCGCCTCAACAAAAAGCTAAAAAGATATTGCGCCAGGTCAAGGGACCCTCAGGCGATAGCTGTGGACGCTCTAGTGACACCGTGGGTGCACCAGTCGGTGTATGTGTTCCCTCCTCTTCCTCTCATACCCAAGGTACTGAGGATGATAAGAAAAAGGGGAGTAAGAACTATACTCATTGTTCCGGATTGGCCAAGAAGAACTTGGTACCCAGAACTTCAGGAAATGATCTCAGAGGACCCATGGCCTCTGCCGCTCAGACAGGACCTGCTACAGCAGGGGCCCTGTCTGTTCCAAGACTTACCGCGGGTGCGTTTGACGGCATGGCGGTTGAACGCCGGATCCTAAAGGAAAAGGGCATTCCGGATGAAGTCATTCCTACGCTGATAAAAGCTAGGAAGGATGTGACAGCAAAACATTATCACCGCATATGGCGAAAATATGTTGCTTGGTGTGAGGCCAAGAAGGCCCCAACGGAGAAATTTCAGCTGGGTCGATTTCTGCACTTCCTACAGTAAGGAGTGACTATGGGCCTTAAATTGGGTTCCATAAAAGTCCAGATTTCGGCCCTGTCTATTTTCTTTCAAAAAGAACTGGCTTCACTGCCTGAAGTTCAAACGTTTGTTAAGGGAGTGCTCCATATTCAGCCCCCTTTTGTGCCTCCAGTGGCACCTTGGGATCTCAACGTTGTGTTGTATTTCCTAAAATCACATTGGTTTGAGCCACTTAAAACCGTGGAGCTAAAATATCTCACGTGGAAAGTGGTCATGCTATTGGCCTTGGCTTCGGCCAGGCGTGTGTCAGAATTGGCAGCTTTGTCGTGTAAAAGCCCATATCTGATTTTCCATATGGACAGGGCAGAATTGAGGACTCGTCCTCAGTTTCTCCCAAAGGTGGTATCAGCTTTTCATTTGAACCAACTTATTGTGGTGCCTGCGGCTACTCGGGACTTGGAGGATTCCAAGTTGCTGGACGTAG
This sequence comes from Pseudophryne corroboree, assembly GCF_028390025.1. Classification (NCBI taxonomy): domain Eukaryota; kingdom Metazoa; phylum Chordata; class Amphibia; order Anura; family Myobatrachidae; genus Pseudophryne; species Pseudophryne corroboree. Next base: position 386,336,975 of record NC_086448.1, on the reverse strand, counting down.
TCCGGGCCCTAAAAATCTATGTTTCCAGGACAGCTGGAGTCAGAAAAACTATTGTGGTGTCTGTGGCTACTCATGACTTGGAGGATTCCGAGTTACTGGATGTAGTCAGGGCTTTGAAGATTTATGTAGCCAGAACAGCTAGAGTCAGGAAAACTGAGTCGCTGTTTATCCTGCATGCACCCAACAAGTTGGGTGCTCCTGCTTCAAAGCAGACTATTGCTCGCTGGATCTGTAGCACGATTCAACTTGCACATTCTGCGGCTGGACTGCCGCATCCTAAATCAGTAAAAGCCCATTCCACAAGAAAAGTGGGCTCATCTTGGGCGGCTGCCCGAGGGGTCTCGGCTTTACAACTTTGCTGAGCTGCTACTTGGTCGGGTTCAAACACATTTGCTAAATTCTACAAGTTTGATACCCTGGCTGAGGAGGACCTTGAGTTTGCTCATTCGGTGCTGCAGAGTCATCCGCACTCTCCCGCCCGTTTGGGAGCTTTGTTATAATCCCCATGGTCCTTACGGAGTACCCAGCATCCACTAGGACGTCAGAGAAAATAAGAATTTACTCACCGGTAATTCTATTTCTCGTAGTCCGTAGTGGATGCTGGGAGCCCGTCCCAAGTACGGACTCTCTGCAATACTTGTATATAGTTATTGCTTAACTAAAGGGTTTTTGTTATGAGCCATCTGTTAATGAGGCTCATTTGTTATTCATACTGTTAACTGGGTATAATTATCACAAGTTGTATGGTGTGATTGGTGTGGCTGGTATGAGTCTTACCCTGGATTCCAAATCCTTGCCTAGTAATGTCAGCTCTTCCAGGCACAGTTTCCCTAACTGAGGTCTGGAGGAGGGGCATAGAGGGAGGAGCCAGTGCACACCAGATATAGTACCTAATCTTTCTTTTAAGAGTGCCCAGTCTCCTGCGGAGCCCGTCTATACCCCATGGTCCTTACGGAGTACCCAGCATCCACTACTCTTATTAATTCCAACCAGCCCTATGCCATTTACAGTAGTATTCTTCTTATCCTCGGCACTACAGGCCACCATAAGTCCTGTCACGCTCAATTTTAAGGTTGCCAGGGTATAGTGGTACTAGAAGATCCACAAATACCAGTATTCCCTGGCCTGGTGAGAAGAACCGATCCCTGGCCTAAGTATACATGCAAATTATATTTTTCCAAATTAGGATATGCTACCCCTCCCGTACACTTAGTAGCAGTCAAAGTAGTTCCTCATTTAGAGTTGTTGTTGTTGTTGTCGTCGTCCTTTATTTATATTAGAGATGAGCGGGTTCGGTTCTAAGAGAACCGAACCCCCTTGAACTTCACCACCTGAGCCCGGGTCGGCTTTTCCCGCCTGACTCGGAAACCAGAACGAGGCAAAATGTCATCATCCCACTGTCGGATTCTCACGGTGTTTGGATTCCATATAAATTGCTGAGCGTCGCCGCCATTTTTACTCCGGCATTGGAGAGTGTAGAGAGAACGTGTCTCCGTCCTCAGTGTCCTGCATCAGTTCAGTGTTAGTGTCTTGTGCTGCATCAGTCTAGTCACAATGGTTGTATCCTCTGCTGCCATATGTCCAGTGCTGCTGTATAAGTCCAGTCCAGTGGTGCTGTGTTGTGCTGCATCAGTCCAGTGGTGGTGTCTTGTGCTGCATCAGTCCAGTCACAGTGGTGGTGTCCTCTGCTGCCATATGTCCAGTGCTGCTGTATAAATCCATTCCATTGCAGTGGTGCTGTGTTGTACTGCATCAGTCCAGTGGTGGTATCCCTGTGCTGCTGTATATGCCCAGTGGTACTGCCGTATATGTCCAGCGGTACTGCCGTATAAATCCAGTGATCCTGCCGTATAAATCCAGTGATCCTGCCATATAATTCCAGTGGTACTGGCGTATAAATCCAGTGATACTGCCGTATAATTCCAGTGATCCTGCCGTATAAGATCAGTGATCCTGGTGTATAATTCCAGTGGTACTGGCGTATAAGTCCAGTGATCCTGCCATATAATTTCAGTGATCCTGCCGTGTAATTCCAGTGGTACTGGCGTATAAGTCCAGTCCAGTGATGCTGCCGTATAACTCCAGCGATGCTGCCGTATAATTCCAGTGATGCTGCCGTATAATTCCAGTGATGCTGCCGTATAATTCCAGTGGTACTGGCGTATAAATCCAGTCCAGTGATACTGCTGTATATGTTCAGTGGTACTGCCGTATAATTCCAGTAATCCTGCCGTATAATTCCAGTGGTACTGGCGTATATATCCAGTCCAGTGGTACTGCCGTATAATTCCAGTGATCCTGCTGTATAATTCCAGTGGTACTGGCGTATAAGTCCAGTGATCCTGCTGTATAATTCCAGTGGTACCGGCGTATAAATCCAGTCCAGTGGTACTTCCGTATAATTCCAGTGGTACTGCCGTATAATTCCAGTGATCCTGCCGTATAATTCCAGAGGTACTGGCGTATAAGTCCAGTCCAGTGATACTGCCGTATAAGTTAAGTGGTACTGCCGTATAATTCCAGTGGTACTGCCATATAAATCCAGTGGTCCTGCCGTATAATTCCAGTGATCCTGCCGTGTAATTCCAGTGGTACTGGCGTATAAATCCAGTTCAGTGATACTGCCGTATAAATCCAGTGGTACTGCCGTATAATTCCAGTGATCCTGCCTTATAATTCCAGCGGTACTGTCGTATAAATCCAGTGATCCTGCTGTATAATTCCAGTGGTACTGGCGTATAAATCCAGTGATCCTGCCGTATAATTCCATATAAATCAATATAATTCCGTATAAGTCCAGTCCAGTGGTGCTGCCATATAAGTTCAGTGGTGCTGTCCTGTGCTGTATATTATTTACTCCAAATAAAGGGTTATTAATATTTAATCCAAATAAGTTTCACAGGGTTTGCCCTGTGTGGTGTAGAGGTACGCTCTCCTAGAGTGTTATATAACTCCACAAAAATAATGGAAAACAAAAATTAGGAGGATAAAATAGGGAAAGATCAAGAACTACTTCCTCCTAATGCTGAAGCTGCTGCCACTAGTCATGACATAGAAAATGAAATCCCATCAACGTCGTCTGCCAAGGCAGATGCCCAATGTGATAGTAGAGGGCATGTAAAATCCAAAAAGCCAAAGTTCAGTAAAAAGACCCCAAAAAAGAAATGGAAATTGTCTGAGGAGAAACATAAACTTGCTAATATGCCATTTTTGACACGGAGTGGCAAGGAACGGCTAAGGCCCTGGCCTATGTTCATGACTAGTGGCTCAGCTTCACGTGACGATGGAAGCCCTCATCCTCCCGCTAGAAAAATGATAAGAGTTAAGCTGGAAAAAGGACAGCAAAGAACTGTGCATTCTAAGATGGTATCTCAAATCCCCAAGGAGAGTCCAAGTGTGTTGCAGTTGCGATGCCTGACCTTCCCAACACTGGACGGGAAGAGGTGACTCCTTCTACCATTTGCACGCCCTCTGCAAGTGCTAGAAGGAGCACCCTTAGTCCAGTTTCTGATATTCAAATTGAAGATGTCACTGTTGAAGTACACCAGGATGAGGATATGGGTGTTGCTGGCGCTGATGAGGAAGTTGACGATGAGGATTCTGACGGTGATGTGGTTTGTTTAAATCAGGCACCAGGAGAGACACCTGCTGTCCATGGGATTAATAAGCCCATTGTGATGCCTGGGCAAAATACCAAAAAGGCCACCTCTTCGGTGTGTAATTATTTCTCCACAAATCCGGACAACAGGTGTCAAGCCATGTGTTGCCTCTGTCAATCTGTAATAAGTACGGGTAAGGATGTTAACCACCTATGAACATCCTCCCTTATATGTCACCTGCTACGCATTCATCAGAGCGTAGAGCGTAAGAGCGTAAGCAGTCCACTGACACCTAAATCTCTTCTTCCTCTTGTACCCAAGCTCCTGCAAGCCACACCACCAACTCCCTCAATGTCAACTTCCTCCTCAGCCATGAACATCAGTAGTCCTGCAGGCCATGTCACTGGCAAGACTGAGGAGTTCTCTCCTATCCGGGATTCCTCTGGAGGATCCTTGAGTGGTATGCCTGCTGCTGTTGCTGCCACTGCTGCTGTTGCTGCTGAGAGTCGATCATCATCCCAGAGGGGAAGTCGGAAGACCACTTGTACTACTTCCAGTAAGCAATTGACTGTCTAACAGTCCTTTGTGAGGAAGATGAAATATGACAGCAATCATTCCTTTGCAAAGCGGATAACTGATGCCTTGACAGCTATGTTGGTGTTAGACGTGCATCCGGTATCCGCCATTAGTTCAGTGGGACTTAGAGAATTGTTTGAGGTACCGTATCCCCAGTATCAAATCCTATCTAGGTTCCACTTTACTAGACAGGCGATACCGAGCATGTACAGAGATGTCAGAAAGTGTCCTCAGTGTCCTAAAAAATGCAGTTGTACCCTCTGTCCTCTGGACATGTGGACAAGTGGAACAGGGCAGACTAAGGACTATATGACTGTGACAGCCCACTGGGTAGATTTATGGCCTCCAACAGCAAAAACAGCAGCGGCACCAGTAGCAGTATCTCGCAAACGCCAGCTCGTTCCTAGGCAGGCTATGCTATGTATCACCGCTTTCCGTAAGAGGCACACCGCTGACAACCTCTTACGGAAACTGAGGGACATCATTTCACAATGGCTTACCCCAATTAGACTCTCCTGAGGATTTGTGATATCGGACAATGCCACCAATATTGTGCGTGCATTACATCTGTGCAAAATCCAGAACGTCCCATGTTTTGCACATACAATTAATTTGGTGTTGCAGAATTTTTTTAAAAATTATAGGGGCTTGCAGGAGATGTTGTCAGTGGCCAAAAAAATTACGGGCCACTTTCGGCATTCAGCCACCACGTGCCGAAGACTGGAGTGCCATCAAACACTCCTGAACCTGCCCTGCCATCACCTGAAGCAAGTGGGGGTAACAAGGTGTAATTCAACACTCTATATGCTTCAGAGGATAGAGGAGCAGCAAAAGGCCATTCAAGCCTATACATCCATCTATGCTATATAGACAAAGGAGGGGTAATGCACCTGACTCAAGCGCAGTGGAGAATGATTTCCGTCTTGTGCAGTGTTCTCCAACCCTTAGAACTTGCCACAAGTGAAGTCAGTTCAGACACTGCCAGCTTGAGTCAGGTCATTCCCCTCATCAGGCTTTTGCAGAAGCAGCTGGAGAAATTGAAGGAGGAGCTAAGACGGAGCGATTCCACAAAGTATGTGGGACTTGTGGATGGAGCCCTTCATTCGCTTTGCCAGGATTCTAGGGTGGTCAATCTGTTGAAATCAGAGAACTACATTTTGGCCTCTGTGCTCGATCCTAGGTTTAAAGCCTACGTTGTATCTCTCTTTCATGGAGACACAAGTCTGCAGAGGTTCAAAGACCTGCTGGTGAGAAAATTGTCAACTCAAGCGGAACATGACCTGTCAACAGCTCCCCCTTCATTTTCTCCTGCAACTGGGGCTGCGAGGAAAAGGATAAGGTTTCCTAGCCCACCTGCTGGCGGTGATGCAGGGCAGTCAGGAGCAAGTGCTGACATCTGCATCGGACTGAAGTACCTGCCAACGATTACGGACATGTCTACTGCCACTGCATATTATTCTAACACCATTGAAAGAATGATGGAGGATTATATGAGTGACAGCATCCAAGTAAGCATGTCAGACAGTCAGTACGTATACTGGCAGGAAAAAGAGGCAATTTGGATGCCCTTGCACATTTGGATGCCCTTATTTTACCTAAGTTGCCCCCCTCCAGTGTGTACTCCGAAAGAGTGTATAGTACAGCCGGTAACCTTGTCAGCGATCGGTGTAGGAGGTTACTTCCACAAAATGTGGAGAAGATGATGTTCATCAAAATGAATTATAAATTCCTTCGGGAAGACCTTTACCAGCAATTGCCTGGAGAAAGTACACAGGTATGTGATGGTGGATTCCAGTGGGGACGGATTAATACTCTGTGAGGAGGAGGATGTACACACTGAAAGGGGTGAGGAATCGGAGGATGAGGTTGACATCTTGCCTCTGCAGAGCCAGTTTGTGCAAGGAGAGATTGATTGCTTCTTTTTTGGTGGGGGCGCAAACAAACCAATCATTTCAGCCACAGTCATGTGGCAGACCCTGTCGCATGTCCTGTTTATACAACATAAGGGTGGGTGGGAGGGCCCAAGGACAATTCCATCTTGCACCTCTTTTTCTTCTTTGCATCATGTGATGTTTGGGGCCTAGTTTTTTTTTAAGTGCCATCCTGTCTGCCACTGCAGTGCCACTCCTAGATGGGCCAGGTGTTTGTGCCGCACACGTGTGACACTTAACTTAGTCATACAGCTACCACATTGCACCTCTTTTACTTTTTTGCATGATGTGCTGTTTGTGGCCTATTTTTTAAATCTGCCATCCTGTCTGCCACTGCAGTGCCACTCCTAGATGGGCGAGGTGTTTGTGCCACACACTTGTGTCGCTTAGCTTAGTCATCCAGCGACCTCGGTGCAACCTTTTGGCCTAAAAGCAATATTGTGAGGTGTGAGTTGTTCAGAATAAACTGGAAATTAGTGGAAATGAATGATATTGAGGTGAATAATACCTTAGGACCAAAATTGCCCCCAAATTCTGTGATTTTAGCTGTTTTTATGTTTTTTTCCCAAAATCATCCAGATCCAAAACCAAAACATGAAAAGGGTGGTTTTGGCAAAACCAATCCAAAACCAAAACACAAGCGGGGAATTAGAAACAAAACACAAAAAGTGCCCACCGCACATCTCTAATTTATATAGTGCCACAAGGTTTCTGCAGAATGTGGCAATAGTTGCAGAGTGTGTTAGGATCAAGTGTGGTTTTTTTATTTTTTTATTTGGGAATGTTTGAATGCAGACGGGGCAGTGTCTGATGTGATGGTGAGATTTAAGAGCTGGGCAAGATGGGAACAGGCATCTGGAGATGCAGATATACCCATTCAATGTGTTGCTGCGATGTGTGCGCATCACAGCATGCATCTCTCGGCATTCCTTGGTACATGCGTATGCACACACCTGCGATCCATTTACTTGAATGGGAGTCCCGCGGGTACGAATAATCGCAGTCTCATGCAGTATAAAATTGCAGCAATGCGAAGGCATTGTGGTAACAAATACAGCAAAGCTGCGAGTGGATACCTCTGTAGGTAGTAAGGGAGGAGATAGGGTCAAGTGGGGTGGTGGAAAGTGGGACATGACTTTATCTCTGGTTACAGATGGTTATGGAAGATGTCTGGGAAAGGAGGGGGTGCGGTTCTGAGGGTTTGGTGGAATATGAATGGAATCAATTTTAGATGTGAAGTAGGTGGCAAAGTGAAGGGCAGAATAAGTGGGGGGCAGAGGAGGGAGTGGTAAGAGACTACAGAGTTTTGATGACTGGAATGAGATAAGGTTTTTGAAATACAACTGCTTAGAGAGGGAAAGGACTGCACTGTAGGTTGAAAGCATAAACTTGAAATGAAGGAAATCTCCATAGGAGCGCTGTTTCCACCACTGTTGCCTGGTTGTATTCGTAAGCACTTTGCAGGTATCTTGTGCATTTGGAGTGCCATGTGTGGATCTGCGAGGGTGAGTTTCTAATCACCGGAGCAACAGAGTCAAGAGCAGAAGTAAGAGAGACATTGTAGAGGGAAATGACTTGTTCATGGCAGGGAGAGAGATAATGAGGGAGAGAAGTGAGTTGATCAAGGAGGATAGGGATACAGTGTCAATAGCCTTAAGATTTAGTTTATACCCTTTTAACATTGCCAAAATAACCTGGTATATTGCCGTGTTGCCCCGGGTGGAGGTGCGATGTGAAAGGGCCTTTAATACCGGGTTGAGCAACCAGGTATTAAAGGAAGGTTTTACACCGGTTATTCCAGTGTTAGGTGCGATGTGAATGGTTTACCCAGGTCAATGTGATCCGGGTCCCATTCACACTATGGAGGAGGCGGCACATGCACACCCCCACCCTCTATGACGTCAGCATCGCCTCTGCCCTCAATGGCAAACCAACCCAGCATATTGCAGAGTCAGGTTGCCAGTCTGAAATGGTGGGTAGCACCCAGGAAGGACCTGTGTACAATTCCCAGATGCGACCTGCGTTTGCGATGTGAAAGCGGTATTAGTGATGGTAACCTTGGAAAGCAGAGGTGGAGAATGTGTAAGTGATAAGTTAAAAGAGATAAGTTTATGGTCAGAGAGGGGTAATAGGAATATTAGTGTAATCAAAGATATAGCAATGGTGAGTGAAGATCCGATCAAGTGAGTCACAGAGGATGTAGGTGCATTGATAGGGATATTGAAGTCACCTAAGATAAGGGAGGGAAGGTCTGTAGAGAGGAAGTAGGGGAGCTGGGAAGCAGATCTGAACAGAATTCTATTCCAAATTTGCCATGGAACCAAGGCTTTGGGAATTGCAGATAAGTACAAGTACAGTTCAAACCACATTCTCTGCCTTGCAGTGTCAGGGTAACATGCAGTGTAGTAGTTGGAATTTGATTCTATGCCACCAAATCTTACTTGCTTCAAATAAAAATGACACAGTAACTAATTTTCCTGAATCTGAAGGGTTGTTCAGGAGAGAATCTTTGACTATGTTAATATATTAAAGTGTGTGTTTGGGGGGTATAGAAATTGCCTTTCAAGGTCTTTTCCACACTGCCTAACCTCAGAGGCTTTCAGTACTGTTGATTATTATCAATAACACAATGTTTTAAATATCATAGCAATAACAAAGGACTCATTGTCTCCTGCTGCAAGTATGTTTTTGCAGAAAGTAATGCAATTTCAATGTTGGCAGCTTGGCACAAAATAATTAACTCTGCCATATCAAATATATTTAATTTATCAACATGCACTAGTCTGTTTATATATTAACAGATACAGGCAATTTTCTAATGGAGTCTGATGCTTTTGTCATGTAATACAGTAATTGTAATAATTTTTCTTGATGGTGAAAAACAGCTCATTATGAGTTTTGTCATTGCATATTCACCTTTCATATTCCTCTTTGTAATTCTGCTAATGGTCCTTATAGTAGCAGCCTTGAGTAATGATTGCCAAAAGATGAGCGTTTCCTAATAATAATTTATTGGTGAGATTGGACAAGTGTTCTGAGATAGGGGATAATGCAAGGTAAACCTGTACTGCCGTATCTTGAATATACCATATTGTATTGTAGGTAAATTCTTTACATCTTGAAGGCTTTCTTTCTATAATGGAGCGAGTGAACTTAGTTACTATATGCTGAGATGCCAATCCAATACAATGCCCCTCATAAAGTGTTGATATTTTGAGAATATGTTTGCATTACTATAACTGGAATCGCATTGACACTATTTCTATTAACACATATGTTTTAGTATAGGAACATTATTTTTACCATGATCAGTTATGATCATTCCAATGTCTATATTTTTGTGACATGGAATTACTAAAGAATTGCTTCTTTTTTTGACAGTTATTTTTATAACACATTAAAAAACATTTTTATTTCAAGTTTTCCATAGACGGCGATTAGGCAAAATAAGGTTTAGATTGATAAGAAGCTTGCAATAACCAAGGCAGCACATTATAAGAGAGTGGAACAGGAGCTTGGCGGCATTTTGTCTGAGTAAAGTATGTACTTTAGAGCTTTTGCGCAAGTGGCAGTGACATGCCTTAGAGACCGTCTTGATGCGAACATTAAAATAAAAAGTGGTGATACTAAGACAGCAGTCCTGGAAAGCTGGTAGAATGATGGTGCCCTTGATGGGTAAATTAAATGTAAGATATGTGTCAAAGATAAGAGAGGGTAGATTAGCAGTTGTTTGGGGGGGTTTTCTGTATAAATTTAAATGATTTTGATATTTCCACAAGCAGATGATTAAGTGGCTAGCTAATACAGGGAGTGAGTAAAAAGAGTAGAGAGGTAAATCTAGGTTTCTTCTGCGTAAAAGTGATACTAGAGTCAAGCGAGGATGCACATTTAGCAGAGAGGTGGTGAGCTGGGTATGCAGAGAAACCGCAGTCCTAAGGGTGCTCCAACATAGTGAGGATGAGATTTATTACAGGAGTAGTGGTAGAAAATAATATGACACAATAGAGGGTTTCAAAATTAATAATGGTAACAGGAGACTGGTGTAGGATAAATGAACTACAAGGGAGGAGTGCTGGTTTTAGGAAATTAATTAGATAGGAAGGTAGTGGTGACTATATACACGGTTGAGTCACATTATAATGACTACCAGGCTCTAATAGCCAGAGTACCCGCTTTGGAACCCTATACGCAGCAGGGTTAGCTGAACTGTTGTTTAAGATAAGTCCGGTAGCCGTTAGATTCATTATGATTGTGAGCTGCTCCACTGTAGTGTGTTGGTCAGCCTTCATTCACCTTTCACATCGGTGGCACGTGGTGCTCAGCATTTTTTACCTCGGTTATTTGCAATAGTGTCATTTGTCAAGTCACAATACACCTTTAACACAGCAACACGCGAACAGTTCCAAAACTGTGCTGCTTCAGAAATATTGCCACCCTTGGACCGAAAGCCGGTAATCATCGCTTTTAGTAACTCTGATAAATCGCCCCTTTTACCCATGACAGCAACAGTTGATATATATGCAGATGGCCTATCGCACACCTTATATACCCACCAAGCCAGCACAAGACACGTGACGCACTTCATCTGCTACGCGCTGCTGACGTCAGATGTAGGAGGTGGCCATAATAATGGGACTTGACCATGCATATGTATGTTACGACATTTGTCAGATGTTCTCTAATGCTGGCATTGTCAGGCAAATATTGTCAGAAAAATATCAAGAATTATTGCATTTCTTAGATTCACCTACTGTTCTATAACACACAGAGAGAGAAAGACAGACAGAGAGAGAGACAGAGAGAAAATCTAAAGTTTCAATTCCGTTAGACCAAAAATGAATTTGGACAACTTACATAAAGGGAAGCTACCAACAAAATCAAATGTATTACATCATGTATTGGGTGAAACTGTGATCTGAGAGAGACTGTTAGGGAGAAAAAGGTGAGGACAAAGGGTTTTCTTATAGAGGTAAATGTTAGGAAAGAAATGCATATGTTCTGTAGAATGAGGTAGGTATAAGTCAAGAGAGGGTTTCTGAAGAATGAGAATAATGATTGCATTTTTTAAGGCCGAGAGGAAAATACCTATACAGAGGCATATTTGTAATGATTTGGTCAAGGTGGGGAACAATATAGTGAAGTGACTGCATAGTGGGTCAGAAGAGATTGAGTCAAGTGGACAGGTTCAGAGGTCAGAGGATGGAAGGCGTGAAGCAACTTTATCTTCAATTATTGGACTAGGTTGCAGGTAGGTGCAAGCCATGATGTAGGTCAAATAAAATGCTCTTTTTATAGAGTTTGGCCATGTTATACAGGCAACATTTAGCCCAACTTCATTTTCATTGTTTATGCAGCTGCAAAAGTGAAGTGAAATTGATTAACTATTAATGTGGTATTTAATCTTTGCCTACTTTTATCTGCAGTAAACATGAAAACGGCCACAGCAGTCTTCTTTTGAATTTAGAGTGTATTAAACTAATGTTTCAGTGCCAACAAAAGCTTTCATCAGGGTACCTACACACCAGGCTAGCGTTGCAAGATGTTATATCCATTGCAACCCCTCCATCCTACAGATTTGTCCACCTACATCTAGCCTCCCTGCTTGTTAAAAAGCGCTTCCAGTAACACCATGCCGTGTTGTCATGGCCGTAACTGGGGGGAGGAGTCCGTTTCTGGTGCTGCACTGCTCCGGCTACCTCCCGCTGTGGCCACAGAGAAGAAAGATCAGAGAGAGGGTTATGGCGGCCGGGAGTGAACCTATGTGCACCCAAAAAAATAAAAGAAGGTGTGTGCTGGCAGCATTACTGCTGCAATAGCTAAATCTGCCAGCTGCATTGAGATAAAGGTAGGAGGTGGGGGAGCAGTGGCGTAAGTTTGTCCCAGATGCTCGGAGGCAAGATAAATATCGGTGCCCCCCCATATATAAACAAATATACACTGCTCAAAAAAATAAAGGGAACACTAAAATAACACATCCTAGATCTGAATGAATGAAATATTCTTATTAAATACTTTGTTCTTTACATAGTTGAATGTGCTCACAACAAAATCACACAAAAATTATCAATGGAAATCAAATTTATTAACCCATGGAGGTCTGGATTTGGAGTCACACTCAAAATTAAAGTGGAAAAACACACTACAGGCTGATCCAACTTTGATGTAATGTCCTTAAAACAAGTCAAAATGAGGCTCAGTAGTGTGTGTGGCCTCCAAGTGCCTGTATGACCTCCCTACAACGCCCGGGCATGCTCCTGATGAGGTGGCGGATGGTCTCCTGAGGGATCTCCTCCCAGACCTGGACTAAAGCATCCGCCAACTCCTGGACAGTCTGTGGTGCAACGTGGCGTTGGTGGATGGAGCGAGACATGATGTCCCAGATGTGCTCAATTGGATTCAGGTCTGGGGAACGGGCGGGCCAGTCTATAGCATCAATGCCTTCGTCTTGCAGGAACTGCTGACACACTCCAGCCACATGAGGTCTAGCATTGTCTTGCATTAGGAGGAACCCAGGGCCAACCGCACCAGCATATGGTCTCACAAGGGGTCTGAGGATCTCATCTCGGTACCTAATGGCAGCCAGGCTACCTCTGGCGAGCACATGGAGGGCTGTGCGGCCCCCCAAAGAAATGCCAACCCACACCATTACTGACCCACTGCCAAACCGGTCATGCTGGAGGATGTTGCAGGCAGCAGAACGTTCTGCTTGGCGTCTCCAGACTCTGTCACGTCTGTCACATGTGCTCAGTGAGAACCTGCTTTCATCTGTGAAGAGCACAGGGCACCAGTGTCGAATTTGACAATCTTGGTATTCTCTGGCAAATGCCAAACGTCCTGCACGGTGTTGAGCTGTAAGCACAACCCCCACCTGTGGACGTCGGGCCCTCATACCACCCTCATGGAGTCTGTTTCTGATCGTTTGAGTAGACACATGCACATTTGTGGCTTGCTGGAGGTCATTTTGCAGGGCTCTGGCAGTGCTCCTCCTGTTCCTCCTTGCACAAAGGCGGAGGTAGGGGTCCTGCTGCTGGGTTGTTGCCCTCCTATGGCCTCCTCCACGTCTCCTGATGTACTGGCCTGTCTCCTGGTAGCGCCTCCATGCTCTGGACACTACGCTGACAGACACAGCAACCTTCTTGCCACAGCTCGTATTGATGTGCCATCCTGGATGAGCTGCACTACCTGAGCCACTTGTGTGGGTTGTAGACTCCGTCTCATGCTACCATTAGAGTGAAAGCACCGCCAGCTTTCAAAAGTGACCAAAACATCAGCCAGAAAGCATAGGAGCTGAGAAGTGGTCTGTGGTCACCACCTGCAGAACAACTCCTTTATTAGGGGTGTCTTGCTAATTGCCTATCATTTCCACCTGTTGTCTATTCCATTTGCACAACAGCATGTGAAATTGATTGTCAATCAGTGTTGCTTCCTAAGTGGACAGTTTGATTTCACAGAAGTGTGATTGACTTGGCGTTACATTGTGTTGTTTAAGTGTTCCCTTTATTTTTTTGAGCAGTGTGTGTATATATATATATATATATATATATATATGGAAAAAAGCCGGCTCTCGTTCACAAACATAAAGTAAATGCCTGGTTGCCCTCCTAAAATACGTATTGCAACGTATAGAAATAGCAGGTGGAAGGCGGCACTCCAAGGTCTTAGAAATCACTGAAAAAGATAGGTGCTGAACACCATAAGCTGCAGTAACGTTCAGTTTATTAACTAAACTTTCGTCAGACCAAAAGAACCATAAAACAAATCATACCTTTATAGAAGAACACCCAGTGCCTCCATCAGCGTGTGTCTCGTGCAGGGAGCCCGTCCGGTGACGTCACAGTCCTGCGACGTGCGCCTCACAGCGCTGCACCCGGTCCGGCTGTAGCTATGGAAACCAAACAAACGTGACTAACAGAAAAAGCCTAGTCCCCGGGTGAGAAATCAGATGTACACAGAAGCTCAAAGTGTGGATCATTCCTGTAGCCGGCTAAAAGTAAAAGAGCCGAAAGATACATAAAAAGCTGTGTGCCTGACCGACACTGTGGCAAAAATGCTAATGAATGGAATGCTGGCATGACAGGAATGCTGCGCTAACTGAGCAGAGAAGAAAATAATGTCAGCGAGGTCATAGACAATGAGTTAACATGTGTCAGATAATTTAACCCCTAGTGCATACTGAGACAGATCCCAGGGTAAAATGAAAATCATGCAAGAACAGGAGGTAAGAGCGTATCACTGATATAAACCACAAAATGAAATAACAGTTTACAAGAAACAATTCAAGTTAAGCTGTTCATTCAAGCCCATCGGGGCAATGGTATTGAGGTTATGGATCCAAGTAGATTCCAGTTGAAGCAACTTGCGCCCCCTGTCCCCTCCCCTGATATTGGGGGGGGACCTGATCGATGATTTTGTAACGTAAAGTCGCCAAACTGTGATTGTGTGATTTAAAGTGTCGAGCAACCGGCTGTTCAGTGTCGGTACCCTCCAAGGCCTGTCGGATTGAAAGTCTGTGATTGGCCATTCTTTCTTTAAAAGTACAAATAGTCTTGCCTATATAAAAGAGGCCGCAGGGGCAACGTATATAATATATTACGTACTGACTAGAACATGTTAGTACGTGTCGTATGGGAATACGTTTGCCGGACTGAGGATGAGTAAAGGAGGGACCTGTTTCCAAATAGCTGCATGTGATGCAGCCTGTGCACCGGTAACAGCCTGTTTTTTTGGTAAGAAAATGAGTCTTGATGGATGTAGACTGTCCAGTGACGTCGTTCTTTACCAAGTTTTTTAGACTTCTACCTCTGGTGAAGCTGGGTAAGATTTTCAGATTTTTGAAACTCCTGAGATCTGGATCCAGTGTGACGATGGGCCATAATTGTTTGGCTTCATGCATATTAAATTGACTCTGATGATGATATTGCTGTACAAAGGGCACTTTGTCGGAAATGGCACCTTTTTTGGTTGCTACATTAAGTAGCTGATCCCTAGGGATCGCCAGTGCCTTTTGCTTGGATTTGAAAAGATCTGTGTAGTTGTATCCTCTTTCTTGAAACAATGAAATCATGCCATCAATAGCTTGAGAAGCTTTTTGGTAGGTGTCAGAGATGCGACAGACCCGCAGGAACTGTGAGAACGGTAAGCCTTTAATACAGGCTGGTGGATGTTGACTAGATGCATGTAAATAAGTATTCCGATCAGTGGTTTTTCTGTACAGGTTAGTATGAAGACTGCCTGCTTCCAATGTAACCTGAACATCTAAAAAATTAACCTTTTCAGAACTGATCGAAAAGGTGAATTTTATGTTGTCATCCTTGGTATTAATACATTCAATGGCTTTTGTAAGGGCTTCTGCGGAACCACGCCAGATCAGGAACAAATCATCTATGTATCTGGTGATCCATATAATGCCTTGTGAAAAGGGGCCATCTGAAAGAAGGAGTTGTTGTTCCTTGGCGAACATGAAGGCGTTGGCAAAGGTGGGGGCCACGCAAGATCCCATTGCGGACCCCCGTAGCTGCAGGAACCATTTCCCGTCAAAAAGAAAATAGTTGCGTTTGAGTGTCAATTCGAGAAGCGTAATGAAAAAGGCAATATCAGGACCGGTATATTCTGAATCATTGAGTAATAAATTCCTTGTGGCATCCAGACCCTCCTCGTGAGGGATGTTAGTATATAGGGAGATGACATCTAGCGTACAAATGATGCAATCTGAAGGAAGAGTTTTGAATTGCTGTAATTTCTGTAAAAAGGTAGTCGTGTCCTTTAAATACATCGGTTGCTTTTGCACAATGGGCTGGAGATAAATGTCGAGATATTGTGAAATTTTGTAGTACAATGAATCCCTGGCCGCAATGATGGTCCTGCCTGGGGGTTTGGTAACACTTTTATGTAATTTGGGGATGGTATATAGTACCGGCGCTATAGGGTATGCTTGTTGTAAACTCTTGCAAGTAGTATCAGAAATAATCTGATTGTGATAAGCATTCATCAGAATGTTGTCCAGTTCCTGTTTGTACTGTGCTGTGGGATCTGTGGGTAGATGGCAGTAAACAGAAGAATCAGCCAGTTGAGAATAAACTTCGGACTTGTAGTCCTTCAAATTCAGAACTACAACCCCCCGCCCTTGTCCGCCGGACGGATAACTATGTCGGTATATGTCTGTAAATTATGAAGCGCTAGTCTTTCTTCCTTAGTGATGTTCTGTCAGATCCGTGAAGGTTGTCTAGCATGGATCAATGTTTTTTGATCTAGCGTCTTAGTAAAACATTTGATAGAGATGTTACTTGAGGGGGGATCAAACTTAGATTTAGATTTGATCTTGTGAGGAACATCTGTGATCGAGGCTGAAATGGACGGAGCTACTTTGTCAAAATGTTCTTTGATACGTAATCTGCGTGCAAATCTATAGGAATCAACCTTCCACTGCATTTCGTTGAACTTGCCCGTAGGCACAAATGAAAGTCCTTTGTTCAAAACGGCGAGTTCACCGTGTGTGAGAATCCGATCTGAAAGGTTGAAGACAGTATTTATTTCTTTGTCTTTGATGTTTTTTGGTACTCCCTCCTCCACTGGCCTCCGCGCCTCGTGCGGCTGTTTTTGGGGGGCCGCGCTGTGCGCGGGTGCGTATCCCTAAAGGGGGTTTACCTGTGCTGGTAGATGCTGTTTCATCAGTTTCGTAAGAAGTACCTTCACCACTGGAAGAATCCGTTTCAAAAGGACGTCTATTTCTTTGCCTTTCCCTGAATCTGGTATTCCGTGGTGAAGGTACTTCTTACGAAACTGATGAAACAGCATCTACCAGCACAGGTAAACCCCCTTTAGGGATACGCACCCGCGCACAGCGCGGCCCCCCAAAAAAACAGCCACACAAGGCGCGGCGGCCAGTGGAGGAGGGAGTAACAAAAAAACATCAAAGACAAAGAAATAAATACTGTCTTCAACCTTTCAGATCGGATTCTCACACACGGTGAACTCGCCGTTTTGAACAAAGGACTTTCATTTGTGCCTACGGGCAAGTTCAACGAAATGCAGTGGAAGGTTGATTCCTGTAGATTTGCACGCAGATTACGTATCAAAGAACATTTTGACAAAGTAGCTCCGTCCATTTCAGCCTCGATCACAGATGTTCCTCACAAGATCAAATCTAAATCTAAGTTTGATCCCCCCTCAAGTAACATCTCTATCAAATGTTTTACTAAGACGCTAGATCAAAAAACATTGATCAATGCTAGACAACCTTCACGGATCCGACAGAACATCACTAAGGAAAAAAGACTAGCGCTTCATAATTTACAGACATATACCGACATAGTTATCCGTCCGGCGGACAAGGGCGGGGGGGTTGTAGTTCTGAATTTAAAGGACTACAAGTTCGAAGTTTATTCTCAACTGGCTGATTCTTCTGTTTACTGTCATTTACCCACAGATCCCACAGCACAGTACAAACAGGAACTGGACAACATTCTGATGAATGCTTATCACAATCAGATTATTTCTGATACTACTTGCAAGAGTTTACAACAAGCATACCCTATAGCGCCGGTACTATATACCATCCCCAAATTACATAAAAGTGTTACCAAACCCCCAGGCAGGACCATCATTGCGGCCAGGGATTCATTATACTACAAAATTTCACAATATCTCGACATTTATCTCCAGCCCATTGTGCAAAAGCAACCGATGTATTTAAAGGACACGACTACCTTTTTACAGAAATTACAGCAATTCAAAACTCTTCCTTCAGATTGCATCATTTGTACGCTAGATGTCATCTCCCTATATACTAACATCCCTCACGAGGAGGGTCTGGATGCCACAAGGAATTTATTACTCAATGATTCAGAATATACCGGTCCTGATATTGCCTTTTTCATTACGCTTCTCGAATTGACACTCAAACGCAACTATTTTCTTTTTGACGGGAAATGGTTCCTGCAGCTACGGGGGTGCGCAATGGGATCTTGCGTGGCCCCCACCTTTGCCAACGCCTTCATGTTCGCCAAGGAACAACAACTCCTTCTTTCAGATGGCCCCTTTTCACAAGGCATTATATGGATCACCAGATACATAGATGATTTGTTCCTGATCTGGCGTGGTTCCGCAGAAGCCCTTACAAAAGCCATTGAATGTATTAATACCAAGGATGACAACATAAAATTCACCTTTTCGATCAGTTCTGAAAAGGTTAATTTTTTAGATGTTCAGGTTACATTGGAAGCAGGCAGTCTTCATACTAACCTGTACAGAAAAACCACTGATCGGAATACTTATTTACATGCATCTAGTCAACATCCACCAGCCTGTATTAAAGGCTTACCGTTCTCACAGTTCCTGCGGGTCTGTCGCATCTCTGACACCTACCAAAAAGCTTCTCAAGCTATTGATGGCATGATTTCATTGTTTCAAGAAAGAGGATACAACTACACAGATCTTCTCAAATCCAAGCAATAGGCACTGGCGATCCCTAGGGATCGGCTACTTAATGTAGCAAACAAAAAAGGTGCCATTTCCGACAAAGTGCCCTTTGTACAGCAATATCATCATCAGAGTCAATTTAATATGCATGAAGCCAAACAATTATGGCCCATCGTCACACTGGATCCAGATCTCAGGAGTTTAAAAAATCTGAAAATCTTACCCAGCTTCACCAGAGGTAGAGTCTAAAAAACTTTTTGGTAAAGAACAACGTCACTGGACAGTCTACATCCATCAAGACTCATTTTCTTACCAAAAAACCAGGCTGTTACCGGTGCACAGGCTGCATCACATGCAGCTATTTGGAAACAGGTCCCTCCTTTACTCATCCTCAGTCCGGCAAACGTATTCCCATACGACACGTACTAACATGTTCTAGTCAGTACGTAATATATTATATACGTTGCCCCTGCGGCCTCTTTTATATAGGCAAGACTATTTGTACTTTTAAAGAAAGAATGGCCAATCACAGACTTTCAATCCGACAGGCCTTGGAGGGTACCGACACTGAACAGCCGGTTGCTCGACACTTTAAATCACACAATCACAGTTTGGCGACTTTACGTTACAAAATCATCGATCAGGTCCCCCCCAATATCAGGGGAGGGGACAGGGGGCGCAAGTTGCTTCAACTGGAATCTACTTGGATCCATAACCTCAATACCATTGCCCCGATGGGCTTGAATGAACAGCTTAACTTGAATTGTTTCTTGTAAACTGTTATTTCATTTTGTGGTTTATATCAGTGATAAGCTCTTACCTCCTGTTCTTGCATGATTTTCATTTTACCCTGGGATCTGTCTCAGTATGCACTAGGGGTTAAATTATCTGACACATGTTAACTCATTGTCTATGACCTCGCTGACATTATTTTCTTCTCTGCTCAGTTAGCGCAGCATTCCTGTCATGCCAGCATTCCATTCATTAGCATTTTTGCCACAGTGTCGGTCAGGCACACAGCTTTTTATGTATCTTTCGGCTCTTTTACTTTTAGCCGGCTACAGGAATGATCCACACTTTGAGCTTCTGTGTACATCTGATTTCTCACCCGGGGACTAGGCTTTTTCTGTTAGTCACGTTTGTTTGGTTTCCATAGCTACAGCCGGACCGGGTGCAGCGCTGTGAGGCGCACGTCGCAGGACTGTGACGTCACCGGACGGGCTCCCTGCACGAGACACACGCTGATGGAGGCACTGGGTGTTCTTCTATAAAGGTATGATTTGTTTTATGGTTCTTTTGGTCTGACGAAAGTTTGGTTAATAAACTGAAACGTTACTGCAGCTTATGGTGTTCAGCACCTATCTTTTTCAGTGATTTCTAAGACCTTGGAGTGCCGCCTTCCACCTGCTATATATATATATATATAGAGGTGGAGAGGCACCCATATTTATCTTGACAAATATATATATATATATATATCCCACCATTCTTCGCAGGCATAATGGCGTATGCTTGAAGAAAATTCCAAAGGACAGCTCTTGCGGTAAGAGCTGTTCTTTGGCTACGATAGGATTTCCTGGAGTCCTATGTGTGTGTCACAACTGAGGGCCTGAGCTGACGGGAGGCAGCCTCAGTTGTAGGGGCTGAGATGTACCGGAACCTGGGAGGTTGTATCAGACCCCTGGACATGTAAGTAACATGAATAATAACTGCCCGAAGGCGTGACCACGACAACTTGGATAAAAGTCAATGATGTTTATTATGACAACTCCGCAACACAGCAGCAGTAAAAGAAAACGTAAAAGTCAGCAAAGAATAAATACAGTTCCTGGGTACTACAGGATGGCAGGAGCCACAGGGCACTGGTAGTGTGAGATAGTTCTTATGATCTTCTAGATGGAAAGTCCTTACCAGGCCCGACTGTAGCAATGGAGATAACCCAGGATTGTGCCAGCTGGTGTTCCAGGAAAAGCTGGGTTGCTGAAGATAAAACAGCTGCTGTGGATACTGGCTGGAACCAGACTGTTGTTAGCACGGAGTGGATACTGGCTGGAACCAGTTAAATAATAAATGAACTTGGGAGCGATGAAATATGAACTGAAATGTAGAACTTGAGAGCGGAGAAATAATAATACCGGTGGAGAGTGGTAAAGTGTAGAAAGGACACCGGCCCTTTAAGGGAAGCTGTACTCTACTGGAAGCTGAGCTGGAAGCAGGTAAAGTTGTAGCTGGAAACAGATGAATCCACAATGGATTGGAGAGTCAGGCTACACCGCAGGTGGAATGCTGGTGCGGGTCTCTATGGTGGAAGTCTTGAGACAGGAGCTGGAACCTGGAAGACAATCACAGGAGAGAGACAAACAGGAACTAGGTTTGACAACCAAAGCACTGACGCCTTCCTTGCTCAGGCACAGTGTATTTATACCTGCAGCAAGGAAGGGATTGGCTAGGCAATTATGCAGATTATCAATACTGAGAACAGATTGGTGGAAATGATCAGCTGACAGAATCCAAGATGGCTGCGCCCATGCAGACACTTGGAGGGAAGTTTGGTTTGTAATCCATGTGGTAATGAAAACAGTAATGGCGGCGCCGGCCACCGGAGACAGGAGGCGCCAGGCTGACAGATGCACATCCAACCACGCGGACACAGCGGAGGCCGCGGCTGACGTAATCGCCACTCAGATACTCTGCATGCAGAAGTTCAGGGACGGCGGCGGAGGCCGCGGGAGACGCCATGCCAGGTGTAATATGGCGTTTACTGTGACAGCGTCCCAGAGTGACAGGAGAGGATACAGGAATGTACACATCAGGATAACAGATGGAATCCGGTCCTGGAGCGCTGAGCCAGCCTTAGGAGGCATCTGATGGGTAAGAAATGGCGTCCAGATACCCGGATCGTGACAGCACCCCCCCCTTTAGGAGTGGCCCCAGGACACTTCTTTGGCTTTTGAGGAAACTTGGAATGGAATCTCCGGACCAAGGCAGGAGCATGGACATCAGAAGCATTGGTCCATGAACGTTCCTCAGGACCATAACCTTTCCAGTCAATAAGATATTGAAGTTGACCGTAACGGTGACGTGAGTCCAGGATCTTGGCCACTTCATACTCAACGCCTCGTTGAGTTTGGACTTTCGGAGTTGGAGGAAGTGAGGAATGAAACCGATTCAAGATCAGCGGTTTCAACAGGGAAACATGGAATGTCCTGGGTATTTTTAAGAAGGGAGGCAACTGGAGTCTGTAAGCAACAGGATTGATGACTTGTTCAATCTTGAAAGGACCGATATAGCGAGGTGCAAA